>NC_142104.1:6144545-6456818 GCF_056152115.1 Neolamprologus brichardi | reverse complement strand
AAAAAACCCCTCCTAAACTTCCAAGCAAGCACCGAGTAGCTACGACGTAATGGGAAACTCACAGAGAAACTCGCGGATTCTTCCACTGACCGCTGCGGCACACCTGCACCAGGGTAAACCTCTGTCTACCCCACTCCTGCTTTACAGAAGAAAATAGAGCAACAGGACCGCTAGTCTTTGATGTTATTTATTTTCTGCTGTGTTTTACTTGCATCTATTTGAAAGACTGTGCTGGAATGTGCAGAAAATAAGTTTAAATGTTAAACAAATTTCTTCCAGTCAGAGAATGGTGCATATAATTAAATTTTTGCTTGATGCATAAAGTTAAAAGGTTAAAACTAATAAAACAAGTTATAAAAAGAGACTTTTCCATTTGATTACATTTTGTATGATGGATTATGCAGAAAAAGTAGAATTGGGCTGAAAGATCTATCGCTTTATCACCTATTCAGGTTGTAAATGGTGTTTTTAAAAAGTAACTAAGTAATTAATCGCTTTTGAAAATAAGTAATCAGTAAAGTAACGGGATTACTTTTTGGGGGAAGTAATTGGTAATTAGTTACTGATTACTTTTTTCAAGTAACTTGACCAACACTGGTCATTAATATACTGCCTGGGCTGTAGTTACAGCGTAAGGTTTTAAAAACTGAGCTTTAAAATGATTAGCAGTAATAAAACCCAGAGGCCAACAGTTATCACTGACTGTTTTTAGGGGATTGTTGAGATTTAATAGAACAAGATGCAAAGCATTAAAACATGTTAAAAACACAACAGCCTTCTTAAACGCAGAGTAGTTTGGGCCCGGAAGCAGGATTCATCACATCATCACAAGACCGGATTATGGGTGTATGTTTGTTTTGAGTAGTTAGGCGATTCTCACAAGAAGGCAACAGCAAGGAGAATTTCAGGGTTTCCAGTACTTTCATACATATTTCAAGATGTCAGTTTGAGGTCTTGTTGGTAGAGTTGAGACCACATCTGAGGAGGACCACTGACCCGGAGTTTAGCTGGGATAAAATTGTGTATTCGGTACTGGTGTGCCAATTTTGCCCTGTGAAACTACACGGTTGGTGTAAATGAGTCAAAGTTCAAAAAATATTTTAAAATGAACACACAAAATATTCGCTTAAATTTTACGCAGTGTGTAAAGGCCTCAGTCTGAGAAAGATTTATAACTTGAACAAATGTAACTTCTATCAATTATGGCAAATCGCTTTTAATATGAAATCATTGGAGCAATAAACAGGAATGTGTAGCAAGATGGGTAGTTCATACCATAAAATACACTTATTTACACTTGTCCCAAAAAGCAAGCAAACAAAAACGTTTAATGTGGAAGACAATTTATAAATTTATAAAATAATTGGTTAAATCTAACCGATCTTGTCTCTTAACTTCAAGAAAGAAAAAAAACAAAACAAACAATAGTTTTAAATGTGACTCTGTTTGGCACTCACAGCCTACATCCTTGTCATTTTAACAAAGACGTGAATCCACCAGAAGCAGTGTTTGCACAGTTCTACTGTAGACTATTGATTTTGGATGGACCTCGATTTGCAACCATATCCAGCTCCTCCAAGTTAAACTTTGCAAGTCAAGTGTAAATACACCTGATACCTCAACCCCGCCAATGTACAACATGTTTTTTTTTACTGTGTGTTGCAGGAGGAAAAAAAAATGCTGACTTGTCAGTTAATTTTGTGCCAAAATATTAGATATAACAGGAACTACTAAGTCAAAATATGAGTGAATATTTAAAATAAAAATGCAAGTCGTCAGTGCTAGTGTCCCAGAAGGTTCAATCTTTATATAAAACATTATATGAATATTCCGTATGTGGAGATGCCCAATCTGCAAGGTTATTTCAAAAGTATTTTCTTTACCTGCGAGCTGTCCAGGGAATCATCCACAGCCGCACTGTCTGGAGTGTAAACAGTCATCATCTCTGGTAGTGCAAGTTCCTCGGGCTCCATGCCTCGTCCAGGTTGGTATGTCTCCCGGGAAGATGTCTCTTCTCCACAAAGCCTGTTGAATGATTCCTGGGAAGAAGAACGGTTTGTGCAGTTTGTAGGCACGCTCAGTCTGTTTTCACTCCTCCCTTTTCTCCCACTACTTCCTCCTACAGAACCCGCAGGAGGCCTGTCAAGCGGTGTGGAAGGATCGCTATAACTGGGACTATTGTACTGCTGAAAAGGCACTCTGGAGGAGACGTGGGGGTAATCCTGCTTCATGTTCCTTACGTCAGGAACGGAGGAGCTCATCCGATTGTGGTCAAGCTGGACAGCCAACTTGTTTAAGGGATCCTTGCCCCGCTTGAAGTGTGGCAGCATCTTCTGCCGGAGATGCTGCATCATGCCTGGCTTCTTCTCCATGATGGATGCAAGGTTCAGTCTGTGTCTAAGATTTGGACATCACTGGCACCTATTGTGAAAAAAGAGAATGAGAGGAGTCAGTCATTGAAACATATCTGTAGCTAAGCTCAAACTGCATTTAATACGTTTCATCAACTACAGGAACAAATAATCACAAGGATTAAAACACATTAAAGAACAAAATGCACAGTGAATTACTGTAATCATTTCTATAAAGATTCGGTGGTGATCTTTAATGTCAAATATTCCGTAAAAACAATGATGGGCATGATAAGGATCATATATAAACTGGTCTTTTATTCCCTTCTTAAGTAAAATATGCCAAAGAAGGAATAAGAATATTTAGATATACACACATTATCTATCAGATGCCTTTAGTACCTTAAAATATGCTTATAATGGTGACCCAGAAATTAAACAACCTGCAGCAACTACATAACAGAAGAGGAAGCTGGAACAACTGCAATTAATAATGCAAACTCACGTGTGCACTCCAATATAATGTTGACAAAGAGGAGCTTTTTGACACAGAAATTTAGTCTACTCAAATGTTGTGAGTTACAAATAATGTTAATATATTTTCTTTTGTTCATGGGTGCAGAGACAAGGCACTGCATCTAACAAAAACACATGCAAATAGACACAATACACTGTAGTAACGATACCTTTATGACTTGTGTTCATTTTGCTTACTTCTTTCTTTAATTTACTTCATTCATGCATTTATCTGTTTATCGTTTCATTTATTGTGTTTGATTTAATTTGCATACTCTCTTGGCTCCCCATTCTAACAATACATTATGAGCAGGTGCACAGAAACATAGTTAGGCACACACACGCGCACACACACCTACTTGTTTGCCTCATCTTTGTCTACATATCATATTCCATGTGACTTAACGACTTATTTTTTCAGATATCTGTGTCTGTTATTTCATTTAAGGAAAATTATAACATTATATTATAACAATACATTAGGGGAAAAAGAAAGAAGAAGAAAATAAGAAGAAATTATCAAATCATGCAAAGTCAGTTTTGCCAGTAAAATTATTGTTATGATCTCACTTCCACTGACCAGGTCTCTCTGCTATCAGGAAAAAAATCTCTTGGGAAATTGAAAGGTCAAAGGACAATACCTTAACAATACACAAGTCTTTGAACAGAAAGCAGGCATACTTTTTGTGGCGTGCATTTACCGGTAAATTTAGAATTTTGCCACTCCTTTATTCAGCCTCATGAAAACAATCTAGTCATTAGAGTCACTGCAGAAAAAAAAGTAGAAAAAACAGTTTACAGATGTGGGTTAATATTGCATGTCAAGATTTTTAAATGCTTAAGGAAGTGGACAAAAATAATTTCAACTATAAATAAAGCCCCATCTATCATATTCACACCTCTAACTGAAGACGACAACTATTCTCACCAGGAAGGAGACTATTCTGACAGCTTTACATTACAGCTTGGCTGGTTTATCTTTTGGAGGGTCAACTGCAGCTACTACATCGTTTTTTTAATAGCTTGTTCCTGTATGAATGAGTGTGCGTGTGTGTGTCTCATCTGTCATTCATTTACAGGTTAGCCACTGCAAACTTACAGCTTTTTTGAAGAAACAAAGACAGGGAAGACAAAGCACAGAATGCACACTGTGATGTGTCATTCATGCTTAAGATGAATGACAATTAAAATGATCAATTAAATATAAAAAAAACATTACCCGCCCTTTGCTTCTGACAAAACCTGATAATCCTCTTAGCAGCTTCTCACTTTGTATTGTCATCAACTGCGGCCAACGACCTGTCATGCTATCAGCAGGTAAAGGGAAGCGTAGGGTGAGAGGCGGAGATGGCAGACGTCGTATTATTATGGAGGATGTAATCTCAGGCAGCAAAGCAAAACATATTCATGGAGCATGAATAGAAGATGTTAAATATCATAAGAGGTTATCATTTCCACAAGAATGTTTCCTACTGGTTAGCTGAAGTTGTTTCTCCAGGTATTAGACTACAACAACTCATTTTTATTGTTTGTCACCTGCCTGGCTTTGAGAAAATTGAACCAGAAAAGCATGAGTCCCTGATGGCAGCTTGACAGCAGCTGGAACGTATCTCCCACAGGTAGTAAGCAGGGCGTGATCATAATGGAGGTATGTTTTTGTAGGCCAAAAATATGCATTATGTTTTTGACTTTTACTTTCACCTCTCCCCTTTTCAAACCACACACAAAAGGAAGAAAGCCAACAGACTATCTAAGGAAATGCTCTATAGTTTGTGTAGGGATTCCAAACTTGCTGCTCTTATCAATATACACTAGATCTAACAAGGAACCAAAATATTGTGTTTAAAGTTGTTCGCACTTACATTCCATATCGCAATCACTCAACACCGTGACATTCTTGTTATTAAAAAGCTTAGCTTCAGATTATTTATGATCATCTAATCTCTAGAATTAAGTCATGCAATTGAAACACTGAGACTGGAACTGCCCAGTCAGTGACTCTTACCCAATTTGTTCTAGACATGTGTGAAATCTGGTTTCTTCCTCCAACTTCAGAAATAATATATTGTGTTTGTGATATGTTCAATAGTTCTACTCCTTGCATTTATAAAAATCAACACAGTATGCAAGTAAGGTCTCACGCCATCTTACTTTCCTCTAACAAATTTGCATGTGTGCGTCTCAATTGTCGGTCAAAAGTCTGCCAGAGGCATCCCCTTGCCTTATGTTCAGCAACACGTATATCACTGAGGGTGTATCTGTTTACTCAACACCAGTGGGTGTATGTTCTCCTCAACTTAGATTATCAGCTTTATTTCCTTCAGTGCAGGAAATAGTTATGGGATCCCCTGCTGAATTTATGTTATGTTCACTTGCAAAGAATTAAACACGCACGACCGTGAGCGACCGTGGCTCAGGGGATTGGGAAGCTCATCTGTAACAGGAAGGTTGCCGGTTCGATCCCCCTGTTCTCTCTGTTCTGGTCGTTGTGTCCTTGGGCAAGACACTTTACCCTGCCGCCTGGTGTTGGCCAGAGGAGCCGATGGCGCGATATGGCACCCTCGCTTCTGTCAGTCTGTCCCAGGGCAGCTGTGGCTACAACTGTAGCCTCCACCAGTGTATGAATGTGAGAGTGAATGAATAGTGGAATTGTAAAGCGCTTTGGGTGCCTAGAAAAGCGCTATATAAATGCAATCCATTATTATTATTACTCGTTTTTAATGGTAGTTTAAAATTTAGAAAGAGAGATAATCAACTAAAAATGCTTCTCCCAAAAAACACATTACATAAAAGTTGATTTGCATGTCACTGATAATGAATAAGTATTAGATCCCCAAGCAAAACATGGCTTAGTACTTGGTGGAAAAGCCCTTGTTGGCAAGCACAGCGGTAAGACTGCTCTCGATGCTGGTCACCAGGTTTCCACCCATCTCAGGAAAGATTTTGGCCACTCCTCTTTACAAAAACTCTCAATCTTTAAGGTTTCTTGTCTGCCACTTAGCAACTCTCTCCACAGATTTTCACAGCTACTAGGCCACTGCAATGACCTTAATTTTCTTCTTTAGCCTCTCCTTTATTGCCATGGTATGTTTTGGATCATCGTCAAGCTGGAAGACCCACAATAGATCTTCAGTATTCTGGCTGAATCCAATATTTTACAGTACATGACCCAGTCCATTTGCCCCTCAATGCAGTTAAAGTTGTCATGTAGAAAATTAGGCCGTAAGCATAATATTCTTTGGGTCTTTGATCTTGCCCATTGTGCAGGATAAGTTGGAATGGAAGAAATTGATTCTGTAGACACATAACTAAATGCTATCAGGAGTATCTGGAACTACAGTAACAGACTGATTAATTGTAATCTGTCTCTCACATGGGCACACACTAGCAAGCACCTGAAGGGACCATATAATGTAAGATTATACCCTACTTTATATTGCACAATGGGAAATCCAAAGTTCAAACAAAGCAGTAAATGAGAAGTGTTTGAAATACATAAAACTGTATGTATCTAATGATAGTCACAGCAAGTTTCATGACGTTGAAGCAAGGTGGTTTTTCATTTGATTAATTTATACACCTAAAGGCGCTGTCACTGTTGACTGAAGTTTGAAGTCTTTAGCTACGGATAAACTTAGCTGTGAGCGACAGAAACCCACTGTGAACTAACTCAGTCATTTCAATCTTTTAAGGACAATAGGACATCACAATATGTCAGTTTCGTGTTTACAGCTTGTTTCCACTGCCCTCAGGGACCAAAGTTGGGATTATCAGGTCTGATTATCGTCCAAATTTCCCGTTTTTGGCCACAGAATGGAACGTAGCAGGAAACAGTCCATTTCAGACACGGCACTAGTAGAAATACTCCATTTAATGAGGGTGCTGCCTGTACAGAATATGAGGAAGGTAGATCACATTATGGCCACTCACTGTGGTAACTTTCCAGTAAATTCACATCATATGGACTTTTCAATCCACTTTTTCAATTCAATTGACATTTTGAATTCACTACATATATGAAGATTTTTTTAAATCATAACTTTAAATACTAAATATTCCAGATGGTCCTCTTTCAAAAAACAGGAACTTGGAATGATATATGTCCCATTACTGCTTTATTGGTCATTACAGACCAACCGATTAACGTGCATGACTGCCAACAGGGCTGATAGCCTGCATCCCTTTCACGTCACTGCATTTTATTGGCAGGATGTTTCACTACAAAGCCCAAGTTAGAATATCAGCTAATTTCAGGATCAAACTTCATTGCGAGCAAAATTATTAATGGAATCAAAGAGCGTGATGGGCTTAAAAGAGTAATGGGAGAAAAAGACCATGTGTGCAGAACATTGCAATGTAGGGCATTGATCGTGTGATTTGACTCGAAAATGGTGTTAGTGTAACTTAGGGCTTGAATTAACTATAGTTTCAAAAACACAACAACTGCAATGATTTACACAAACCCACTTTTTTCAAATTCACAACAGAATACAAACATGTCAAATGTTTAAACAGTGAAAATGCAGGAAGAGAAAATAATTTTAAAAAAATTATACTTGAGTTTGACAGCAGCTAACAATCTCCAGAAAGTTTGGAGTTCCCTCTGTAAACATCTTTTTTGTTATACTTGTCCCAACTTTTTTTGAGGTTATATATTGTTGCTATCAAATTCAAAATCACCTTAGTTTGAATAGAAACAGTATATTTTCTCAGGTTAAACATGTAATAAATTTCAGTGTCCCATCTTTTTGGAATTGGGGCAGTAAAGAACCCCCCAAAAAGCCATAATCATGTGACTGAGACAAGAAAGCAGGTCTCAATCAACAGAGCAGGAGACGATATAGCTTTCAACTGACAGTCTAGCCACTGTTACCACTGGAAAACAGCAAATCATTAGAAATTAATTCTTACATTTCACAGCCACTCTGCGGGATCCAGAAGGCTGGTTGGTTGTATGGGCTAAAATACATGTATGTATAACTAAAGTAAGGCTAACGGCATCGTTTTGATGGTCACTGTAGACAGTGTTGGGGAGTAACGGAATACATGTACCGCCGTTACGTATTTAAAATACAAAATATGAGTAACTGTATTCCGTTACAGTTACCGTTTAAAAAGGTGGTATTTAGAATACAGTTACTTTGTTGAAATAAATGGATTACACGGCGGTACTTCCCTGTTTCATATTGTGGCGGGTCAGGCCTGTTTCGGTTTTGTCTAACAGCTACGTTCTGGTGTTCCAGGCGGCGGCGTTACGGTTGCCATGGTTACAGGGTGACGCTCTCTCTCTCTCTGTGTTTCCTGGGTGAGAGAGCGCCTTGTTGTTGTTGTGCTAAGCTAACAGGCAGAATGCTACAGGTATAGCTCTAAAGAATGTAGCATCATAGGCAGTGTAGTCCGTGCTGCAGGGAGAATGGACTGCCATACACGTTATGTGTCTGTGAGCGAGGGAGGGAGAAAAAGGAAAAGTACGAGCTGTCATCGAGCAAAAACGGGAGCTGGAAGCATGTAAATATAATAATAACCACTGCAGCCAAGAAGCGTGCCAGACGAGCCCAGTTGTAAGTAAGCTATTAAGACTCGACTGTACACCGTGTTCGTGTTTTCGTCCAAAAACAATAAGTTCCGTTGCAGCAGCCTTTCAACGCCTCTCTCTGTCTCTCGCTAGCAAAGTTGACCCAGACAACAAAGTAAAGCTAGTTTTCGGCTACGAGCCTGACACGAACCCAACGTATCAGCCAGAGGTCCCTTTACTACGGTTCGGAGCCGCAGACCTTCAGTAACAGTAATAAATCACAGCAATAGTACATTCACGTAGTTGTAAACAGCATGATAATATATTAATTAATCCAAAGTATTCAGAATACGTTACTCTCATTGAGTAACGTAACAGAATACGTTACAGAATACATTTTGGGGCATGTATTCTGTATTCTGTAATGGAATACATTTTAAAAGTAACCTTCCCAACACTGACTGTAGTGGCTATATTAATTTCTTAAAGTTCTCTCTTTCTCTTATGTTTAATATAACCACACTACTGACGGTCAAGCACCTGTTTTTACGTGTTGTCGATAGCAACGACGGTAAAACCATCGCGTGGCTCCGCTGTCCGCTTGTTTGTTTTCTACGTAAACCTTTCACAATAAAGCTCAAGATCCTGTTGAGACTTTTCAAAATAAACAGAATCACGTGAAAGAGCATGCAGAGAGTTTACGGATGAGAAGAAAAAAAGAGCCGTCAGGTGCTAAAAAAAAATAACTCAAACTTTGAAAGAAAATGGTGGCCGTTACAATTTATGTCTAAAAATGTATAGTTTCATGCATTGGTTAAAACACTCGAATCCAGCTAAAGGACGCCCAGGTCAGATCACAGAATTTACAGAAAATATTACATTTTTGTGATTTATATCGTTGTCAGGACAATAAATGTCTTATATCGGTATGTGAGATTTTTGTCATATCGCACAGCCCTAATGTACTGTACTTTAAAGTTCCTAATTTGTGCAGTATAAAGTTCCAACAAAGTAATAAATGAGAAGTGGCTGAAATACATAAACCATTATTTACCTCTTGACAGTCGGTAAGTATCATGACCTTTGAAGTAAGGTGGTTTTGTTGATTAATTTATACAGTATGGGCACTGTCACTGTTGATTGTAGTTTGAAGACCTGATGTCTCATTGATAATTAGCTGCAGATCAGCTCAGCTGTGAGCTCTAAAAACCAACTTGGGAGGAGGGGGGAGTTCCTGTTCCCCCACCATCAGAAACATACTGGTCAAGTCTGCAGTCATTGTGCCCTTGATTAATGCTCTGGCAAATGACTAATGCATTAAAAAAACAAAGTCTAGCAAGTACTTTAAGGCACCATATATTTATACTGCACAAATAAGAAACTCCAAAGTTCAAGCAAAGTAGTAAATGTGAAGTGGCTGAAATACATAAACCATTATTTACCTAATGATAGTCACAGTAAGGTGTCATTTCTTTAATTTCACTAGTTTTTTATGCATAAACATGCAAATTCAGTAGTTATCTTATTGTGTATTCATCTGCATGAATTTCCAACAGACAAAGTATAGCAAATTAAACGCCTAAATGCACATTTTGAACATTTTCTTTTCACTATCCTAAAATGTTACGGAACAAGTACATGGGAAAAAACCCACTCTTTCTGCCTGCCATGTCTCACCAAGTTCAAGCTTGAACTGCCTATCCTTGTACAGCACATCATTAGAGCCAGAACAGTCAGGGTCCACATGAAGGCTTTTGCACGAAGCCAGCTCAGTTCAAGGACATGCTGAGGCCAACTGTCCATCATACAGATAAACATGTCCCAAAGCCTTCCTCACCAGCCTCCTTTTAAGGCCCTTTTTTGACTATATTAGATAGCTAGACATTCAGCAAGATTGCTTAAAAAGCAGTTCTAGATCGCAATAAACAGGAAATAAACAGGCAATGGTTTAAGGTCACATTGTTAAACAAACCTGAAAGTGGGTACATGTACGTGCAAGCATTTTTTTTACTGTCCATGGAAAAACCCTTTGCAATAAGACTAATGCCAAGGTGTGTATGAAAATCATCCTTTGATACTAGTACGTACTAGAAAGGCATCCTGTCTGATTGGCATGATTTCTTATACATAAGGGATCACTCCGTGTTATTACAAAAGCGAAAGCAAGCTCACACATGCATCAGTGGTTGCAAGAAAATCATGCACAATTGCACACAGTGCATTCTGTCTCCCATTTCAAAATGAGGACGCCGCTGTTTGAAGGAAAAAAAAGACAGATTTTATGAAAAGCCCGACAGTACACAAATAACTCATGATGTTGTTTTATACTGATCCCGGGTTAATCCGTTGTTAAACATTAAAGTACTCTGGCTGAATGGGTCTTCTAAATATTAGAGATGTAGAGATCTGACCAGGCAATGATTTACTGAAGCAGATAAACAATAAAGGCTTCTGTCAATTTTGAAATGTTCTGCATACAAGTTCTTATCCTGAAAGCAGGCTCCTTAGAAATTACAGAAAATTGTGCTCTCATTTTTTTTTTTAAATATTTATCATGTACAGACCTCTGACAAAATAAAGGAAATAATCTGTTACGCTATAGGGGTAATTTTTGGCAAGGTTTTGATCCACCTCTCCCATAAGAGCTGAAGCCTAAACACAAACCAAATTTCTGACTAATTAACATTATCCTGAGGAAATAATTCAATTCCCCCACAGCACAACTCAATGAATGGTTTGGGGAGTATGACATGAGGAGATCAGATCGTCAGATCTCAATCCATTTTAGCACCTGTGGGAGATTTTGTACTAAGATGACAGTGAAGACACTGTATAGACAGTGTTAATCACAAATACTAGACATACTTTAAAACAAAGTTGCTCCATCTTTAAAGCAGAAATCCAGAGACTTGGAACACTAAACCTGCACTAAACCTCTTCCTGCAGAATGTGGTGCCCCTTAGCAAGACACTTTCAGTTTCCCTTAATTTACCACCCCCATTCTCTCTGTGTGTATACGTTCTAAAGTACTGATGCAAGTTACAAAAGGTCACATCCATCAGTGCTCTTTGAAACCTCTAATGCTTTTTTCTTCCCTTCAGCTGATGTATTGTGTTGAGTAAGTGCATCACGGTGTCTCTTGCTGAACAAGACAAGCTATTTCCTGAAACGAGTCTATTTCACAGTTTGTGGTTCCTATGCTTTAATATGATGCAAGACAGTGACTGCAGAAAATACAGACAAAACGACAAAAAAAAACATTTGCAGATTCAGTAGACTACATTTCAGACATATAATAGTCAACATAAAAGCTGAAAGCTTAAGTATTGTTACTATGTATACTAACCATAAAGATGTATGTCGGTCTACAGCAGTAAGAACCTAGTAAGTTTTCGACATTCAATCAGCGTTGGTAAAATGTGATCAACAACAGTATTCTTCATATACTGCATTTTATATGTAAGCCTTTACCATGTAGCTCCATGCAAGACATTATGTAACCATCCGTGTCACCCTGACAACATGAGGCTTGTCCAGCAGCGTCTTGCAGGAGCACTGGGAAGTGACCATGATTCATTAAAAGTACCACTGAAACCATTTCTTCCTTGATATCAATGCCGAACTGATTAAAATGTTATCTCTCTATTAAAAATCATTTAAAATGGAATGTAACAACATGTTCTAATTCGTGAGTAAGAACAAACATTTAATTGTCAGATGCTTGAAGGGAGTTCTCTGTTACCCTTCTTTAAAGACTCATAAACTAAAGATTCCCACGTGGCAAACTGACAGCTGGAAGGTGACTTGTCATCTGACCACCAGCAGTAATGTTGCCGAGCAGGAAGAAGGCTCACCTGACCAGCCGCACCTCGAAGACCCCAGCAGGTAACTTTCTACTTCTCGCCAGGAAAAGAGAAAAACAGAAATTCATATTTACCTTTTTTTCCCCGCCCGCTGCTGGAAACCTCCAAGGTATTTATCCTTATTCAACTCATTTCAGTTAAACAGTGTGGCTGGAATTACAAAACAGCAACAGTTGTGCACATCGATTGCAATTTCTGGCTCTGACACACTTCCTCCTCCTCCTCTCCCTTTTAGCATCAAATATCAGCTATGACACAACAAAGCGGCTTATGTGCTTTTCAAAATAAAAGCTCTTCCGAGGACTGCGTGCACTGTCCATCTGCACATTAGAGGAGAATGAAATATATAACCTGAAAAAAAAAACATGGGTATTTTGAAACATATTTTTACAGAGGTTATCTGCATTTCTGTAAGTTGACTGCAACGTGTAGACTATGTATGTCTTTTTTTCTTTTCTTATTTTTTAAAGACAGATCTTTGGTCTTTTTTATGAACTCGGTATTTTAACAAATATAATTATCCGAAAACCGGAGTAGCAGTATACTTTTTGTAAAATAAAGGCTGTTCAATTTACAAGTTTACAATTTTACTTTATCAAAATAATGCGTATTTTCCGGTAGAGTATTACCGTAGCTAACTTAACTGGTCTGATTAATCACTGCCATACCCAAACAGAACATACCTGACATTTGTGATATCAAACTAACAGCCTGTTTTAAAGTATTTGTCTTCAGCAGTGAAACATATTGAATGTCATTTTACATTCGTTTTGTTCGTGTCACACACCCCGAAATTACCCCACTAAAATAAAATGTGGTTATGGCTGTGGTTAAGTGTGTCAAAAAACATTTGTTGAAATGCCTTCAGATAACAGCAAAATGTATGTGCAGATATGTTCAGGTGAAGATGCATTCATCTTACCGATACAGTAGGCTATAGCCACCATTAAAATAAAAATAATAATTTTTATTGGCTATAGGCTCATGGCTAGGCAGCTTTTTGTGGATCTTAAACTAATCCTTCCCTCAAACATCTGTTTGCTCTCATAATTCTCATTAACCTTGGCACATTTAATCCGTCCCTCGTCCACCCCCGAGTAACTGACGTCGTTGCCCATTGTGGATTTCTCTGAGCTAAAAAGAAAAAAAAACTGCACACTTCTCATATGACTACTTTGTTCATTTACTCGTTTCATATGAACTGAATAGTTTTACCTTTTTAAAATCACAGTCATAACAGTCTCACGTTTAACTGCTATTTAATTGGCATAATGTAGTTATTCAACAAAGACGAAATATTAACATTAAGTGGGGGCGATCGTGGCTCAAGAGTTGGCAGTTCGTCTTGTGATCGGAAGGTTGCCGGTTCGAGCCCCGGCTCGGACAGTTTCGGTCGTTGTGTTCTTGGGCAAGAACTACTGGTGATGGCCAGAGGGGTCGATGGCGCGATACGCCAGTCTGCCCCAGGGCAGCTGTGGCTACAACTATAGCTTGCCTCCACCAGTGTGTGAGAGTGAATGAATAGTGGAATTGTATAAGCGCTTTGAGGGTCTCGAAAAGCGCTATATAAATGCAATCCATTATTATTAAGTACTTTACTGCTAATGTTTATGATTTTGCTATGTCTCTTGCTGCCAGCCCTAAATGCTTTTGAGCAGTTTCTTTTTTCTGTATTTTCTGTTTTCCCGTTGCTGCTGCATTCCCATCAGCATCACAGCTTCTTTCACAATTGTAATTTACAATTCATTGGCCTCGTGCAGCCAGGTACCAGACACCTATTTTATTGCTGGTGTCAAAGAAACATAGTATCCTGTTCTAAAACCCTGCATCATGAATGTGTTTCAAAACTTTCACTTTGCTCTTTTTTGTATCCGTCTTTCATTGCAGAGTCGAAGCTGTTACATTTTCCAGCCATGCTCTCATTCAGTGGAAGCACTGTGGTTAGTCTTTTGCAGCTTTTGCTTCTCACCACATGCGCTACTTTGTACTTACCCACATGTTGCATTTTCTCAGGTTTAATCATCTTCTGCTCAGTCATAAAGTCATTCAGTAAATTCCCATCTCTCTGGAGGTAAGATTTCTCTCAGCACAAGAATTCAATGTGTCTCTTATTGTATGGATTCAGTACCATTAAAGTAATATTTATATTCACTGTCTTCATCCGTGGTTATCTCAGATATATATTTTTACATGAGTAAACATATATTTAAAAACAAAAAACCTTAATTTCACAAACACACATGGCCTTAAGTGTGTAACCATCATTAGGCACAAGTTACTTACTTAATAAAGACCAAAACAGATAAATACTCTTATGAAAAGACACTGGTATGGGAGTCAAAGGTACATATATACGATAACAGATTTAAGAACAAATTCCTCTAAAGAGTTCCGCTTTGTTTTCTGATCTATGACATGTTTTATCACCTAACACCATCAGCCAAGCAGGAGTTGATGTGCATGTGTTCAGCAGCTTTTTTAAAAAGTTTCAGCAGGTTTATATTTCTTTATAATGCATCCATTTTCCTAAATCCTTTTTACAGGGATATATATATATATATATATACATATATATATATATATATATATATATATATATATATATATATATATTTTTTTTTTTAACTAAGCAATAAAGCTTTTCTAGAGAGGAGTCGTCTTCTTCTCACGTTTATTTTGGGGGGTTTTGGGCTTTATTTGATAGTTTAACAGTGATGAGTAGACAGGAAAGAGGGGGAGAGGGTGCAAAGGTCTCCAGAGATCCGACTCGAACCCAGGCCACTGCATTTCAGCTGTAAGGCAAACAGACGCCTCCTCGACCAGTAACCTTTTTTTTTTTAGAATTGTTTCCTAAGCTTTCTTCACAAAGCCAGTTTATCTTTTTATCTAAGAAAGGATACAAGTGGTTCTGTAGTGTAGTCTTTAACAACTTTGCTTGGCAAGCAAAAGGTTGCTGGTTAAATTCCAGCCAGAGACACAAATCCCCTTTGGGATTGTACCAGGAAGGGCATCTGGCATAACACTGCCAAGTCAAATATGCAGACCTACCTGCTTTGGTGACCCATTGTAACAAAGGAGCAGCTGAAAGTAGCTTTATCTAAGAAATTATGGGAGTTTCAGGAGACAAAGTGTGAAGGCAGGCAGATAAAACACACTGACAAAATGCTATAGTTACACCAAAAGTGATATATATTAAAGATACTATGTACAAACAATAGTGACATGTTTTGGTAGTACATATACAAGTGTCCATGGCTTTCGATTTCAAATCTGAATGAAATATTGTATAATTTTGTGCACAATATAAAAACACACACAACATAGAAAACAGTATACTGCTTTGGCTGATATAAATACGTGTTTTTATAAAGAGGAGTAACAGAAATGATGATGTGGAGGGAGTATTGCTTTCACGATGGACTCATTTAATGGTTTTAAACCCTGAGAAGATTAGAAATGAATTGGTTGACACCAAGTAACTTTACCCACTCATGAACTTTGATTTTATGCTTTGTCTCTCTTCCATCCAGCGCCACAGTGCACTGCAAATGGAAATAACTGTACTCTACTGTAACTGTACTGCATTTGGACCCAGATATTTAATCTGCAAAGCTTTAATTGCTTGTAAAAGAAGAAAATAAGATTAAATGAAGTACCACTGTAATTTCAGCTTTATCCAATCCAGAATGCTCAGACTAATGTCGCTCCACCCTTCTCAAGAAATTCTGAATAACCAAAACAACAGCAAAAAAATTTTTTTTAAAGCAAATTCAACAGAACACATCAATAAAAACCACATTTCATTTGCACAACAGTGTCCTTCCTGTTTTTTGCCCTGGTGCAGCTTCTCGATGTAGCTCCAGGCTCTATGTCACCCAGCTGTCCATTCGGATCCGCTTGACTGTCGGACTCTCCCTGCCCTCTGACCGACTCGCAGGGAGCAAGTGGAAGTCAGGTCGCTGCTGCTCTTCCCGGTCACTGCCGCCCTCGTGAGAGCTGCAGGAGGAGCCAACGCTGTCAGAAGGGGACCGCCCCATTTCTGCTCGAGCTGATGAGGAGGCAGAGGAGTGATGATGAGGGTGAACATGTGGATGGGTCATGTACCCAGACTGGCTGAGGTGGTCGCGGGGTGGAGAGATTGGCTCGGCTTTGATGTTGATGTTATGATTGGTGCTGATGGAGAGAGTGGAGCTTCCTGACCTACAGACAGAGGAAGAGAAAATTTCAAGCTGTGACTCTGGAGTGAAGATGCCATCTGGTGGTGACATGGCTGTAATCGGCCTGTAAACAGAAACATTTTCTCTGAAAACTGTGGCTATTGAGTACATTTAATAATAATAATAATAATAATAATAATCTATTTAAAGTAAAAAGTGGAGATAACTGTATTTATGTTTAAAGCTCTTTTAAATATCTACGTTACCACAGATTAAGAGGCCAGTATTGTACTTACAATTTGATTGATTTCATAGCTAGAGTAAAATATGTCTAATAGACGTAACATATAGCAGATATGTTGAGATTATAAAATAGCTTTTTATTACATACATCACCCAAAAGTACATAACTTCATGGTCTTACACAAAAGCAAAAATGTGTGATGTTTGAACCAGAATGGTTATTAATGCCTCTTTATTACATATTTTAGGGCAATTATCTATGTCATGGAATCTGTTATCATTAGGGTTGCACCGATACCGATACTGGTATCGGGTATCGGGGCCGATACTGTAAAATGTGTGTGTACTCATACTCGTAAAAGTTAACCGATACCATGAACCGATACCAACTTATTTCATTAATCAGAGGGTGGTTTGTCATTTCTGTTGTAGTTTTTTTAGATTGGCCACTAGGGGGACATCCCGCGCTAAACAGGCACAGGGTTAGGCGAGTGAGACTGGCGACTCCAGATAAAAAAGAGAAACTGGAGGCTGCTGTAGCTAGGCTAAACAAAATGTCAGCAGTGTGGACCGCAATAACTGCAATAATTTAAAAGTTTATTTTATTCGCAAACCTAATTTGTATTTATTTTTTTTCCAAACAGAAGTGTTTATTTATTATTCTGAAAGCTCGAGACAGTGCCAAAAGTTCAGTGATATTTTGTAAAATTACAATGTGGAGACTCTGCAATAATTTAACAGAAGTGCTTATTTTTCACTTGAAATTTTTTTGTGGTCATTTTTATTAAGATTTTATTTTTTATCGGCAGGGAATATAATAAATCGGTCTTCCAATTAATTGTATATGTGTGTGTGTGTGTGTGTGTGGTAGAAGTATCGGTTTTTGTACTCTGTATCGGCAAGTACTCAGATCCAAGTATCGGTATCGTATCGGTTTGAAAAAATTGGTATCGTTGCATCCCTAGTTATCATATATATTATATTTATGTATATATTTATACATATTTGCATTTCTCCAACTCTGTGCACGCTACTTCAGTTTACTGCACACTGTATGATCAGGTAATTTTTAACTTTATGTCAACAACACAGTATGTCTTCACAAAAAATAAACAGTGTAAAGAAATGGTTAAACATTTAATCTGTAAATCATGAAGGGAGACAGTTTAACTGTGTCAGGCTCTTACCCCATGGAGCTCAGCTGCTGTTGCTCCCATGCTGCCATTGAGCTCAGAGAGGGCCCTGCAGCAGAGTTAAAGCCTGATAACTCTCCACTGTTCAGGGAGTAATCTGACAAAGACAGACGGAGAGAGACTAATAATAATAATAATAATGATGGATTGCATTTATATAGCACTTTTCAGGACCCCTCAAAGCGCTTTACAATACCACTATTCATTCACTCTCACATTCATACACTACATGCACATCATGCCAATCAAAAAGCATTACACTTCTAAACTGCACCTCTGCCGGACCCTGATTCCTTCCTGGACATGTTTCCCACATCTTCCGGTCTTGGTGAACTCTCTGTTGCCCTGTCTAAACTCACACAGAAGATCATCTTTTTTGGACATTGGTGTCTCTTTTGAACTTTTGATTTGTACTGGCTAACTGGTGTATTTTTATTTATTTATTTATTTTGTTTTTTATTTTTTTCCCTTTTCTTTCCTGTTTTCCTGTTTGGGGTCTTTTTTTGTTGTGTTTGGTTTCTGTTTTTTTTTTCTTTTCTGTGCTTAAATATTATTGTTTTTGAATCTTATGTCCTTTGTCTGGTGTGACGTTATGTAACTTTGAACTTAAAATCTTATAAATAAACATTTAAAAAAAAAAAAAAAAAAAAAAAGCATTACACTTCTGTAAAAAGTCAAACATTACCTTTTTTAACTACACTTGAATACAGTATAAACGCTGCACCGCAACTTCTCTTACATTCTTGTTATGAGCTGCTAAGCTACCTGAAACTATTTCACTTTTAGTAATGTGCTGAAAATTTGTAAAAGTGAAACCAGAACTCGCCCACTAGAGCCTTGTATTCGCCCACATGCACGGAGGCCTCTATACTCAGTTTTGAGACACAAGGTAGCTGAGAGGCTTTGAAAGTTGGTATTTTGTTGATGACTGGATTAAATCATTGTGTTTGAAAATACTTATAGTACACAACAACACAGAGAACTCTGTTGTGTAGCATTAGAAAAATATTTCAATACTATATAATTTGGCAACGATCACAGTGTTTTTAGTTAGTTAGCTAACTTTAATTAGCTATTTCAGGGTGTTTTTTTAATATCACTGAATACAGACAAAAAAATTAAATGTTAAAGAAAATTTCAGGCCAGAAAAAAAGTAATTTCCAACTAACAGTGGGATTTCATCTGCCTTGCTACAAGGCAGGGCTGTTATGTGCTTGGTTGTTTTAGGGGAATCTTTAGTCTGCACCTGGGGCCTTGTCTGGTGTGGTAGACCACAGCATCTATGGATCTTGTACTTAGAGCTGGTTCCTGTGCTGCCATGATTAGTGCCTCTGTGATGTCTTTCAATCCAGCTTTGTCCAGACACTGGTAGGATTTCTGAATGTAAGCCACTTCTTCTATCTGCTGCAAACCGTGCATGTGCCTATCCTCCCATGATGGTTTGTCTCCTCGCACCTCTTCTTTCTCAGGTTTCTGCTGCCTGAGGTATTCACTGAGCACATGGTCAGTTGTGGCCATGTTGTTGTTGATGTTTGTTGTCTCATCCTGGACAGTGGTTTGGTTTATTTCAGAGAGATAGAAGGCAGGAGAATAAACCAGCTATACTCAGTTGAAGGGGATATGGGAGAAGGACACAGCCCATAACAGCAGTGCTCAGTGGCTGACCTTTTTGCACACTCACACATCCATGATTCACAGTTACCACTGTGCAGCCAGTGTAGTAGTCCTGGCCAGGTCAACATAAAAAAAACCCAAAAACACACACACACACTGTACAAAATCTGATCTAGACTAAATTGGTTTTATTTAACCAGAGAATGTCCTGCCAGTGTTCATAAGACTTCCTTTCATTTTCCTTGGCAAGGTTTAATGTTGTAGTTTTGTTCCACTTGACCACAATGAGCAAAAACGCCCCATATGAAACAATTACCCATCTCTTGTTTGATAGAAGTTTATGCTAACTGCAATTTATGGATACTCACGGAGACTTTTGTTGTTGTTAGTAAGGCTTTTCCTTTACATCCAAACACCTGAGTCATTTTCATTTTACCTATATTCGCAGCCTTTACTCTTGTATTCCATCCCATATCGTTATGAAATCTCACAGCTGCAGTTTGTTATTTTTTCAGGGAATTCCTTACAATCAAGAACTATTAGAAACAATTCAGGCTAAAACCAAAACAAAAAAGTTATTATTTTTCAAGCCGCTTAATAAGCTTGAAAACCTTCCAGTGTGACTGAACTAAAGCATTTCTGGATAGAAGAGTGGGTCAAATTGCCACCATGAATGCCAGACACTGATCTCTAGATATCAAAAGTATGTGGTTGCAGCTACTGCTGCTAAAGCTGGCAGTTTGGCAAGCTA
Organism: Neolamprologus brichardi; assembly: GCF_056152115.1. NCBI lineage: Eukaryota > Metazoa > Chordata > Actinopteri > Cichliformes > Cichlidae > Neolamprologus > Neolamprologus brichardi. The sequence continues at coordinate 6,436,615 of NC_142104.1, read as the reverse complement.
TTAGGCCCAGGGAGCAATTCATTTTTTCCACATTCATCTTTTCACTTCCATCCAAGTAGCATTTCAATCTAGCATTTTGTATTTTTTCAGGCTGCTGTTGCTTTATGTTATTTTTATTTTAAAGATCTAACAGTGTTTATGTTAAATGAATGGAATACACACAAAAATAGAGGAAATTCTTTTAAAAATTGCCCTGATACAGTTGGTCATACCAGTATAAACTGTCTAAAAGAGCTGAAATTTAACATCACCTAATTAACTCAGCAATTAAAACAAACCACAATGTACACTGTTTTCTTATTTGATTTTTGGGGGGGCATACTGTAAAATATTGAGGTCAGCAGGGCTAAGGTAACTACAGAAACACAGCATGAATAGTAAAAAGAACTTGTACCGTTGTAGGCAGAGCCAATGCCAGCATAGACCAGACTCTGATGGGGTAGACTGGGTGTGGTGATAGAGACAACTGGTGTGGAAAGAGGCTGACTGGACTGACTGCTACTCATCCTTTGGTTATTCTGAAAACAAATAATAAACAAAGACATAAAGTCACTAAGTTCACTCATGAAATGTTAGTCTTCTCTTAGTTTGTTGCTTTTTGTGCTTAGATCGCAATTACAGTGTTCGCTAGAACTAGACTTGTAATGCCCCATTTCAACCACAAGAGGTCAGTATAAGCTCACATCCCCTGTTTTAAAAACAAAACAAAAAAACATTAATCAGTTTAAAATATATAGTTTTGAATTTCCTACACTTCCCATAGTGCTAGCAGAAGTTGCACATGAATTGAACAAGGATTTGCATTCTTCTCAACAAAACTGAATGTTTTGTAAAGACAGGAGTCTAACAGAAATCCACTAACTATTCAGAAACTGCAGTTACTTTTTAAGATCTTTAGTTTAAAAAAATTTACTTTTTGAATGTTTATGTTTAACCCAAGACTTGATAGTCTAATTTATCAGTCAGTTTCCTTTAATGACATGAAATCCTCTTCTTTTCCAAAAAGCGATATCAGTGCAATTTATTTGGCTGTCTGCTTTTGAAAACACACAACTGAAATATCAACTGAATAGCAGCAGGTAATTCATTCTTAATTATTCATTGTCCTAAAATAGCCTATCGGTTCAGAACAGGTGGCTCATGAACTCAACTTATCACACTGAATTTAGGAGTTGTTTTTCGTTCATCTTTCAATCACGTCACCCTGAACCAGGTCATTCATTGCTCAGCAAACATAAAAACAATGGGTTAACCAACCCATACATGTCTCATTCCCTGTGTTTTCTATGGTGTCCTTGCGTTTGTGGACTACAGATAATGCACTACAGAATCCAAGTTAAAGCTATTATGGTAGTGAGTAGTAGACACAGACATCCTGTTAAGAAATGCAGACCTCCTCAGTTGTTTTTGCTTTGTTGGGTTCGCCTGTTTGTGCAAAACACACTAAACAAAGCACGCCGCTTACACTAACATGTGCACACATGCATACGGGAGGAAGTGAAAGGCAGTTTCAAAATGATCACACTGAGGAGGAGTTGTGAGACCACAACACAACATCTTTTGCTGGAGTGAATGAAAAGCAGAAAGAAAAATACGAGTGGCTTCTTCTGTTGGTTTAAACAGGGTGGAGGCATTAGCCGTATCACGGTTCGGATTTTATAAGCGTTCCAGCTTCAAACGACTGCAAACCCATTCAGCACAGTTTCTGAAAACTAAATCAGACTCTGCCAGATTCTGTTTCCTGCAAACATGACAACAATATATTATTTGTCACCCAGTCACCGATAATTGACAAACAGATAAGATCAACAGAATGATGAGGAATTATGATTACTTAATGTGGAATGAATGGCTGCTGATTCATCACTTCTGCAAAAGAAATTTAGTCACTCTGAATTTCAGTGACATTAAACATCGTTATTAAAACTTTAAAAGCTACCTATAATGTGCTCTGAATTTGTAATTTAAATTATATTTAATATAGATTTATTTTACTATTAATTTCTAAATAGTCCGGATATTCTTTTCTTATATCGCACATATGTGAAACTCTTCCTTTTTCTATGAAAAGACCTTGACATTAATTTCTAGAACACCAGAAAATAGAAACTCATATCCTTCTGCAATATGTAAAAATCCCCTGGAAACCACAACCAGTAGAATAATGGAGCTGGTCGGTCACCATAAAAAGAAAAATACAAAGAAAAGCGTGTCAGTTTCCATTGTTTACTAATTGTTACATCATGTCTGAGCACAGTGTGGGAGGCAAGGGCAACAGTAGGAGAGTTAAGGGCAAATCAATAACTTCAGCGACCCGGCACAGCTGCAGAATGTGGAATCTTAAGAACGGAAAACAGACTCCTTCTACAGTCTTCCAAGTCATCTTACACAACCATGAACCGGTGCTCTGATGTCATGTGTAAGAACCGTAACTGTGTGTACCGTGCAGCTTTTAAAGCACTTTTTTATGCCCAATTTTTCGCACTTGATATTATTTCTGCGTTTCTGTTCTACTGGTACTGAGTCTAAACAAGACTTGAGCTTCAATAAAGAATTCGCACTGCCCTCACAAAGAGGCATATGACTTGGCAACTTAGTCGAACTGTCGGTCTTTTCAGATGAACAGGCTGTTGTTTTCCAAAACTTTTGGGGCATAATTTGAACTAATAAGCTTTTACATCATTTTCTGTGTTAGTTTAAGCTGCTATTTAGTGTGAACGCCAATTTGGGTCATAGATTTTATGATGAGATATATATGCATTTAGTCAAATGTGTGACAAACTTCAGTCTGGAAACCCTTCAGGCTAGGCTAGTGCTACTGGTTAAATCCTAGTGTTTCCAAAAAAAATCTGACTAAAAGTGGACCACAAACAGAACTTTGCACCTTGCCTATAGATTCTGCACATCCACGTGTGTTTTAAAGAGATTACGGGAACCTTAAATGTAATCAAAAGAGTGTTAGTTCACAATAAGACTGAATCTTGTTGAGTCTACTGGAAGGGACTATAAAGAAGTAGCAGTGAAGTCGGTCAAATGAGGCATGCAAGTTTTTGCCAGTATTGTCCGTTTTTCAAAGGAACTATGATTTCATCTGTAAAACCACCAACCATCTGCCCCAAATAGTGTCAAACCAATTGTTCTCAGAAGTTGTTGGCCCACTCTGTGGTAATCTGTGTCATATATTTTCCCTGTTCATGCCTGACTCCAGCATCCCACAGGCTTAGAAAACACAATGTACTGTTCTGATTCTTAATAAAATCCAGATCAGGAATCAAAGGTTCATGGTTTTATAGAGCTGTCAGCAGCTAGAGGACTCTTCCCAGTTCCAGTCAAAACTAAAACTACATCACATGTTACAAGCTTGATTGCTGTTCTGTATTGGACCTAAATAAATACATAAAGTTTTAGGTAACATTTTTGAGAATATTACTCATTATAAAGGCTTTTTTGTTTTGGTCTTAAATATAAAAGAAAACACACTTACCAGTGTTTGCATCATTCCTTTGGAGTGGGGGATGACGACCCGGAGGTCTGTCTTGCGGCTGGTAGGGACCATGCTGTTCCCATGAGGTGGTGGAGGAGGAGGAGATTTTGATGGTATGATCTTTCCAAATCCATTCACTAAATACAGACGTGTGGAGGATGTTAAGAAGTGATGGTAATTCAATTCCAACTTTCACTTAAGTGCTGATTCTAGCTGCTTTTTGTAAGAATTTTGCAAAGGATATTTTTTTTGTTAATGGAAAGCATCATGCATATAGCACAAGTTTTAAATATTTAGAGCTTTGGAATGCACTTGAAAATGGAGTGGGGTATTACAGTCTCGTGTATTAGATCCATTAAATCAACATGTCCACAGCCAAGTTCTGCATGCAGACTGGAGAAAGTACAGCTATATATTATACAGGAGATCATCATGAATAATTCATATTTTCTCTCTCTTGGCATTACATAATGGCAGTGTTCCTGAGAAGGAGAGCACGGACATGGCAGGAGGGGGATTATGCAAAGACAGTTTGTAGAAAGGGTTGTGGACCAAAGCATAAGGGCAGAAGAGCAGTAACAAAAACCAGGAGGGATGAGGTGCAGCCAGGCTCCTGGAAGAACACATCCCTCCACTGGCCTTAGCTGACCAATAGCAAATCCATCAGCATCTTACATCAACTCCCACTATTTTAAGAAGCGCTAACAGAACCTCAGAGGAGCCATGAACGAATGATCAGATTATTTCTGTGGAACCTCTTTCTTATATTTCATTCTTTCGTAATTTATTGGCTAATTTTAATCCCTTAACGCCTCTAGAAAGAAAATCAAGAAAACAAATAACTATTTGTTCCAACAGATCACACACAGTTAACACATGCAGCTGCTCACATGGGATCACAAGCAAAACAAGCTTGCAAAGACTGCTCCATATGCAGGGAGTTGTGTTTGTGCGTATGCAGTATACATGTCAGAGCGTGTTTGTTAAACTCCCGTTGGATACATACCAGTCGGTCCAGATCCATTTTGCAGAGCCAGCTCGGAACTGCCCTGCAGGCCACCTGAGGATAAACACAACACACTCGTTAGGATTCGTTATTACATTTTTCTCGCATTTAATGTTCTGCTGTCACTAAGAACCACTCTGCATGCATCCATCTTTTTATCTTATTAGTAAGATTTTAAATAAGACTGCAGTTTTAAGTAAGATTGCTTTAGATCGTTCACTTTCCATCTGCTCAAATGTATTTTCCCCAGCAGGGCCTTTTTCTGTACAATAACAGTCGAACTGTTGTTTTTATCAGATACGCTGTCTTCAAATCAATGTTAAAAAAGAAATAAATACAATGGACAGTGTTGGGAAGGTTACTTTTAAAATGTATTCCATTACAGAATACAGAATACATGCCCCAAAATGTATTCTGTAACGTATTCCGTTACGTTACTCAATGAGAGTAACGTATTCTGAATACTTTGGATTACTTAATATATTATCATGCTGTTTACAACTACGTGAATGTACTATTGCTGTGATTTATTACTGTTACTTAAGGTCCGCGGCTCCGAACCGTAGTAAAGGGACCTCTGGCTGATACGTTGGGTTCGTGTCAGGCTCGTAGCCAAAAACTAGCTTTACTTTGTTGTCTGGGTCAACTTTGCTAGCGAGAGACAGAGAGAGGCGTTGAAAGGCTGCTCCAACAGAACTTATTGTTTTTGGAGGAAAACACGAACACGGTGTACAGTCGAGTCTTAATAGCTTACTTACAACTCGTCAGGCACTCTTCTTGGCTGCAGTGGTTATTATTATATTTACATGCTTCCAGCTCCTGTTTTTGCTCCGTGACAACTCGTACTTTTCCTTTTTCTCCCTCCCTCGCTCACAGACACATAACGGGTATGGCAGTCCATTCTCCCTGCAGCACGGACTACACTGCCTATGATGCTACATTCTTTAGAGCTATACCGGTAGCATTCTGCCTGTTAGCTTAGTACAACAACAACAAGGCGCTCTCTCACCCAGGAAACACAGAGAGAGAGAGGGTCACCCTGTAACCATGGCAACCTAACGCCGCCGCCTGGAACACCAGAACGTAGCTGTTAGACAAAACCGAAACAGTCCTGACCCGCCACAATATGAAACAGGAAAGTACCGCCATGTAATCCATTTATTTCAACAAAGTAACTGTATTCTAAATACCACCTTTTTAAACGGTAACTGTAACGGAATACAGTTACTCATATTTTGTATTTTAAATACGTAACGGCGGTACATGTATTCCGTTACTCCCCAACACTGACAATGGAAATCAGTAATTCCTCCTGCGCAGAATGTTTGCATGGCTCATCTCCTGCATCTCCATTAAAAACTACTATACTGTCTAATTAAAATACATAGTCTCTCTTCTACTCATAATTCTAAGGCTTATCTGGACATCCTTGCACACATTCATTTTCATGTCTCCTCTGAGTTATTGTCATCGGCTCAGTGTGCAGTTTAACAGTAATTTTAATTACCAAAGAACAACACAAAGTTCATATTACTCACCTCCAGCACTCGGGGGTCTTTGTGAAGAGTTTATGTTTCTGTGGAGGTGCGAGTGAGGTGAGGAGAGGATACCACCGTCAGCCAAAGCTGCTGTGGCTGCAGCTAGTGCCTGGGAAGTTGCCCCTCCTCCTCCACTGTGACTGTAGGCCATGCTGCCTGGTGCTACGTGCATGAAGTGCTGTTGATGCTGCTGCTGCTGGCCTGTGGACTAAGAAGGCAGCAAGAGACAAAAAGAGCCAATCAACATTAAAATGAAATACATGAGCTGGTAAAATGCAATTGTCTTTTATCAGTTGTATTGTCTTCATCTTTGTGTCTGTGAGCATGATCACACATATTATCACCACAGACTGTGAATGGAGGATATATGACTGGAAGGTTCTTAATTAATGACCCTACAGAGAAAATGGGGGTGGGAACAGTCACTAAACAAAATGTTGAAAACCAACAAAAAAAACAAACAATGCAACTTACAATTTTATGAGTCTTCATCATGTTGTCAAACTCTTCATTAATCTTCTTGTATTTTTCTTCAGTATTAGGAGTGAGGACATAGGATGCGTCAGCATCAGGGCTGTCGCAGCCTCTGTGTTCCTTCTTGTTAAGGGCCTGTAGGTGAAATAGTTATAAAGGAGTAGCATTAAAAAAAACAAAAGGGAAAAACAGGTAAGCATTGGTTAGAAAACAAACAAAAGCCTTTCACCACCAGTTCTGTAGTAAAAGGTTAAAATGAGTAAAAACATGCAGTTTAATGAGCATTCCTCCTGATAATCTGATTGTTGAGAGTAGAGACAGAAGAGAAAGAGTATGTATAGTCAGTACATAAATTGATTGTGGAACATTAAAATTCAGGTACTACCAAAAACAGGATGTGTATGGATCTGGTTGCTCCGTGTGTACTATGGTTGAAATCAGGAAGGGTAACTGACCACTGAGAACACTAGAAATCAGATTCAAGTCTCGTAACGCTCACTGTAGCTGCTTCTCAGACGCTGAGAACACATTTACAAATTTACAGGTTTATAGTCAAAACCTTTTTTTCCTGCTGCACCTTTGAGCATATTTCTATACAGACTTATCAGGCAAGGTGTTAGTTGCAGAGGTGGCAAAAGTGCAGACATTCTGTAACTAAGTATAGATATTAGTAGGGGTGGGGGTGGGGGGTGGGGGGGGGAATTGATACTGTGTAGTGTCGTGATATTTTGTTTGCTAATAATGTATCGATACAGGGACAGCAGAAATCGATATTTTGTTACAAAAAACTGACTTCAGAGCATGTTGATCCTTTTTCTGAGCAAGAATCCTGACATTCCTTCACTGTCACAAATGTGTTTAACTTTTTTTTTGGCAGCAATAAACATGACAGTTTACTTATTTTAATTTAAGACAAGTTTTATTTTAATTAAGTTTAAAACTTTTTTATTTAATGTAAAATTATATTTTGTTTTAATTTACTTTCAAATTCTTCAGTTGCTGAAGGGGCTGCATAGTTTTCACAAATTGCATAGTTCAGAATAGCTATAATTGTACCAGATGGTTGCGTTCAGTTAATTTGGACTAGACTGTAATACAAACTGTTCAAGTTTGTCAACAATAAAACTGACTGAAATGAGAGAAAGACTGAGTGTGAGACTTTGATATTAGATAAAATGAATATTGATAAAGTTTACCTTTATGTACAGAATCTGAATATTGCAAAATATTTTTAAAAAATTGCAATAATATCGTATCATGCATTAAGTATTGTGATAATATTGTATCGTGGGACGTATGGTGATTCCCACCTCTAGATATTAGTGTTAAAATGTTTTCAGTTTTACTTAAGTAAAGAAGTACAGGCTCTGGGTGAATGAGGCAAGTTGTGTAAAGCGCTTTGAGTGCTCAGATAACGTCGGAAAGCACTATATATGAACCAGTCCATTTACTTCACACTAGGCTTTTTTTAAATGTGTTTCACCTTTTGTACACAGTTTCTTACTCAGTCTACACACATAAAAATAAACCTCATCTCTAAACTGCACCACTGTGGGAATAAAGGTACTTAATCTGCACAATCACTGACAAACAAGATGAAACTGTAAAGTGGTCTTAAGCAAGATATTTAAGCACGTCCCTGATTATTTACTGGAAGACACTGATGTGACACTGAACCTCATCAACACCTATTTCAGCTTCAGTTTCTAAGGTGAGAAAGTTTTAATGTCTCAGTATCTCAGCTCTAGAGCAGTATAGCACCTTGTGGAGACAAATATTATCTGCCTCCATATTTACTGTGAAGACTTTGTGACTTTTGAAGCCGCTGCTCTGTGTAGTTTGCACTTTACGGGTTTTCTTCCTCTAAAGAGAGGCTGCTCCATAAAGCAGACTTGCTGATCTTCTGTAGCAACCTTTTAAACATAATGAACCAGAGCACACACATATGTTTTTTAGAGCATGCCAGAAACAACTTTGAATGTAGTTCGATGGTTTTAGTTATGTAAGGCAGACAGACAGGGAAATAAATGGCAAAGAGTTGACTGTTAATGGATCCCTGAGCGTCACTGAGAGTGAGCCATCAAATTAGATTCACAACTCCTGTGTCTGCGGAGGGTCATATTACTACTGGCAGTGTAGCTTAGACAAAGCTCTACAGTGCTGTCAAAGGCAGTGCTGGTAAAGAAAATTGTACTTTGGAATAGGAACTAAATCTTGGGTTGGAATTCCATTCATGGTAAAGGCTAGAGCCCAAGACGAGTATCACAAATCATCAACATTCTTCAATCATTATAGTTATTAAACACTCACTTGCCACTCTTTTAGTTACAAAAGTCATTAGAACAAATATCTGACACTAACAACTAACAACTCACTGCATGTAGTCATGTTAACATCGTCAAAATAACGTCCCAGAGGTCAAAGTAAACATCAGAATGGGGAAGGCTGATGACTCAAGTGTCTCCGAACATGGTGCCAGATAGGCTGGTCGGAGTATTGCAAAAACTGATGATCTACTGGGGTTTTTCCAACACAACCATCTCTACATTATAAAGAGAATGGTCTGAAAAAGACAAACTGTTCATTGAGCAGCAGTTCTCTGGAGCTGCTCTCATATTCATTCAATTCAATTCAATTCAATTCAATTTTATTTATATAGCGCCAAATCACAACAAAAGTCGCCTCAAGGCGCTTCATAGATACAGAGAAAAACCCAACAATCGTATGACCCCCTATGAGCAAGCACTTTGGCGACAATGGGAAGGAAAAACTCCCTTTTAACAGAAAGAAACCTCCGGCAGAACCAGGCTCAGGGAGGGGCGGAGCCATCTGCTGCGACCGGTTGGGGTGAGAGAAGGAAGACAGGATGAAAGACATGCTGTGGAAGAGAGACAGAGATTCATAACAGATATTAACCTCTGTCATGGCAGAGATCAAAGTATTAGTACTTTGATCTCTGCCGTGTACTTAAGTACAAACGGTATCTGAATATTCTGTTCACTATGCAGCCCTATTCATCTTTTTGATGCTAACTTGTTTAACAAGTACTTCAGACATGTTTTTTTTCCTGGAAAGACCCGTCTGCTACAGCCTGGGATAAAATAAGACTGACAAACCCTGTAACAACAAAACAATGAGCTAAAAGATGCTGTAATTCTCCAGTGGATTATAGGCCTTCATAAGCACATTAATAAGTGATGGTACATTTCAAATATTTAACATCAACATGTGTCATGCATTAAAATAGAAGAAGATACGTAATTCCCACTGTACATAAAATCAAGTGAAGCATGGCAGCACTGCACTGCAAGCTGGTTTTGAATGATTAGGGTTAGATGACTAGTTTGAAATACAGACCGATTAACTGATATTTGGTCAGTTTCAGCACCCGGCCTTTGGCAGATGAGTCACTCTAATAAATAAATAAACAAAAATCATGCCAATATCATGCAAGCCTGTACAATTACATAATTTCCCTGGTATCCATCACCTCATCTCTGCTCATCTCACGTCATAGCGTGAAATGAAAGGACCATCAGGGCAACACACCACCCAGCTGACTGTTGGCCCAACACAAGTGCTCTGCATTCCCAGACACTAGTACTTACTCAAAGCTTTAAAAACACACACAAATCTATTTCCACAACCGCTGACCGCTTAAAAAGTCACTCACTCAGTTCCTGTACAATCCACTGGCTGCTGCATTTGAGTTCTAGTAAATTCAAGCTAAACAGAAGGACAAAGGATGCACGTATTTTCTGACCATTCAGTTCAACACAAGCTTTAACTAATCCTGTCTGACTGCTTGTTTGTTGGATGCTATTGTTTGACAACTATGTTATTTTGTCTAATTATGGGAAGAGATATTACAGTATATTACGTGGGATACCAATTACTTGTAATTACTCAAAGTGACAGCTTTCAAACACAGTAACCATCAGGGATTTAAAAATGCGCTAAATTACAGAAGGGATGGAAATTACAAAAGGAAAAAGGATGCAAAATGCATCCAAATTTGCAGATCTGCTGCAAAACCCTTTGATATACACCATCATGCTGTGCATTTTTTCAGCAAACAAATGATGTCCAATACAAAGAGTCTGGTGAAGACATTTGCAAACACATTTGCAAATATTATACATCTGTCTTCTGGCAAGACTACCAAAGGAAAACACTGTGACACATAACCTATATTGAGATAAAGGCATTGGAACATGTCTCTGTAAACAAAGAAGGCCGGGAATGTTGTTTAAAAATTCATCTGTGCTTTCAAAGACTAATGTCTGCCGTGTGAACGTGAGCTCTGGCACAAAGCCTTGACTTAGCTGCTGATTAAGATCAAATGATCACACTAATATCTATTCTGGTCCAAGTGTCACGTTAACAACAGACAAAAAAAGATGCAGGAAAAGCCCCTATCTGGCTGCTTATAAGCTTTAAAATACTGGCATTCTAATGTATACGCACTGTAAGTCTTCACAGTACCTTGTAAATATATGTGACGCAATACCAGAGCAAAATGTACCATTCCAGCAATGAGATTAAGCATATAATGAATGTGTAATTATTATTAATGATGTGAGGAGACACGAGCTTGACATGAGCTCTTTTAGTTGCTCTGCTCAGAAGTTTATTAGTCTGCAATCATTCTCTGATTCAGGTGAGCCCTGTGCTTGACCTTGCAACAGCTGTTATCAATTATCTGACCACACACTTTCTTTGAATATTACATACTAGTTTTAAAGAATTAAACAAACAGCTTTCATTAGAGATGTGACAGTGGATACAGTACCCCACAGTATGTATCTCCACAGATGCTGGTTCGCAGCACTACATCATGTCTGGGCACTATCTTAAAGTGGCTGTTAGAGGATATGACAGTGTGTATGTGTGTCCTTATCATCTCAAATGTCAAAGTCAGCTTTAGTAGATCTCCAAAGGCATCTGGATCACTGCCACCACGAGGCACGAGCTGCACCACTAAGCGTCTTGACATGTGAGGGTGACGTCTTGTTGCTCTCGGGGCAACATCACAGATAAAATAAGACCCCCTCTTTCTCTGGAGCAAGTCTTTTCCAGTCGGGTGATTGCCCTATAGGCTAAGAATAGGCCAGGCATTGGAGTGCTTGAGGAGTGATCCAATGCATCTCTGGCAGAGAGAAAACACACAGCTCGCATACTTTGAAAGGCACACTTACATTTCACAGATTGCTTTCACATGAAGCATCCTGTCACACAGAACTAAACCAAATCAGCTGTTGTGCGTTTTGCCACAGTGCCAGGTTTCACCGTGTTGTAGCGTTCTCTTTCTGTTATGCTTTTCATTCATCTCTGGGCTCTGCAGGCTGACAGGGCTGCACTGCTGCATACCTTGGACAACTGCTCTGTTGTTGTTGAAACTCAAGTCTGCTGGACACAAACTTGTCTCAATTATTATGACAAAAGTAATCTGTTAGTGATAGTAGCTGACCAGTGAGGACTTTGTAGCTGTTTTAGCTGGCAGGCCATTATCAGTACAGGTTTGCTTGCTTCCATCTCCATTTATGGTTGACATTACATTTTCATCTACACACATGGAGACACATTTCAAAAGCCTAGTGCTTGCAACATTGTATGCTAGTCTATCGCAAACACGTTGTTAGGCATGGAGTAAAGGGTTTGCAGAATTACTCTGGTTGTGGAATGAACACAATCCAGGGAAAAAAGTTTCTTTGAAACACCTTCAGAACCAAGTACATGGAGAGAAGGCCTATCCACGGGAATATTTATACAGTTGTTTTTGTAATTTCAGTGAACTGGTCCTTTAAATAGCTTACAGGAGCCACTTTGTACTTGAATGTGAAGAAATTGTACTTTCATGAAGTATACAGTTAGTAATCCGAGTGATTAATTAGGACCTGTGAGCCAAAAACGACCACTTTGTTCTGCTGCCAAAACTGTTTTATTAGTTTAAAATTTCCCGATTTCCTGAACACTAAATTATAACCATGTGTAAGAATTTATCCAACCACAGAAACTTTGGAGATTACAAAATATGCTCTCATTTATACCAGGTTATCTGCTGCCATATTTGACATTTTTACTTTTTAGAGGTTAAGGAAGTTGCTGCTGTTGTGCCGTATGGATATATGCACCCAACCCTTGCATACTCTTTGTGACATTTAGGAATAACTGCTGGTGCTTGAATGTGCTTAAAAGTCAAATTTATCCTACGTGCAAAGAAAAAACTGTTTTTTGTAAGGCAGGGACTTCATGGCTTCCTGTTTATTGTGTCATGAGCTTTGCTGACACCATGAGAGTTGGCAAAAAAAACAAAGATTGGGTTTTGTATGGTAAAAAGTCACCATACAAAAGTATGAATGATATCACTCTTAATTTAATTCAAACACGAAATGGACTAATACCGTTTCATCTATTCTTTTAAAGCACTAATAATGGAAGGCTGACTTCATGGTATTGTTGAAAAGGGGAAGTGTATTAATACCCTTAGGTATGATGTTTCCACTTTATGCTTAGTAACGCAACAAGATAATGAAGCCGATAATGCAGCTTGTCAGTTAGTTCATCCAAATCAATGCCATGGATACCCTTTCCAAAAAAAATAATGAAAGAGAAATATCTGAAGTATTGCTAAGATTGATCACATACTGAGAAATATTCAAACTTTGCATCAAAACATTTCCCTACGCTTTCTTTCAAACAATGTAAAGGAAGACAAAGTATGCTGGTATTATAGTAGCATCGCTCATGTGCAGATTTCCTGTGTGTGTCAAAACCAGCCGAGCTATTTGTGTGTTTAAGAGATAGACATCAGCAAGCATAATACTCCATCAAACAACGACAATGAATCCAAAGAAGCTTTCCGCTTCTCCTTCCAAACATGGGAAGACTGTTGTAGCCAGTGGGGTCCTACTTTACACATAGTCAAATTTCATCCCTAAATGTTGCAAATAGACCGACCGATATGTAAAAGAACACCTCTCACTTTCTAAGCTTTGTTTTAACCAGCTTGTCTGTCTGCGTGACATTTGCGGGAATAAACAAATAAAGGCTCAAAGCAGGCAAATCAAGGTTGGCTATTGGCCTAGAGAGCAGTCACAGGTGTCTGCTTGTGGTTAACAGCAGAATAGACAGGGTCATATTCCTTAGCATCATTATGGGCAACATCAATGATGCATATTAACTGCCTCCACCACCACCACTGTCACCACATCGAAAATTAATTCAGTGTTCGGTGATTGTAGAGTTTGACGAGACTTTCCAGGTTGACAAGTTTCTATTCTGCACTGGCTTATGGGTTTATTTTTCTTTTCAGCACAGTGCCTGTAGCTACCCTTGAAAAACAATGTCACATTTCCCGGGAAACATTTGAAATAACAGTAAATTTAGAGCACACTGGAAAAAAGACTTGGCCAGACTCTACTGAAACAAACTTAAAAACCGAAGCTCCTCTTTTCCAGTAAGTGGAGCCATTTTGGAAGTAAATACATTCGTTTGGGAAGCTTGGGTTCCTTACAATTAACATTTGGTACAGCACTGCCAAGCGTGTACACGTGGACCTATCTTTATGAGATCACATAAGAGCGATGAAACTGAAGACAGTTTGGTTGATCTTCACTTTGATACAATTCTTTCCTTAAGATTGCAAGTTGAAGACTTGATTAAGGTTCTGGGAAGTCTAACTAAAGTTAGGTTAGGAGGACAGTGGTTATGGTTTGAATTAGTGTAAGACCAAAGAAAATGAAAATGAATCCTCTGAAAGGATGGAAACAATACTGAGCGTGTGAGGAAAGAGTGTGGGAGCAGTAAATTCAGGCTTCCGGAGAGAAAAACACGCATTAGAAGCTTACATAAACAGTTACGAAATGAGTCACAATGACCATTCATTTTTAATGGCAGGGACACCGACTAAACGCCATGAAAACAGAACAGAGCTGCTCAGGGACCAGTCTCAACAGCATCACCACACTGATGACGCTGTGGGACCAAGCAGAACGGGTGGATAGCTGGGTCTTATCACTGTGAACAGTCTCAATTGAACTTTTCTGAGGTCCAGCCTATGTTTCATCATTTTTTCGTATTTCCTTTTTCACTGTGTGACAAAGTGGGTGAGAGCACCACTTGTCTATATATTCTTAGTTAACATTCTTGTTTTGATTTAACCATATTTCACATGTAATCTGCAATAGGCAAACATCTACTATCCCGGGTTTGTTTATGTTTTGCACTGTTACAGATTATCTAATATAACATTTTGGTTTAAATCAATTCCTACAAGTTTAAGTTAACATGTTCTTTATTTCAACTGTTAATTTATATTGTCTAGAACTTACCTTACCTACCTGTCTTCCAGAAACAAAAGGAGGAAATGTAGTATTACTTCCTGCTTTATAGCTTAACCCATTTAACTGGTTCATCTGAGGTCACAGGAGGAGACCAAGTGCGGGAGGGGAAGAATTCTTGTAATTTAATAAAGTTGATTTTAGAGGGTTTATGAAGAAATAGATTTATTGTCGTAATATGTATTGATTACACCACAGAGTTTATGTTGCCAGTAAAGAGTAGCAGTAGAGGTTTGAATATAATTATGTTCATCTTACCTACCGAATGGAATAGTCCAGAGGAGAAATCGTTTGGTTAAGTGGATTATTTAAGCAGAAGAACTCAGGTGTTTGAGAAGAAAGGTTCAGGTCAGTGTAGCTGTGTGCGGTTTGACCTTGATTTCCATTGATTTAAGTTCAGTTGTGTTTATTTGAACTGAGTTAATTATAGAGTTGAGTTTCTTATTTGTTTCTTTGTAAATATTGTTTGGGTCACAAAATGGTGAATAAATCACTTGCTACACTGGACAGCATCAGTCTCCTGCACTTCTTTGACTGCTTAAGTCAAGTCTTACCACACACTGACACTGAAAAGAAATGATAAGTTGACTAGTATACTAAGTAGATAAGTGTAGTAAGGCATTTGTTCTGCTATGTGAATTGGTTTAGAGTCAGGTGTATATTGAAATGTATTGCTATAGACAGAATTTGTAATCAGAACTCTTTACCTTACGCGCATTCACCACTTTCCACTACTCTTTCTCCTAATCAGAAGGTTCCAGGTTCAATCCCTGGCTTTTCAGTCTGAGAGCTATTCTTCAAAACCCCAAGATGCCCCTGATATATCCACCGTGTATGAATATGTGAATCGTAGGTTAAAAGGACTTAGGCATAGAAAAAGGTGCTTGTATTAATGGGTGACTGTGATAGTAATAAAATGCTTTGAGATTAGGAAAGTGCCAGTCCAATTACCACTTATTTTAATGCCACAGTAACCAGAAGACATTAACATACGGTTAAACGAATATTCTCAATGACAGGCTACATTCATCATCAGCAGAGTTTACAAAGGTGGAATTTATGGCTGCACAGTTATTTGGATTGAGTTACATTTTACACATATACCAGTACTTCCTGATGCTCACCATACAAGTTTTTTAAATTCCCTATATTGAACATTTGGACCAGTTTAGAGACTTTCTTAGATGACCTCTTTAGTTATTTTATTGCCTTCTTTCATAGTGGAACAGGCAGTACTGTAATCAGCATGAAATGAGCACACTGCTTGAGCACTTTTATTCATCTAGCATCACCTACATGAATTCTTCTTTTATTTTTGACTGATCAGTAGGACTATTCTCATTTTTACTTGTGTCGGATGGGGGACAGTTTCCTCACAGAATGCACCGGTGTAAACTAGTAGAAGGAAACAGCTGCATGCCTGCCTGTCTCTCCTGAACCTCAAGTGTTACATCTGGCCTTTACTTTATAAAGATCAGCACTAATGTGTTCAATGAAATGACACATCATAAGCAACGGAAAATCTATTTCTCAATATTTCATAGAGAGGAAGACAATACTGAAGGCAGCAGCTAAACAAATCCTCTGGAGTTACACTTTCTAGGAATTCATCTTTCTAAAACACAACTGCAGCCATTTGTTTCCCTAATCTGCTGAATGGATGCTGCAAGAGTCGATCCATGCACTTGCGTGCACAATGAAATAACAACCCAGCATTATATTCTTGCTAAAATTTCATCAGTGTTAATTCAAAATCAGCTGCAGCATGTGACGTGTATTTGCATACTACAGTCATTAGTGCTGAGTGATGCAATAGGTTTCAAGAAATGACCCACCAAAGGTCAAAGCAGTGACACGAGTAAAAGGTTAACAACAGCGTCCTACCACGTACCTCGACGATGTCAGAGTTGGTTCTGCTCTCGTGGGGTTCGTTGTATTCTGTGTACTTCAGCAGGACTTTGTCCATGTCGGTACTGGCGTACTGAAACAGCTTGTTGGAGCCATTGAAGATGATGAGGGCAATTTCACAGTCACACAGAACACTTAACTCGTAGGCCTTCTTCATCAGGCCAAACTTTCTCTTCATGAAAGTCACCTGGAAGAACAAAAGCCAGAGATCAGCCTAGAATAGCTAACCTACAACAGGTCAAATAGAGGGTCATACCTGTTGGTTCTGACAAGAAAGTCAAGAGTATTTATAAAATTCAGGCTACATGGCATCCAAAAGTATTTTTGGATGTGTTCTGTCTGAAGTAATAAATCACCGTTTGCTTTGTACTCTGTGCTGTGTGTTGAAAATGTTATAAATCTTTCAAAAAAAACCCCAAAACCTGTTTACAGTAACAATTACATTTTTTTGTCTTCATAACCCGATAATATTAAAAAAAAATGTCTTTTAAAGCAGTGAAATCTAAATAGTCCATCTAATGCAGCGGTCCCCAACCTTTTTTGCGCCACGGACCGGTTTATGCCCGACAATATTTCCATGGACCGGCCTTTAAGGTGTCGTGGATAAATACAACAAAATAAAACTAGTACCGGTACTGAAAAAAAGAAAATTTATTCATAACACACGTGAAAAGACCCATGAAGACCGAGTTAACGATAAAAACGATAACAAAATAACGCTGAAAACCGATAAAAACCCTGAAAACTATACATTTCACACCTGAGCCTCAACTCTCGCGGCCCGGTACCAAACGACTCACGGACCAGTACCAGTCCGAGGCCCGGGGGTTGGGGACCGCTGATCTAATGGCTTCTGAACAGGTAATCCGCTGTGCTTTCCCCCGTGGCCTCTGATGTGAATGTATGGTGCAATGATAGCAATAGTAATACAAATCTGCACTAACATAAATGTTTCATTTTAGGTGTTTAAACAACTCTTCCAAAACAAGCGATACATTTGTCAGCTCATCCTACCGCCACGTTCACTGGCTGATAGTTTTCAGAGAAAAGAGAAGAGAATTAAAATGTGCGTGTAAGTGTCAAACAGGAAGAGACAAGGGGTGGGGGATCTCTAGTTCTCTAGTTCTGCACTTCTGAAAGAACGCAGTAATAATCTGGAAATACTAATTCAGTAACACTGCAGTTTCTAGTGGAATGTTACTGAATGAGTGGAGTGGATGGGAAAGGTAGGTGGGGAAAGAAACTATGTAATGTTTCACCTCCCTTAATGATTACCATCATGGTGTTCAACTTTATTAGTAAGACAGAAGGCTGTGCATAAACATTTTCAGCAGAAATACAGTCAAACCCCCCTTTAAGCTCATACTGCATACATATTGCACTCTGGCTTATAAAGTAGAACAGTCATTCTTGACACCTCCATATTCCTCCAGACCATAAAGCTAAAACATATTGTTTTGAGTGGACCATTTACAGCTCAGTGTAAACCCACACATAACCCACAGGTCACACATGGATCATGCTCTTATCCCTTTTTTGGTGTGTAGCTCACTCCCTACAATGAATCATCTGTATTTATCTGGGTATGTCTTACTTCTGTCATAGCTTCTGGGATCCTGACTCATATCTTTTCAGTTCCAGAAGCTTCTGCAGACTCACATCTCAAAGCTTTCTGGCAATGTTGAGTGTCAGGTGTATTTCTTTTTACATAGTTATTTCTGCATATTTCTCCTGTTTTGGCTTCCCTTCATTGGCTTCCTGTTAAATCCAGAATTGAATTCAAAATCCTGCTCCTCACATACAAGGTCTTAAATAATCAGGCCCCATCTTATCTTAATGACCTTGTAGGACCATATCACCCTATTAGAGCACTTCGCTCCCGGTCTGCAGGCCTACTTGTTGTTCCTAGAGTATTTAAAAGTAGAATGGGAGGGAGAGCCTTCAGTTTTCAGGCCCCTCTTCTGTGGAACCAGCTTCCAGTTTGGATTCGGGAGACAGACACCATCTCTACTTTTAAGATTAGGCTTAAAACTTTCCTTTTTGGTAAAGCATATAGTTAGGGCTGGACCAGGTGACCCTGAATCCTCCATTAGTTATGCTGCAATAGATGTAGGCTGCCGGGGGATTCCCATGATGCATTGAGTTTTTCCTTTCCAGTCACCTTTCTCACTCACTATGTATTAATAGACCTCTCTGCATTGAATCATATCTGTTATTAATCTCTGTCTCTCTTCCACAGCATGTCTTTTATCCTGTCTTCCTTCTCTCACCCCAACCGGTCGCAGCAGATGGCTCCGCCCCTCCCTGAGCCTGGTTCTGCCGGAGGTTTCTTCCTGTTAAAGGGGAGTTTTTCCTTCCCACTGTCGCCAAAGTGCTTGCTCATAGGGGGTCATATGATTGTTGGGTTTTTCTCTGTATCTATGAAGCACCTTGAGGCAACTTTTGTTGTGATTTGGTGCTATATAAATAAAATTGAATTGAATTGAATTGAATAGTTCAGTTCTTTACACTTTCCTTTACACTTGTTGTTCTGAGCACTTTTACAGATCTTACCATAACGCTGTCATGACACTCAAGCATCATTATGGCCAAGAATTATAACACCAAGTGTCTTGATTATTACCTCTGTAAAATATAATTGGGACTAGAGACAGATTTACAACTTTCAAAACAGCCCAGTTGTACGAAAATGTATACCGACACAGGACACATTATTATTAGAGCTAAAAATCTAAACTATTCACAGTCAAATAACAAAAATCTTTTTCTCTATTTTTAGCTTTTAGTTGCTTTTCTGCCAAACAATTTATTTAATTGATGGGAATTCTAAATAATACCACTTGAGTGATGGCTTAGTGGTGTTTCAAGAAACTGTAGTAGAAAACATCCACTCCTCTGACATTCTTTTTTACTTTTCCTGTTTTATGCATTCCCGAAGTGAGGAAACCAGTTTATATCCTGGTATTATATACAGTATGTCATTGCTTTACAATACTACAGTTATAAAGCAGAAATAAGACAGACTAACTTTGATCTAACTGCAAGTCC
The DNA here is from genome assembly GCF_056152115.1 of Neolamprologus brichardi. Taxonomy (NCBI): domain Eukaryota; kingdom Metazoa; phylum Chordata; class Actinopteri; order Cichliformes; family Cichlidae; genus Neolamprologus; species Neolamprologus brichardi. Next base: position 6,416,815 of record NC_142104.1, on the reverse strand, counting down.
TAAAAAAATCATATCTTTACTGTTACCAAAGTATTTAACTGTATTTGCAGTAAAATAATGTTTTTTCTTTCATTTATCGACAGCTGACATTGTAAAGCTAGTTTGACTAGTCTACACGGTAAACCCTCAGATGGGTAAATATGTGGTCTTTGGTTTAAGCCTCATTTGAAGAATTTTACTCAATGCACTGTAGATTGACTTTTCTTTTTTTATAGTATAGAACACCAAATAGACATTGACTGGGACTGAATTATTTGCACACAAACATTCATAAACATTTTTATTTTCTTCCCATCCGGGCTGCTATAATGTAATGTGTGCCTAGTCACAATATTTTGTATAGTAATTCTCACAGAATCGTTTTTGCAAACATGTTACAGTAACAAGATTAAATGATATTGGTGAACTGAATGACAGTCTTACAGTTTGGGAAATAAACACGTCCTGAATTCGTAAGTGTGCTCATTTGTAAAAAACAAAAAAACAAAAAAACACATGACATAAAAGTTATAAATTGATTAGCATGTCATTGAGTACAATAAGTATTTGATTCCCTTACAACACACTTAGTACTTGAGTACTTAGTACTTCGTAGAGACAACCTTGTTGGCAAGCACAGCGGTAAGATGTTTCTTGTAGTTGGTCACCAGATCAGCACACATCTCAGCAGGGAATTTGGCCCACTCCTCTTCACAGAAACTCTATAAATTATTTTAGCTTTCTTGGCTCCTGCTTGGCAACTCATTGATGTACTTCTTCTTCAGCCACTCCTGGCAGTTATTTTGGATCATTGACCGGCTGAAAGGCCCATCCAGGACCGATTTTCAATGTTCAGGTTGAGGGAAGGAGGTTCTCGTCCAAGATTTTTTTTTATACATGGGTCTGTCCATTGGCCCCTCACTGCAGTGAAGCCATCCTGTACCCTTAGCAGAAAAACAGCCCCCAAACAGAACGTTTCCACTTCCATGCTTGATTGTGGGGATGATGTTCTTTGGGTTATACTCAGTGTTTCCACAAACACAGCAAATGAATGTCATGCAAAACTTTCATCTAACCACAGTTTTTTTCTCCCAAACCTTCTCTTAATCATTTAGATGTTCACTGATAAACGTAAGATAGGCCTGTACACATGCCTTCTCAAGCGAGGGGATGTTGGGATCATCAATCCATTACAGCATATTGTGTTACCAATGAAGTGTTTGGTGACCGGGGTACCAACTGCCTTGAGATCAGTTACAACCTTGTCATGTGTAGTTCTCGCCTAATCCACCAACTTTCTCATTTTTATTCTCACCCCACGAGGCAAGATCTTGCATAGAGCTCAGACTGTGGGTGGCTGATGGTCACTTTGTTTTCCATTTTTTAATAATCTTGGCAGAAGTTCACCTTCTCACCAAGCTTTTTGCTGATGGTCTTGTAGCCATTCCAGCAGTCCACAGTCTTGTCCCTGACGTCCTTTGACAACTCTTTGGTCTTGCCCACAGTGGTAGATAGGTGGAAATGGAAGACACTGACTCTGTATATAAGTGTGTTATATCCACATAATGAGATGAAATCAGGAGCACCTGTAACTGACTGATTGATTGATTGGCTGTGCCCATGTGGAACAGGAATTACAATCTATGGGAGCCAGAACTCTGTCTGGGTTGTAGAGAATCAAATACTTACTTCACCCAATGACATGCAAATCAATGTATAACTATTATTTAATGTTTTCTCTCTGGATCATTGGTTCATATTCTGCCCCCTCTCCATTAAAATGAAACCATGAAAATTACAAACTGTTCATTTCTTTGTAAGTGAGCAAACGTGCAAATTCAGCAACATTAAATAATCAGTTTCCAATGGCATAAGGTCAGTTAACTTGTAAACCGTTGCCTCTGAAAACAAGTTTCAAGTGATACTATTTCTTGAGTATAACTTGCAAATACATTTACATGAAAAGAGATTACCAAAAACTACACTGTTCCTCTTTTAGAGTGTGTGGCTGCATAAACACCATCTATCACTAGTGCATCTTTCCACTACAGCCAAGTCATTGCTGTATATTGTGCATGATGTGTGATAGTCTGATACATAAAAAAGAGGAAAAACTGCTGAAAACACTTTATGCACTTGACAGATAAAAAAAAACACAAACCAACTTCCCAAAATAGAGTACAAGAACCTAAATATACGGCAGACTCAAGTGATAGTGCACGCCACACAACTGAAGCAGTGTCTATCTAAAAACGCTTCAGCCAAGACAACCAAACATCAAATATAAACATTATCCCAGATATTTGTTTTCCAGCCACATCCCTATTTCCAGAGCCCGTGCCTTCCTTCCAGACAGGCTGGTATTTGTTGTGCTGTTGGGGGTGATATATATAGAGGAGACAGACAGAGAGGGATTCCAGTGGGCAGCAATGTGGCTGCGTAAGGAGACGGTGAGGAGAGAAGGCCACTGTGTGTCCCTAACACTGACCCACCCTGCTAATGACAGGGTGCTGTCCGGACCCAGCTAACCCCAAATTACTGCCCTCGCCACCAGCTGTGACCACTACACTCTCAAAAGTGAAACAGCTTAAAGAAACCTCTGGGAGCTTCTTAGATTTAAACAAAAGTGTACCAGCAAAAGGTTGGGTGCAGGATCCTTTTACAAAGTGTTAATGAACCTATCGGTACGTGCTCATGTACATAATATGTGTCTTTTTATTAGAAACGAGTACCTGACTTAAATGGCACTTCTACTTTCATGCGGCTCTTTGGGATCGTGGAATCAGCACAGTGAACGTCACATTTTTAGAGTGTGCGCTGAGCAGGAGCGCCACATGGGCCACACATCGACACGAGATATCACGAAAACTAAACATAACAATGAAATAAATCCTAAAACTAGAAGCTGCTCTCAACAGTTAAAGTACACAGCAGATTTCAGCACTGACATAAAGCAACAACGCAAAGATATTTTGCGCAAAAACTAAAAAAAAGACATTTAAGAAGACAAAGGAAGAAGACACTCACCTGTCGGTTCCTCTCATCAACGATACGGGTGATTTGAATCTTCTTCCTTCCCATTGCTAAAGCAACGTCCACCAACAACCAAAGATGAATATCAGAGGGCTCCAAGTAGTTAAAAATTTAAAAGACAGTCCTCAACACATAGTCCCCCTGTCAGCTCCTGTTAGTCCATCAGCTTAGCATGGCTTTCTGAAAGAGAGCAACAATCAGCGTTAACCAAATCATTGTTTATTTACTGTGTACGAGCCGTCACAGAAACAGCTCTATTCAGCAAAGATGTTCAAACACTTGGACAAATCATAGAGTGCAAAGGGTCACACACGGCTTACACTGAAAATGCCAGTTATGCAAGGAAAGAAGGAACAGAAAGAAGAATGAATAATAAACATACATTAGTCGGGGACACAAAATCCATTTCTACCATTTTGAAATTTTCCTCTGCAGTTTGGCATTTCACATTTTGCTGTCACTGTTGATTGCAGTTTTGTAGAAAGAAGGAGGACATCAAAACACCATAAAGAGAGCCATTAAGAGGACACGAAGCGAGACTGACTAAACACGTGCTGGTCCAACAACAAGGATATGATCCCTCACCAGCTTCTCAACTACTACTGCTGGAACACACAATTGAGCCAAAGACTGAACTTTCTGTTTGTTCTAGAGAGCGTTCCTTTCACTCAGGAGCTGAATCTATAATTATAAAGAGCCACATGAGCACAGACACTGTAATACATAGAGAATAAGCGTCACACTGTATGTACCATACTTCATCACATGCCTCTGTATACTGTAGCTTGCACCAACCTCTTCTTTATCTGCACCAACCAGGCCAGCTGTCTTTAGTGGGTTCACCTCTGCTTTCTGGCTTTCTCCTCTTGCAGGAGTGACCACCTGCCTTGATGCGTCCCTCCTTTCTTCAACCTCAGTGTTTCTGAGCCCTGCCTTCCCGCAGAGCTCCTTAGCTCTTACCTAATCTCATCTGATCTGGGAGGAGGCAGAGAGTGAGACGAAGCCAGACTTTATCCTAACCCTCCCTGGATTATTGCAGCATGTGGAGCCCAGCGCTGAGCCACCAAAACCCCCACAGCAGACCCATTTCACATGGTTGAGAGATAGAACAAATGCATTTGTCTTTCACCAGAGAAAATGTATTGGTTATTTTTATAGATTTAAATGTAGTGCACATATCTTAAATGGTAATATAGTTAAATACCACAAAAAAAAAAAACCCACACACACACTTAAATTTTCCAAAATACCATTTTAATTCCAAATATATCTTAGCCCACTTTGTTCTTGTTCCATTTAAATGATTATTTGAAACCCTACATTTTCTGTTTTTTTTTTAACATTTAAAGCAAAGTTATATTTAAACACAATTAATTTGCAAGAAAAGGCACGCTATCACTCTAATGCTTCCTGTTCACCATCAGCCGAGATCCCAACTGACCCTCCAGAAGTCACGGCAGAACATAAACTGTAACAGACAAAGACTCCTTGTATGTTCGGGATTTAAAGGTCACGCGGATTTATCGGTTTTACAATCTGGATGATTTGATGGGAAGACACGAATATTTTTAAAAGAGAGAACGAAAATCCTTTCCATGATACTCATCCCTGCAAGCATCATCATCATGCAGATATTTATTTCAGCCTGTGCTTTTGAGTGTTGAATATTTGCAGTGTTCTAAGTTTCAATCAGATAAACCCTAGTATTGCTCTGGTATTATTAGGATAACAGACTGGACTTTGTACCTTAGTCACGGCATTCTGTCGCTAAAACATGATGATCTGCTTAAATCTGCTAAATTTGAACACTTCAGGTCACATTAAGTAAAGTCATAACCATAACTGGCCTCTTAGCCGGCCTAACTGGAAATCTGAATAAATGGGACTGCCCCGTTATTTGCTGGTGCCAGCAATTACTTTAGTTTGGTGTAAAATGATTTTAGAAGATCTTAAATGTTAAGACAGGAAATGTTTATTCTTCCAATTTGGAAGCCTGTTGAATTAGAAACAGTTGAATGTGTTCATTGTTTGCTATTATATATTTATATCAGTATAAATGTGTTCAGCATAAATGCATCTTATGTAATAACATTGAAATCTTACCTGAGATGGTGCTTTTTCATTTTGTAGCAGATTTAAAGTTTGACATTATTGCAAAAATCTTTCATGAATCTGCCGCTTCACTGGTCATTAATGACCTCTAATCATCTATCCATTTTCGTAACAGGCTGGAGTCTGTCCCAGCTGTCACAGGGCGAGAGGCAGAGTATACTCTGGATAGACCACCAGTCTACCATAGAGACAGACAGCCAACTATTCATGCTCGCATCCACACCCACGGCCAGTTTATAATCACCAATTAATCCAACATGTCTTTGGACTGTGGGAGGGAGCTGGATAACAAGGAAACCTCCGTGTTGTGACAGTGCCACTGCACCACCATGCTGCCTATGATAGGAAAAATATGGTGGCTAAAATCAGTACAATAATTACTTTGAACCAAGCTGCCAACTTGCCAAATTAATAGAAGTGTTGTTGTGGAAGCAGTTTGCATCCATATACAACTCTGTCAAAGATTTACATTAGAAACCAGTTTAACTAGTTATAATCCAACACTTTGTACTGAAATTGAGCACTCAAAGTGCTTCTATGCTACAAGCTGCATTTATCCTTCCTATTTCAACTCTGATTGATCAGAGGCAGCAGGGTTCAGCTTCTTGTCTAAGGAAACTTTGACATGTGGACTGGAGAAGCCAGGAATTGAACCACTGACCCTCCTACCAGGGGACAGCTTGCTGTTTCTTTTACCACAAAATGCATTCTGTGGGAATATTTCCTATCACTTTACTTGCTTCAAAAAGAAAATGTGGAAAAATGTACCAAAAAAAGACAAGTGTTAGGTCTGTTTGTCTTTTTTGAATTGCATTAACGCTAACCTTTTTAACGGGATATTTTTATAATTAAAGACAAATTAAAGTTTGTTTTTAAGACCCCCTTTTTTATTACACACTAGTGTTAGAGTCTGGACTGGATAGTGGACCGGTGCTCTTTTCTAATATATTTAGCAACTCACACATTAAGTGCTTAATAGTAGGAGGACACAGCACAGGACTCTGATACCAGACTTGGGTTCACCTTCTCTTGTGTTGTGGCGAACCAGCGCGGCCCAGCTCAGTTGTCAACAATGGCGGCAGCTAGTTAGTTGTAATATTACTCTTATTATTCTTTCTGGGTCACAAAATAAACGTTTAACATATTTTCACGTGAGAATGTAGCTGTGGTAACCTGAAATATCTGCTCAGTTTAACAAGACACCACATATTTTCAAAAGCACTTGTGGGATTATAATATTATTTTATGCCATGTTAGACCCCTAATTAAAGATTGTGAATTATTATGTAGTTTTAATTTGCATTATTCTCCTGAATTAGAAGAAGGTGATAACTATTACATTTGTTAAACTGATTTGCATTACATTAGACTGCTGATTTATTGTGAATGAATGATATTGTTTTATGATGCATTATACTGCTGAGTTATAAGAAATACTGTTTGCAGAAAGTCATCGCCTTATCTGTCTGATTAGAAGAGAACAGAGCATACTGCCTCATCTCAGCAGGAGCAGATAAACAGGGAGCCAAGGTCGTAGCTTAGGCGCTGTGTGTGAGAAAGAATGTGAATGTTTAGGCTTTTATGATTAGGTGGGGGGCACTAGAGGCTATAAGAGTTTGATCAATGCACCAGCATTTTGAGATCTGATGCTGTCTGCGTACGGTGTCCATCTCCCACGCGTGTCCATTAAAATCATCGTTTGACTCAACCCGGCCGGACCAGTGTTGTTATTTTGGTTTTCCTCTTGTATCCATCGCCAATATTTGAATCCGTGACAGTTTGGGGGCTCGTCCTGTGGTATTGGGGTGGAAGTTGGAGGTTTGGACGGTCTGAGGTTGTCGAACGGACAGGCACGAGCCAGTGGTCTGACGTGAGTGGGCATAAGCCGGCTTATCCAAAGGTAAGGCACTACCTGTTGAATTAAAAAATTGCCAAATTGGACATGAAAAAAATTAAAGTCTACTCACTGAAATTACTGGTAGATGTTTGTTTTGATTTTGATGAAAAAATCTCATGAGATTTGAAAGTTGAAGTAAGTTTGTAAGTTACAGTACTGGTACGTTTTCGGAAACGTCTGTTACCCACCAGCTATCGAGCTGGTGGGTAACATGATATATAAGTCACTTAGATAACTTAAAAATGATACTGTTTGGCTTTTTTTAGTATTTTATTTGTTCCTGAGTAAATCGGTTTGGCTGAGATTAAAGTTATAGTTTCTACACAGCTGAATAAACGTCAAAGAGACAACTGATTATCAGAAGTGTGAGATGCTCAAGAGTATACTCCGGTGTCCTGGTATAGTTTAGATAGCAAGGAGTTTATTAAACTCCACCGAAATAATCTGCAAATGTCATTAAAATGTAATAAACTATCATCTTGTCTTTATTTTTAGTTAGCACATACCTTAAACTAGGGATGCACCGATACCGATACTGGTATCGGGTATCGGGGCCGATACTGTAAAATGTGTGTGTACTCATACTCGTAAAAGTTAACCGATACCATGAACCGATACCAACTTATTTCATTAATCAGAGGGTGGCATGTCATTTCTGTTGTAGTTTTTTAGATTGGCCACTAGGGGGCCAATTATTATTTTCTTTTTTTTTTATAATTTTTTATATTTTATTATTTATTTAATAATAATTATTTTGTTTGTTTGTTTACAATATGGACACTCTCCAATAATTTAAAAGTTTATTTTATTCGCAAACCTAATGTGTATTTATTTTATTCCAAACAGAAGTGTTTATTTATTATTCTGAAAGCTCGAGACAGTGCCAATAGTTCAGTGATATTTTGTAAAATTACAATGTGGAGACTCTGCAATAATTTAGCAGAAGTGCTTATTTTTCACTTGAAATTTTTTTGTGGTCATTTTTGTTAAGATTTTATTTTTTATCGGCAGGGAATATAATAAAACTTGTCTTCCAATTAATTGTATTTGTGTGTGTGTGTGTGGTAGAAGTATCGTTTTTTGTACTCTGTATCGGCAAGTACTCAGATCCAAGTATCGGTATCGTATCGGTTTGAAAAAATTGGTATCGTTGCATCCCTACCTTAAACACTTAAAGCTGTAAGCTAATGATAGTTATATAAGAGCAGATGCATGCTGGTGCAATAAGCTGTACGTTTTACGTCCAATGGATGATGATCTGATTAGTCGACTAATCGCAAAAATAATCGTTTGTGGCAGCCCTACTGGCAGTAAATGTCTAGTCTCCATATGTTTTCCTCTGAGTGCTTTATTGCTGACATTTTAAAAAGAATAAAGGATGATGCAGCCTTGGATCCAGAAACAATGCAATACTACTGAAACACAAAATTGCCAAATGCTTATAGACACTTTTTCCTCTCTGTAGTAGCAACAATTGCTTTGTTTCAGGCTGCCCATGCTTCAGTGGAGTCTGTTTTACACCGTTCATTCACATGTTTCCCAGACAAGCTGTCCTGATCAATGTTACTATGGCAGAAACTGTCTGGCTGATATGAAAATTAATACGAACAGAGATGACCCAACAGACAACCAGCACTCACAAACACACAAATCATCCATGTAATATTATTACACCCAAACAAAAAGTCCCATCTATTCTAAAACAGTGAGTAACCAGATCACTTTAACAGTTTGCTTTTTTCCATTCTGAGAGTTCAAACTAAACAAGAACATCAGCATCTGCTATTTGTGCTCCTAATATCTGCAACATACCACCACAAAACCTGACGTCTGCTCCAAATCTTATTTCTTTTAATTTTAAGTACATTTTTAAATTTGTTTTAAGTTAAATCTTAAAACTGTTTTATTAAGATTAAGATAAAGAGATGTTCTTTTTCCTTTTGAATATACGTTCTCGGGGATGTACACTGGTGAATGTGATGGTGGCTATTGTGGGGGTGGTGGTGACGATGGTGGTGATGATGTATGTCTGTCTCATAGGTAACTCACTGTATGCATCCTGTTGACAGTTTCTCGTTATTTTATTTTGTTTTATTTTTTATTTGTAATTTCCTTTGCTTTTTTATGTAATGCTCTTGATGTTTGTGTAAAGCACTGAGTTGTCTTGTACATGAAATGCGCTCTATAAATAAACCTGTCTTCCCTTGCCTAAAAGAAAATTACAGTAATTTAGGATGTGTTTCATACACTGGTAACAAATGTGATATTGCTGTGGAATTTCTCCTTTTGTGGTGAAGTAACACACAAATATCAGATCATAATAAAGTGTTAATTATACGCATAAACACCGACATAAAAAATGGGGAAACATCAATTAAAAAATTCCCTTTCATTTCATAATTTAAACTTGCTCTGACCCTTTCAGCACCCCTCTAACGTTAGAAGGTGCTTTCCTCTTGATACATCCTTAAACAGGGAGCGCTAAACCCTAGAGCGAACCTCACAGTCAAAAACCCTCCGCCTTATCTCGCCCATGAAATCCAATTCCTGTGGATATTCGGAAGCGTGACAATGCTTTGTCAGGGTGTGAAACACACTTTTCCAAGGTTGGATTGCGCTGGATTGTACTTTATCTCGTATGTCTCTTCAATAGCAGAATCTCACTTCTTGTTGATTTGGTAAATAAGAGTCAAAAAGCTTCCACCTAACATTGTTTTACAGATAAAGTATGGTGAGTGCCACACAAGAGTACATATGAATGGGGAGTACACACATTGGAACCTCTTTGCAAAAAAAAAATAGCTGACAGCCAAATACATTTGCTAAAACTTCACATAAGTTGTTAGACAAAGTGACAAAATCTTAGAATAATCACATGGACGTAAAGCAGAAGTAAAGAATATTGAACTCAGCCAAAGACAAAACTGTGGTCTGTAAAATAAAAAAGGAAATGCCAAAGTAAGTTTTACCTTTAATAATTATTCTGTGCTTTTGTTTGTCAGTTTAAATTTGAATCAAGTTTTTAAAAAAAATGCAAGTTGTTATTTTTATGATTCAAACAAATGATGTTGCTTAGTGAATGTTAGTGTAGGCGAATGTAGCGGTAGCAGTACTTATTTTTGGAGTTGAACACTATGGTGCATGAATATATGGGCTGCTTAGGTTTGGCAGAGCCCAGCAGCAGAGCACATCGCTGACTGTTTTTTATTTATTTATGGCTGATTTTGTTTAGATGTTTCAAGAAGTCTTTAAAGCGGAATTGCTGAGTAGTGCCATCCTAAGGCACTAAGCTAGAATGAAGAGTTTTGCACAAACACTGAAACTGCTGTGACAGAGATTCTTATCATGTATTATAAGCAAATGTAGTGCTGTGGACACCTGCCATTGTAGTGTTGTTGTTAAGATCTTTGGAACAATGCACTCGTCCCTCTCTCTGTGTCTGACAAATTACTGAGTTGACGGCAATGCAGTCAACTTGTGGCACAGCACATAAACATCAGTTAAACTGTAAAGCTTGCAATCACTACTATATATTTGCAAATGGCTAAATAAGTCATATGCAGAGCACTGGCCAAGTTCTATCCATGAACATGATGTGGCAAATCATCAGAGCCCATGATGGGTATATGACACTGGTCTTGCAAGTTTTTCTACATGTCAAAAGTTGTGCACGCCACCAGAATCACTTAACGGTATATAGGGGGTGAAGGGGTTTGGCTCTGAAAATATATCGGTACTCGTAGATTTTTAGGCAGACTGCGGCCACCCTATGGCTGGCTGTTTAGCTGCTGCATAAACATGACAATGATATCATTAATCTTAGTTAGAAAGTAAAGTATATACCCCAAAATGTTAAACTGTTCCTTTAAAATACTTCCCGGTTGTATATAATTTATAAATATACTAAGCAATAACCTATATCCACTATGAAGAGCTCACTTAAATTTAAGCTCACTTAAAGCTACATTTTCTGACAGTGAAACATCATGACCCATGACTCTACTGAGCAATTCTTATGAATAGTGAAGTGTAGTGTGGGAGTTTGAAACATTGTGTCACCCACGTAGTTCATCAGCAACAGTGTTTCAAACTCATGGCCACTGAAATGTTCCAAGATTAAATGCAGATTAAGTCATCTAATATTCATCAGTCATTTAAAAATGATTTGGAACTATTACTAGCATTTATTTGTGTGCGTCTCAAAACTTCAACTAAGTCTATATTTAAAAGTATGAAAAAATTATTTACTACCACAGTGATGACAAAAAGGGTGGACATAACTAAACTAGAGTGAAGTAAAACCCCTGCAAGCTGCCAGCTTCCTGTTAGCTCTGTCAACTACAGTACTTCCTGTTTTATGATCAGTCTGTCTGGCAAGGAAGGAGCTTTGAGTAAATCCCCCTTCAAAACACTACAAACACACAAACCACCATTAACATTTTCTTATTCCATTGAACATAAATTTATTGCTACATCCGAAGCCAGAAGTCAGGCCAAAAGGTCAAATAGTTCAAATTATTTTATGCTAAACTTTATTATAAGTTATTTATCAACAATAAAGTTATTTATCAGTCTGTCTCTGAATTTAAAAAATATATACACACAAACAAACATCAAACAAATTTCTAAGGGCAAAGCGCGTGATCCATCCTAGTGGTTGGAGCTGGTTTCCACTGTTCCGAAGGGCCAGTGTCAGGAAAATTAAACCCTATAATTGTCCAGATTTTCCTTCTTCCATATCTGTTAAACTTCACTCCCCTGCTTTTTCTATTTAAATTACTCATTGTGGTTTAGAAGAAAGCGCTGTCTAGATAGTGGAAAAAGGAAACATTCAACTTATTCCATTTGAATTTACTTGCCATGTTCTCACATCAGTCAACACCACATGGAGAGAGATGGCATGTTAAAGGCCATTCAATGTCCAACTTGTGTTCTCACATGCACCTTTGTTGGATAATTTCTCAAGAAGTTCACGGTTGGAATTCATGTGTGAAAATAGTTAACATTAATTTTGAAAAATACATATCACACTGTCACATATCATATAATCACATTAAAACAATTATTGTGATGTCTATGAGCCAATAAGGCAAAAAGCAAGCCTTTGGTCAACATAAAATATAAAATTGACGACAATTTTTGGTAAGAATTTGTTTTCAAGGACTTTCAACACAGCTACACCCACATGGAACCACGTGGCATTTTTGCAGGGGTGTTGGGGGTGTTGTACAGATTAGCCAAACAAGATCAAATTAGTTACTTAGCTGCTGGTAAGTTGATTGTTTGGGGAGAGATATGATAGCCGTTCCCTCTGTTTCCAAATGTTCTATAGGCACAGCTAACGTATAGGCTATAAGTTAATATACTGCCTATTGCTTCATAGATGTAATATATAATATAATATAATGCATCTTTGACAATAGCAACACCTGGTCGATTCAATGCCAATAAGAGTCTCTGAGGAACAAAATCGGCTAGTGTTCTTAGACACCAGTAGAGGTGATTGATGTCAGCCCTCAGGAAGATCATAAGGTCTAGTTTTCATGCAGTGAAAAAAACACCGTGTCCGTGATGGAATGCACTTCTGCGTTTACTGCACTGCAAAAAGAAAAAGATTAAAATCCACAACAGATGTGCAGCTTTTTTCCTGAAACACTGACTCTCTCTCTCTCTCAGAATAAAGAAACTGACAAAGTTGAACTTTTGTGTAGTTGGTCAGCAAGACTGTTTTTGAAAAGATGAAATGATGCCTTTTTCTTCAATCGATAGCAACCTTTGCTACACAAGATTTTTTTGCACAGTGTAGTTCATAACACAACTATGTGTCAAATAAATGTTGCTCAAAGCGTATGCAAATGTACATATTTAAAAATTGTAATAGAGTGCACATAGTACCATGCATTTCCTCTTTCAGTATTTACCTTTGACATAAACATGATGGGCCCCATCTAACACTGGACTGTTGACCTCAATCTGTCTTACTAAAGGGGCTTTGTAAAAATAGAAAGTTCTACACAGTAGTTCTAACATTATGAGCACTAATTAATGCCCCCCTTCACCATCTCCTCATGTAAAGAATGAGAAGAAGTTAGAGCTGTGGAAGGTTAATCAGGCTCTTTCTTAACAGGTTGTTTTCAGTACAAACTGGCAGAGTAATTGGCAACCCTTTCATCACATCTCCTCATTAAAGAGCATGGGTCCAACTCTAATTGTGTTGACCCCACTGTGACCTCTGCTCCAGTCACTCCAACATTAAATCAATAAGGCTTCAAGCTGTTACTACGCAGCAGGCACCACTCGATAGCCCCCCAATCTTCTGCTGCCAGCCGAATAAAGAAATCACTGTCTCCGAATATCATTTTGTTCCAGTAGATTATGGAGCTGATCCTAGTAGTCAGTGCAGAAACAACCATGGTGAGATCTGTGGTGATTTGCTAGTAGATGAAAGAGTTTCCCTTTCATTACTGTTTGCTAAAGTGTTAAGAACTGATGACAGAGATCGCTTTATTCGTGTCTTTACCTTCCCTGCAGCTTTGCTTGTCTCCTTGCTCTCTCCTACTTCGCATTTTGCTCAGCGTCGTCCTTCTTCCTTCTAGCAGCTTATTTGCATGGTATCCACCAGCAAGAGAAGAGAGGATCTTTTGCTCAAGGCAAAATAAGGCAGAAGATTCTCTCTCCCCAGCAAGCCTGGACATTCTTTGAAGTTCTAATAAATGAAGTTTTTTATAAAGGTTCTAGGGGAACGTATGCATCATAAACATTCTATGTGGTGGACCTGGTCCCTGAGGGTGCAGGACTTAGATCGGGCTTATTTACTAGCTGAAGTGTTTAACAGTTCCCCGTCTATATTACCACGCTCCACACAAGCCCAGATGTGCACATACTTCTTTGATGTAAAGAAAGTGAATGACAATTTATGTTAAAATATCATGGAAAGAAGCAGAGACTGAATTAACATTTTGTCATGCAAATCATGCTCTGGCACAATGCACAGTTTCTGAATAAGAATGCTAATTTGCATATTACTACCAGCAACAACAGCTGCAAATGAGATTCCTTGTAAACGTGGCCAATGACAAAACCTGACATTCAGTAGAGTCAAAGTCTTCCGAATGTTCCACTTTAGCTTCTCTCCTGTGGCTTAGTGAGACAGGAACACGTCTTTTATAGTGAGTCAGGAGAAAGGAAACCAAATGATGCTGTAGTCTGTTGCCAGGCATGACAGGAACATGCACTGTGATTAATTCATCACCCACAGTCAGACAAGCTAGCCTCTGGTATCAAGCAGCCAGAGTATCGACACTGGCCTGTGCTGTTTTGCAGGTCACGAAGCTAATGGGTTTTTGCTTGAAATGTAATAATTAAACTGATCTCCATGCACCAGCAGCATGGCCATTTAAAGCTAGGCTTAAGGCCAGGCAGATTAGTTGGCTTAAACTGTCATCTGCCGTACCACCAGACTCCCCAGTTAGCATGTGAAGAAGCTGTGTTATTCTGTTAAGTGTGATTCTCTTTAAGGAGGCAAGAATACATAAAAGGCCATGTCAGTGTGTGTATCAAACCATAAGAATAATGCAATAAAAATGTAATAATACATTTGTGAATTATACATTAAAAAAGCCCGTAGCTTGGAGGCTTCATTTACTGACACCCTATTCTCCTGCGCGCCACAATGTTACTCTCAATCTCCCAGCCTTGTAAAAACTCCAAGACAGCAGTCTGCTCATTTAATTACTGGCACACTGTGATGTCATTTCATTATTGTGTTGCTTTTATGGCAGTGGCAGTGGGCTAAGATTTTCCTGTCTCAACACAGAGACACTGATGTCATGCCTGCAACAAAGATTGAAACACAAGCTGCCTTGTAAAATACGGCCACACTTCCATACCCTCTGTTCCTTTCATTAAAAAGAAAACAAAAAAATGTTAATTGCGCTCCAAATTAACTTTGAATCCTGACAAAATATGTTCTTTTTTTTCTGTCTGCCAGTTTCATGTTTTCTTAAAAGGCTGTCAGCTGAGGTTGCAAGGTGAGATGAGCCTGGGCTGTGTTTAAGGGTCATTATGTTGGTTATGTGTCTGCTTGTGTTTCCAAATTGTAATCGTACAGTGTAAAATTTCTAAGAAGAAAAACAGGCTGAAGGTCTGCTGAGCCAATAACATTTACAAATTGCAATCTGAGCTGCTCCCACACAGTTCCGTGTCAAGAATCCCCAATCATATTTTCTATATGGAAACACTACTGCTACAACTTTGAAGCTCATTTAGTATTTGCCTTTCAAAAACGTCTCACGGAGACACAAATCTACAAATGCTTGTGGGTTATGGAGAGCTGACGAAAATAAAAAATTAAATTTCTCTGCAGAAATGAATACAGAAAAAGAAAGACCAGAAACTCTAGTCTTCGCTCAATCAGTACTAACCATTGGCCAAAAGAACAGACTCTCATTCAGTTACTGATGTTTAAACTGAAGCGATGCAACTGACTTTATGAGAGAGTTTTGCAAGCCTTACAACCATATAAGTGCTTAGTGTTTAATGTGGATTTATTGGTCCCTTTTTTCAGGCTAGTACAAAACAGCAACATTCAGCACACTTTTGAGTAGAAGTAAAAGAAGAAGACCACCAAAGTTAGCTGTTACAGCTTCATTTATGAGTTGATCTGAGAAAGGCAATTTTTGATTATAACTTTTTGAAAAGCAATAGCTGCTGATTTTGTACAGTAAAGCTGGAGAGAGGAGTGATGGGATCGTGCCTTAACGTACGCCAAATAAGTGATCCAAAATTTCACAATTTTTAAGGTTAAACTGACACGCAACTATTAGCAGTCAGGCAACCAACATAGAAGTCAAAGGAGCTTGCAAAGAAAAGCGTCTGGACTTCTTTAAGTTACTTGAAGACGTTTCACCTCTCATCCGAGAAGCTTCTTCAGTTCTAAGGTCAAATGGTGGAGAGTCCCAGATTTAAACCAAGTGGGAGTATCCCCCCACAAAGGGACAAAAGGACCCCCTGATGATCCTCTAATTGCCTGAGCCAAGGTGTGAAACTGGGTGTGGGTCCCAATCAGCCAGAACTGATTAACCCACTGAACTGAAGAAGCTTCTCGGATGAGAGGTGAAACGTCTTCAAGTAACTTAAAGAAGTCCAGACGCTTTTCTTTGCAAGCTCCTTTGACTACGATGACCTGGGTGACTGAGAACCTTCACAGACAACCAACATAGAAGTTGCATCAATTGTAGTTTGACTGATCAGTTTCCACCCTAAAAAGTCATCACCAACAAGTTATGTGACTGCATGAGTTTCTCAGTCATGACTGAGAGGTAGCCTATCCGAGTGTCTTGTTCATGCACTTATCGACTAGTCACTTTTGGACTCTGGCGTGGGCTGTGGGAAGTGAACATGAGTCTAAAGTTCCTGAAAGGGACGCATTTGGAAAGTTTGCGAACATCACACCATGAATTAGTGCATGTATTTATGAGGTTTGCAGTCCTTAAAAGCAAATGAGTTTGCCGAGCCACATAGCTCCAAAAGTGAGAAATATCTGTAGCCTCAGCCCAATCTTTTGATCTATTAAATGATATTATAATGAATTCTTTAACATTTTGTTTGTTCCTGCTCTCATTGAAATTCTGCGCTTTCAGCAAAGTAATAACTTCCTTTTTATCTTGTGAAGTAATGGTAAGAAGATCTGAGGCCTCCATCTTGAGGTTCCTTTAGGCAATCTCCTATCCCCTACCCAAAACCCCTGCTTACATATACACACATATATTTCACCATTAGCATTTCTGGCTCTTTGAAAATACTGGTTAAACAGTGAGCTCTTTTTTTAGGTTAGCATATGTACTGGACGAGTAGAATGCCTCCACACAAACTGAATTTGTATCGATCTCACCAAAGTGCCACATAGAGGTAATAGAAAACTATAAAAAGGTGAGTCTCTAAAGCTTTTCAGATCATTAGATTAGTGGGTGTAAATAATAAAACAAAGTCAGACTAAAAAAAGCTGTACACTGAAAAACTGTCTCCTGTTGAATGGAAAGATAAGACGTGGGTGCTTTGAACACACTCACGTTAGGCTGTGCAAGAAAATAAGTGCTCAGAAAACGCTGTGCAAACAGATGGACGGTGTAGAGCTCCAGGATGAGTTTATAAGTTTATGCAGATGCTGAAAACTGGCTAGTATTTCAACACATGTTGTAACTGGCCTGATTTCCAAACCTACAGTTTTGCAGTGTTTGAATGAAGGCACTTTGCCTATTTTAATCAGTCTTTCTAATTATAGACATCTAATTAGGTGTCAACTCAATATTCTGGATGATAAAACAATAGTAAACCACTTTTTCTTCATGGCGTCTTTGTGTGTTTTAGAATTTTTAAGCAGCTGATTCACCCTCGGACCATATGGGTGCCTATGCTAACATTACTTATAATCAGCCTCTAGGTTTACTGTGATTGTGAGAAATAATTGCTCAAATCCATGATCCTGGCTTCTCTTAATACCAGTGCTTCAAGCAATGTTATCAACAAACGAGTTTCTTCTTTTTGTTTCCTACATTTTGAATAGCTTCTTGCCTAAACCTACTAAAAAATAAATAAATAACTGAACGCAGTATAAGTGAAGTGCATGACCCAAGCCGAGTAATGAAAAGAACCACAACAACCAATCACAGCTAACTGCCTAACCGGCCAAATGATATCACATATAATACAAAACATTTATTTCCTTTAAAAAAAAAAAGAGAGTAAGTCAGGCAAATAAAACTACCAGTGACTTGTCACTTGTACCTCATGCCTGAACACTCTGGCTACACTGCACGCAGTGGGTTAGAAATACTGGGAGGTGCACAACAAGCTAAAATGACACCAAAGCGTGCCATACAAGCAGTTGAGAGCTCACTGTCTTTTTGCACAGCCATGCAATGGAAAACAAAAAACAAAAACTCCCTGTTAGTCAGACCAAGCCATGCTAAGAACAGCTGTGAGACGAAGCTGTCCTTGCTAACACCCCAAGAAAGACGGTAAAGCAGTTTATCTGAACAGATTTGCTAACTGCATAACAAACACACCATGCCTTCTTTATTACTTCACAAAAAACTCATGCAAGTTCACCAGTGGAAAACTTTCAGTGCAAAGCAGCAACAGCAGTAATGGTTCAGTCCACTACTACAGTATATCAACAGCTACTTTGCAAAACACTGGCGTGGATGATGCTAATGTAAAGTTAGGTTGATATCTAAATGTAAAAAGAGCAACACAAGAGAAGCTTCAGTCACCTATCCCCTGTTTTGAGGCCACAATACAAATGCACAGCACGACTGCTTGACATACTATAGCACAGTATGGAAAAAGCAATCCTACACATATTAGCAGAAAACTCTAAAAACCAGACACTCGCAATAAAGAATTCTCTTGAACAGTGTGGAAGCTGCTGGTGTAACCTAGTCTTCAACTCAGCATGGAGTGACAGTGTCTTCATGTACAGCCAGTATTAATCAAGTGTTGGCACCATTAAGAACAGTGTCAGGACACTGAGCAGACCCAAACCGCTCTCTGGTCTGGCTCTCATCCCTACAAATCAACAGTGAGTTTAATTAAGCCAAGCCATGCTGCTATTGATTCAACATTACTGTTTAACCTGGCAGCTCCGCGGGAAATCTATTTACTGTGAGCGACAAAGGCAGACTTATATGATTGCAGGAAAGTAAATTGCAAGGCTAATATTTGGAAATTGTTTTATTTGATTTCTATATTTATTGAGCGTAATTTCTTAGCTCCTCTGCTGCATATTTAGCATCAAACGTGCGGGTGTGTGGGCCTGTGGTCAGACGGCAGGCAGCCAGAGGTTTGGCTGGCTAGGAAGAGTTGGCTCAAACCCGATTACTGGGGTGACCCGCAGGAAGAGTTCTCAAGTCCAACAGATTAGGAGCTTTTCCAAAAGCCACAGCAAGAGGAAAGCAGAGAAGAGTGGAGTAGGGTAGAGTTGAAGAGAGACGAGATCACTCAAAGCCTTCACTGCTAGAAAGTATTGCTCAACACAATAAACATGATTTCAATATTACCTCCACATATAAATACGCCTAAAACACATTTTATATTTCCCTTGACCCTTCAGCGCTGCCGGAAAGTAATTTGAATCAGGACAAGCAGAGATACATAATCAAATAAGTATTTTAATGTGCTCACCTGTCACAAGCCAGGCTCACTGTAGTTCATTTTAATTAACTAATATCACCATTTCAAACCCTCAACGCCCAAATACATCTTCATAATCATCAGTCACTGCAATACAAGCAAATGAACTGACAGAACCTTTCAGTTGCTCAAATGAACAACAGCATCACTAACCTCAAAACATGTGACACAGCCCTCTGATGGCCAAAGTAATTATGACAGGAGCAAACTTAGGAAGCCAGGTCATACGGCAGTGTGGAGGGTGGATGGGTGGATCAACAAAATGTTTCTCAATTGGCGTTTCAAACAGTCAAAGACAAAGAATTTTCTTTAGTTTCTTTTTTGTCATCATCCTTACACGACACTACAAGAGTGGCCAGAGTGAATTCTTTGATTTAAGTCTAAAGTGTCAGATAGAAACTAGAAGTGTTTGGTATGGCAAGTGAAAGGAGAAGGAATGGATACAGAGAAGGTGGCACAGTCAAAAGATTTAGAAAGGTTAAGTTTGTGTCACTTTTTTGTTACAATAAGTATTCAATTCATGAACTTCAGAGCTCTACAATGAAATAAGATGTTAGCAGACTAGTAAACGAAGATGTGGAGAGGTCAATAGATGGTGCATTGAAGCTCAAAGTATATTGATTGGATGACAGGAGCTGAAGCGCTGCAATTTGGCACTGCCTTTACTTTGTGTATGGTGCCTCCAATAATAGTGACGCACCTCTTGGTAAAACTGCTGATGGTGACTGTTCAGTTATTGGCTATTACCGGTGTGCTACTAATACACATCTAAATAACTACACATATCAATTAATTGATGAAACCATTATTTACAGTTTTTTTCTGAATGAATGTCTGCATGCTCAAGTGTTGTTTTGCAAGATACTGAACTTTAAAACTAACCCCAATGTGACAGTGTGTGAATATAATAGGAAAAAGTGCTAAATGTATAGTATAGAAAGCAGTGTGCAAATGGACGAGCATGGTTTGAAGTGTAAAGTGCTTATTAAAGCTAGACGAGTGCTTTGTAAATGCAGTCCAGTCAGTTTGTTCTGGAGAGGAAATCTTGAGAGCACTTCTCTCATTTAGACTGAAGTCAATCTGTTGAATGCAATGAAACCAGCAATGAGAATCAATTTTTTAACAGGTATGATTTGTAGGAATCACATTACAGATTGCAAACGCTTTCACACCTAGAACAAGAAGGCTGTTCTCCACTCAGATCACCAACATCAACACAGACAGTTAGCAAAATACAACAAGCTTCTACGGCAAGAAGTATCAACTAGAGCTTTCATCTTTTCTTCTTTGTGTGATACAAAATGCATAACGTTTAGGGAGTCGTCATCAAGCTCATCAGGTTCAATGCATTTATCCACATTAAAGCTACGTGATTTAGCTTGGATTCACTAAAGCAAGTCATCTAATTGACTAGGAAAGAAAAACTCAAATCAGTCAGTCACGGATAACTTAAAATAGCTTTTCAATAAAACACACACACACACACACACACAAATGCATACAGTGCAGCCTCTATTTCTTCAGCGTGTGGTGCAAAAAGAGAAGCCTGTCCCTCAGAAGTGTTGCTATTTCTGTTTACCACAAGGCCCCAAATATTCTATCATTAGAGAAACTAGGAGGGGAAGGAAATACCACTTGGGAACACATGGACTCGGTGCAGCCACACAAAGAAACCTAACTGACAGAGTGGATACAAGATTAAAGATTGTCATGTTATTGCTAACAGGTTTTATATCCACATCTTCATTTAAAATGTCAAAAAAAGGATATTTCCTCACTTCTCATGAGAAATCACAGGTTTGTTGAACATTATACTATTAAATGATTTACCCAACATGTTATACAACCAATATTGGTTTTGTATGCTTCCTGTTGCAAAACTGATGTATAATTTAGGGATGCAACGATACCAATTTTTTCAAACCGATACGATACCGATACTTGGATCTGAGTCTTTGCCGATACAGAGTACAAAAAAACGATACTTCTACCACACACACACACAAATACAATTAATTGGAAGACAGGTTTTATTATATTCCCTGCCGATAAAAAATAAAATCTTAATAAAAATGACCACAAAAAAATTTCAAGTGAAAAATAAGCACTTCTGTTAAATTATTGCAGAGTCTCCACATTGTAATTTTACAAAATATCACTGAACTATTGGCACTGTCTCGAGCTTTCAGAATAATAAATAAACACTTCTGTTTGGAATAAAATAAATACAAATTAGGTTTGCGAATAAAATGAACTTTTAAATTATTGCAGAGTGTCCATATTGTAAACAAACACAATAATTATTATTAAATAAATAATAAAATATAAAAAATTACAAAATAAATAATAAATAAAATAATAATTGCCCCCCTAGTGGCCAATCTAAAAAACTACAACAGAAATGACAAGCCACCCTCTGATTAATGAAATAAGTTGGTATCGGTTCATGGTATCGGTTAACTTTTACGAATATGAGTACACACACATTTTACAGTATCGGCCCCGATACCCGATACCAGTATCGGTGCATCCCTAGTATAATTCTTCAATTCTTTGCTGTTTTAATCTGATAGAATAGTAAAGGTCGATAGTTTTAAAATGAAATTTAAAGTTTACCTTCAACTGAGAAAGATTTACACCAAAAAAATAAATAAATAAAATAAACACAGCATGGTCTAGGGCAGGAGTGGGAAACTACAGGCCTCAAGGGCCGGTGTCATGCAGGTTTTAGCTCTCACCCTGGGTCAGTGATTAGTTCATTAACAGGCCTCTGGAGAACTTCAAGACATGTCAAGGAGGTAATTTAGCCATTTAAATCAGCTGTGTTGGATCAAGGACACAACTAAAATCTGCAGGACACCGGAGTTCCCCAACCCTGGTCTGTGGTGACTCACACTGAATACTAGACAATGTGCATGAATGGCCAAGACCAAGCCTGGGAATAACATGAATGTGGAAAGTCACTGTTCCAAGCCTGGTTGGCATTGAGACAACTGTTAATCCACCAAGGGGCGGGTTTGATAAAATGACATTTTTCCATCCATTAGCAATACATCACATTTTTTTGCTCTGATTGGTTGTAATCGTCCAATTGTTTCCAGAGGTGCTTTGGTCTGTGCCCAGTGATAATGCGTCTTAGAAAACACAACTAAACTAAAATGTTATAAACTAATTACATTTGTATAGCAATGCAAGGCTAGCAAATATCATCATGACAGCTGAGTCAAGCAGCATCGTGGTACTGTAGCTAAAAAGTACTTATAGCTGGAGTACCAGTGATGACAGCTGCATAGCTTACATATAACTGTATTTAAAAGCTCTCCCCTCCAAATATTTGAAAACACACATTGTCAGATAAATTAATTTCTTTTCTGGGAAATTATGTTTTATATTTTTATCATTGGTTACATACTTACCCTGGGTAGCTCAATGATGAATGTAAAATCAGCAAAATCTGGGACCATGCCCTGCAAGTGTCACGCAGGCTGTATGCACATATTGAATAATATCTAAGTAAATAAACGACTGTTAGGCTTAAACAGTCTTTTGTATTAGGTATAAATTTATAGAAGCATTGGTATAAACCAAGAAAATATGATGGTGCTGAATTTCTTCTGCATGTACTGGACACACCCTAGTAACATCTTCAGCACCAACTCTTGCATCATTCTTTATAAAACACTTAGATATTTTTGGGGGGTGGGTACCCATTTTATTTTGACAGACACAGTAATAATGTCTATCATTTCTGCTAGGATATCCACATGCTCATAGTCTGTTTAATGGGTTTTAGAAGCAGCACTGTGAGTTGCATTAAATTTTAAGTTAAACAATGATGAAAGGCAGGGTCCATGTTGTCCAAATGGGCTGACATAAGTATCAAGGGATATTATATTCTTTTAAACATAAGCACTAGCAACATGTATTTTAATCAGATTTAAAATAATCAGATCACGATGTGCATGAAACCACTATGCAATGCAACTGGGTGATGAGAACGTTCCCGTGTGAAACCCATCATAACATATGATGTGTTTTTAAGAATGCACTACTTCCCATCAAGTCCCAGTACACTGCTTTACTTTAAACCCTGGATAACAGCTATTAAGCCATTCAGATAACTAAAACAGGGAGCAACTTTAAACTCATGTGGCTGATGTTAAACATTAAGGTTAACTTGGAGTCAAGAAACTGAGGGACACCGCAGTTTTTGGTCTCTAAGAATTTTTTCAGCTATGATCACCAGCTTCCATCTGGTGTTTAGCAAGTCCTGTACAGTATGCCTTGAAAGCTCTTTGCGGAAAACTGAACGAAACTCTTAGAAGAACCCAAAAAACATTTCAACGCTGAAGAACATCAGGTAGTGATCTTTTCATGTTCTCTAGTCATCATGGAAAAATGATTTTTGGTTCCTTCTTTGCAGTCATCTAATCTATATTTCTCACTTTTTAAAGAAATGGTCTGACTCAACGTCTATGCTACATGGATACAACACTGATTTTGTTCGCTTATGGTCTTTTTTTTTCTCATTCTAACATGACTAGTTTTGACCAGGGAGATGCCATCAGAGTTTCAACCATGTTTAATGGAAAGAAAATATATACACTATGTGATACTGCACCAAAATGATGCCAGACAGTATTCGGGTTATATACACTATCAATAGTGACTGAAGATGGTAGAGTTCTTTCATCCCATTTGCTCCCTGTGGTCTCAGCAGTCTGACAGGGTGACAGTGTAACCATGACCTGATTACCTGTCCCCTGAAGCCTGTAATCACTAAAGCCAGCAGACAGGCCCTGCCGGTCCGCTGACAGGGAGGATAATTGAAGCTGATGGTACATGCTGCTTGCCCTGCTAATGAAATATGAAAACAAAGAGCAGGAATGAGGCAGAAGGGACAAGGATGAATGCCTGAACTACAGAGCCAATAACTTCTGTCTATTAACAATCAATGTGTAAAAAATGTGGATTGGTCTTTCTTATAAGCCAACACATTTAAAAAGTTTTTAGGTGTTTCCCACAGACATTATATTATGTCGCTGTTTTTCCCTTCTCATGTTTATCAAAGGAAAAGTGCTGTATTACGAGTTTAGCAATTAAATGGTGACACACTCCACAGTGCTCCTTATAGTGCCACAGTTAGACTATCAAAGAAATGATTAACCCAGCATCCGTGACACCACCCCTAACAAAATCATTCTTTTACCAAGTAGAATTGAACTAAAAACACACCACACTTCAAGTTCAGGTTAGCAAATTAAATAATCTTCATATATCCTTTAAATACAACTTTACGACAAAGTGAGGGAAACCATGTTTTTAAACTTCATGAGTTAGTCAGTACTTATCCCTTATCTCAGCAATAAGCAGTGATTTGATGAGCTAGCTGTTTTATTAAGTAACAGACACCAATAAAATAACCACAGCCTGTTTAATAGAAATCACACAACTGGAGACTGAACTCATTCTGTCTTCTTGGAGAGACTGATTTAAGTGACATGCTGCTTTCTAAATAGCAGACTGTTTTCTAAAAACTGAAGAAGATTGACTTTGCTTTTGTGCAAATGTGTGATGCCTACAGTCAAAATAATTTTTAAAAAAGAGGTTTATTTTGTGTGGTTTCAATAAAATATATGAAAATACATATAAAAATGCAAATTGCCATCTATAACTGTTGCTAGGTAAAGTATCCATTAATTCAATTCATTTATATAGTGCCAAATCACAACAACAGTTGTCCCAAGGCACTTTATATGGTAAGGGAAAGACCCTACAATAATACAAAGAAAACAGAGAAAACACCAACAATTATATGACTCCCTTTGAGCTTTGAGTGCTTTTAAATGCTTTAGTGACAGTGGGAAGGAAAAACTTAATTTTTAACAGGAAAAAACCTCGTGCAGAACCAGGCTCAGGGAGGGTCGGCTATCTACTGCAACTGGTTGGGATGAGAGGAAGAGGACAGGAAATTACTGGTGTGGATGTATTCAAATAATTGCATATGCCCCACCACTCAGCCTTGCTAATAAATTCCTCCTAGTGGATAATCTCGGTACTGCAAACAAACGAAGAAAAAAGTTCTGTATTATGTCATAACTGTTTATTTCATGACGTTTCATATTTAAAAGACTTTTCCAAAACAGTTTTACTGGTTTCATTATATCCAATTGTATGTTAAGAGAGAGAGAGAGAACTTTTTAGCTTTTTAAATATTTTAACCCCGCCAAGATCAGACTAAAACATCTGAACTCTGACAGGCTACAGTCTCACATGACAACACAAATGCAATAGTTTATTTTATTTTTCAAAATTATGATCCGTTTCACTGAATTCTTAGCCATTATTTCACATTGTTGCTTTATTTCCTACATGACATATCTCTAGTTGAAATGATTGCCACACTTCTTCTTTTTTTCAGCTCTGATGAGTTACTCTTGGAATGAATGAAGTAAGACGAGGGTGTTCTAGCACTAGGGTTGTAATAACAGATATATTATTAAGAGAGTTTCAAGCCTGATTTGAAGTTTACTCTATTTTAATAGACACATCATGTAAAGCTATACATTTTTATTAGGGTGCTATATGTGTAGGTTTGCATGATTGATAGCTTTAAAGATTCTTATTTAATTCACATTGCTTGTTCTGTTGCTCCTAAAAGCCTTTATTCTCCTGATTCGTCATAATTGGGAAGCCAGCACCCAGTTCTTGTGAGCAGCACCTCACCCTCTTGATGTGTGGTGGTTCTGAAAGTAAATCATAAACCTACTAAGCAACGTAATTTTTCGGTTTTGACTGAAAGCGACAACTTCTCAAATCTGGCAATATGAGAAGGGTCAACATGAGCATGTGCAGTAAAATAAGGATTAAAGCAGCAGTTCCCCTTTAGGCAAAATGCTTAAGCGTAATGTGTCAGGTTCAGAGAGTCAAAAAACTTGAAAAACATATTGTTAAATTTTCTATTTTATTGACATATATCTATAATTTTTGATTGTTGTTCCCCAGCTATGTGTACTGGTCGTCACAGGATCTCCAGCAGCGTGTACTTTGAAATCTTCCAGCAGATATTTTGTGATGAGTTGTAATAACTCTTCAATCATCCCACTGCTTCAACTAGTTTTTAAACAAATTATGGTTTGGACTTCCTTTTTTTCTTTTTTTTAAATTTTTGCTTTAGACTACTGGATAGTTTGGCTTAAAACTATTTAAACTTGTATAATTCACTCCTATTCGATCAGTGATCATGTACACTGATGGGGACTTCCAACATGACTGCTTTGCTGAACCCTTGTAAAGGCTCATTTATGGTTATAGTTTTGGGTGTTGTGTACCTGTAGGAAATAACACACGTTGTTCAGGACACCTCAGGTTTTGCGATATTCGAAGCGACATACGCAGAAAAGGCAACGCTTTGTCAAAGATAGTCCAATCCAATCAAAGTTTTATGCAGCTCTCACTCAGACCACTTATCACAACATGTACAGTAGCCTCCGCGTACAGTATTCACAGTAAGCGACACTCAGACATGAGATCACAACAAGCACGAACCGTTACCAAATATAGCCTAGACAGAGATGAAGCAGCGCAGAAGCAACATTTAAGGCAGTTTTGGAAGAAATTCAAACACTGAAAGAAGATCGCAGCACTTCAAGAAGGGTCGTGGTTCCCCTCCCTTTCAGTCTCCAAAGCACAGAACACAGTCAGCACACTTTCACATACAAAGACACATGTTTGCTCCACTTACCCCCACTGGCCTCCCTGTGCTTCTGTAAATACGGGCTTTTTATCAAAGTGTCTCCGGCTGAAAGACACGGACAGATCCTGTCCGCTATATTTAGGAAACTGACAAACTCGGAGCTGCGAGAGGTTTGGCTCCTCCCACCGGAGTGTGTGTATAGCAGCGTCTGTACGTGTGTGCTTGGATCTTCCAACACTCACACTGACAGGCATACACGATTTGTTTGTGTACTGTAGTGTGTACGTGCCTGAAACAGGGCTGTAAATATGAGTTCACATTTATACTTTAAACATGTCAGTGTGAGTAGTAGAATAAAACAACTCTTCAGAAAACAATCTGGATATTCTTTGGTGGATAAGGGGCACAAAGGGTTAGTTGACCTTCAACTCTGAGACACACTACACCCCCAACCCAAAAAAAAGCCATTCAAATAAATAAAAAAGACAAAAATAAAGAGACGATTACTTAAATATGACAACAACAACAACAAAAAACCACACACACCTAAAGCAATCACAAACAGAAACAAAATGGCCATTGTAATGTGAAAAAAACCACAAACAACTCCAACAATAAGAGACAAACTACTGCATTATTACATTAAAGGGCAAAACAACCAAAAGCAGCAACAAATTGGTCACTAAAAATGACAAAAATAACAGCAAAAAAAGATACAGAGGAGATGCAAAATGACTCCAAATGAACCGTGAAGGTTCTCAGTCATCCAGGTCATCGTAGTCAAAGGAGCTTGCAAAGAAAAGCGTCTGGACTTCTTTAAGTTACTTGAAGACGTTTCACCTCTCATCCGAGAGGCTTCTTCAGTTCTAAGGTCAAATGGTGGAGAGTCCCAGATATAACCCTAGTGGGAGTGTCCCCCCCACAGAGGGACAAAAGGACCCCCTGATGATCCTCTAATCGCCTGAGCCAAGGTGTGGAACTGGGTGTGGGTCCCAATCAGCCAGAGTTTCGGGTGAGTTCATTGTGAAACCTGGCCCCACCTTATCATGCGAATTCCTGAGGTCAGATGGCCCAGGGTGTGAGTGGGCGTTAAAGCGTCTGGGAAGGGATCTCAAAACTGGATTATAGATGGCAGAGAGTTGGTGTCGTAAACCACCGCCTCTGTTCAAAGATGGTCGCTCACAGTGGACATAGATGGCTTCTTTCACTCCTCTTTCAAAACATTTGTCCTCTCTGTCCAAAATGTGAACATTGGCATCCTCGAAAGAGTGTCCTTTATCCTTAAGATGCAGATGGACAGCTGAATCTTGTCCTGTGGAGGTGGCTCTTCTGTGTTGTGCCATGCGCTTGTGAAGTGGCTGTTTGGTCTCTCCAATATAGATTGTCATCCCCTATGTAGCCGGTGTATCAGAGAAACTCAGGAGGGTTTTCTCCAAGCATGACATCCCGGTGTACTTCAGACCCAGCAACACACTCAGACAAAAACTGGTTCACCCGAAAGACAAAACACCAAAACACAGACTTAACAATGTGGTGTATGCCGTACAGTGCAGCGAGGAATGCCCAGACCTCTATATTGGAGAGACCAAACAGCCACTTCACAAGCGCATGGCACAACACAGAAGAGCCACCTCCACAGGACAAGATTCAGCTGTCCATCTGCATCTTAAGGATAAAGGTCACTCTTTCGAGGATGCCAATGTTCACATTTTGGACAGAGAGGACAGATGGTTTGAAAGAGGAGTGAAAGAAGCCATCTATGTCCACTGTGAGCGAACTGAAGAAGCCTCTCGGATGAGAGGTGAAACGTCTTCAAGTAACTTAAAGAAGTCCAGGCGCTTTTCTTTGCAAGCTCCTTTGACGACTCCAAATGAAGCAAAACTACAGAAATATGGCACAAACTTACAATAAAGGCACAACTACACTAGATATGGCTGCAAAAAGACCAACTCAGTATACAAGATCACACAACCCAACAGCAAAATATACAAATACTAAAGAAGTATGAAACATCCGCAAAAAGATGCAAAACATTCTGTCATCACTTTTTGTCTTCTTCTGTAATTTTGTATGCGTTTTCATTTCAGTAACTCTTCACTGTGGGAGAGCTGGGTCTTCATGTCGATGCCCAGGCCCCGTTATTTCATCTGTACATGGGTGTATTCAATCTAGTACTTTATTAGATGCAATCTTTCAAAAACAGGAGATCAAGATATTAAAAAAATGCAGACATAAGACTTTTTAGGCGGAAAACACAGCATGTGAGTCGGCACGCACCCAAACACAGGCCCAGTATAATAATTGATCCATTGATATTTTAATTTAGCCTGTGCCTCAAGGAGGGGTGAGAAAGCTTGTGACTGTGAGGTCACTGGTTCGAATTTCTAAGGCAGCTGAGAAGATCTGCTCGAAGCAGAACATTCAGTGTTACAATCCTCCTTCAACAACACTGCTGGTGAAGCTTTGAGCACCCAGCTGAAATCTTTAGATGCTGCCTGAAGACCGCTGGAGATTTCTCTGCACGGAAATTTTTAATTGTTAAGAAACATAAACCAAATCATTCAAACTCCAAGACAGACCTGACTTACATAAGGGTAAATAATTATTTAAGTGTTTTAAAACTGTGAGCCTGTCATCCCTTCTCTCTTCTATTGTTATATGTTACAAGTTCAGTTTAGTTACATAAAAGCAGCACACAGAAGTCACGCCTGAGGACACACAGCAGGCCTTGTGCTGACTGAGCTGCCACCAGTATATTTTTTTCCTTCAGTGCCTTCTGTGCAATTCAACCTTCAGTTTATTCTGCACAAATGTAAAGATAAAAATTCTTTACATTTGTAGAATACTTGTCCGTATACCTCAAATACTATTTCATTGCTAATCTGATGTTTCAGTTTCTCTCGTGCAAGTCGTGATTCGTTACTAGTAAAAGACTGAAGCAAGCATTACATATGATCAGATAAGATCCTGGATGCTGCAAACAAAACGAAAGATGATAACAAAAAGAGTTTTGCTGTATAAATTTTATTTATAAACAATTATAATTGACTTCAGATTAATCTAAACACCTGTAGTATTAGAAATAAGAATTCTATACAATCACTGATTAGAAAAAGAAAACCTCTCCTAGTTTCAATAAAATGGCATATTTTCCCATGTAGCTTGGGAGAACCAAATTATTTTTTAAAACAATATTAATGCAACAACTTGCAATGCATTATTAAGCCCAGTCTTATCTGTTCAGCAGGTGTGGATATTTACAATTAAGTGATGTAAAAAGACTCGTACCATTTAACTGAACCATACATTATTATATATTTAGAGGCTTGTAGTTTCTCTTCAGAGAGATGAGTTATTTTTAAAGTTCAGTGGGTAAAAGGTAACCTCACAGAGCATTTCTTTGAGAACATGTCTGTGCCAAGGGAGGATCGGTCATATTAAAAATGAAACCCAGTCCTTCAAGGATACGAGTATAGAAGCCTGTAGTGCCCTCGTGTGTCCTTACCCCACATGACAGCTGAAGTGCACTTGACTCGAGCTTCTTTCACTGAAGTTTTACTTCTTTTATAACCATCTGACCTCCGCTTAATTGAAAGACAAGTTTTGATGACTTTTTATTAATTATAATTTCATTTTTCATACATTTTCCAACAACATACAACTCAAAGTTCCAAATAACCCTCTATTAAAATGAATGATTTTTAAGCTCTTCAATTTTAAGAAAAGAGCATCTATTAATATGTGTGGCAGTAAACATTCTGCCCTAGTTTACAGCAGTTTCACCTGCTACACATCCACTTAATGTGGGTCAGTTTGTGGCACTTTTTAACCAGTTAACAGCTGAAATTTATTTAAAATAAGGAAAAAAAAAAAAAAAAACTTATACGCCCATCAAAAGGTTCTTTTAAGGTTCTTGTGAGCTTGTCTGCTACTACATCAACTACTTACGTTTTTAAATTAAACCTAAAAACCTATGTGATTAAGTTAGCCCTCACCATGTTTTTTTAAGTGAGTTGTTTGTGTTCACTTCTATTTAAAGCCATGAAACATTTAACATGCATTTAAGTAAAATGCACTATTTATAAAAACTTCAAGGTTGAAAAACAAAAACACATCCTGCTTATCTAAATAGAGAATAAAATACTGATAAGTGAATGTTCATCATTTCTCACCATTGTGTACCCTCCTCTGCCTTCTTGTCATTCAAATAGGGCAGCATCATCAGTAGTTATTGGTAATAAACAGAGCAATATTATTTCAGAGACATCAGACAACTGTGTCCAGTGCATGTGAATACTAATGGGAAATGCTGTGGTGTTTTATACTGTGAAAGTACATTTTAACCTAAACCTGAACCTAATAGTTAGCTTGATAATCAAGCTTAAAAAAAGCTTTGCTGCTTAAACCTAATAAAACAGAACTAAACAAGCGAAAACTAAATAGCAGCCAAGTGTGAGGGACAGGTCGACATACTCCAATATGTTTGTGACTGATCAAAATTATAAAAAGGTTACACTGCCTTTACATTAACATTAAAATATGTTGTGTAAATGTATTACATTACAGGGATTACTGTGCTTATTTGATATCACAGCTTTACACCGGTTCATCTCTTCATTGTTTTAGAAGCAGCCAGGAGAGAAGAGAACAGAGACTCTGGCCTTTGCTTCAGGACATCTGGGTGGTCCAATTCTGCCTCCTGTCAAAGAGAACACTTGGTAAGTTGAGGCTGAAGATCGTATACGGATTAGTTTTGTGTAACCGTCTTTGTTACTTGTCCATTATCCATGACTAGAATACGATCTGCATTCATCACTGTGTTGATGCGATGTGCTATGGTGAGCACAGTGCTGTCGTGAAAGGCCTCTTTGACTGTCTTTTGGATCAGAGCATCTGTTTCTGGATCTGTGGAGGCTGTGGCTTCATCCAAAAGAATGAACCATCAGACAATATGAGCCTCTGTTACTGCAGGAAAGTACTGATTTAAGGAGGAGCACATGGAAAGAAACAACTTCTCTCACAGACATACACATCTTGGAGTTGCGGAGTAGAGCTCTAGCCGTACAGATCAGCTGTCTC
Organism: Neolamprologus brichardi; assembly: GCF_056152115.1. Classification (NCBI taxonomy): domain Eukaryota; kingdom Metazoa; phylum Chordata; class Actinopteri; order Cichliformes; family Cichlidae; genus Neolamprologus; species Neolamprologus brichardi. The sequence goes on along the minus strand of NC_142104.1, from coordinate 6,384,827 downwards.
TCGCCTACATAGAAGTTTTCTCCATTCTCCAACACCTGTGCTTGCAGCTTTCCCTCCAGGCTGAGGATTTGGGGGGGGGGGGTATGTTTAAGAAAATAAAGAACACAACTGATGGGATTATGCACTTGTCATTTACACACACACACACACACACACACACACACACACACACACACACACACACACACACACACACACACACACACACACACACACACACACACACAAAGAAAAAGCATTACGGCTTCCGAAAGTCAATTACCTCAGTATGTAAAACAAAAAGCAAAAACAAAAAATAAGGTTAAGCAAAGGAAAGTTATTGCACTGTTTACATACCGAGTCCTTCATGTAGCTCCTCTCCAGCGCTGTCCAGATCTCCTCATCAGTGTACTTATTGAACGGATCCAAGTTGTACCTGTGAAGACAGCTGATTAACCACTTACTGATCCACAGTGGTGAGAGCAACATGTGATGTATGGGTTGGCCAAGGTTACCTGACTTTACCAACAAATAGCACAGGGTCCTGAGGAATCACAGACAATTTGCTACGCAGGTCTTGCAGGCCAATGGACATGATGTCCACCCCATCTATCAGTATGGTTCCTGCTGCTGGCTCCACAAGTCTAAATAGAGCTACTCCTAACGACGATTTCCCTACAGGCGCAAAGCACAAAATAGCTGAAAATTTACACTGAAACTGTTGTTACAGTGTGCCAGAGCTGCACAAATAGTAACCGACATCCATGTTAGGTTATTTTACACACAACATGTGAACAAACATCAAAGAGAACAACACCTACTGAATCCAGGGTCTTACCAGAGCCGGTCCTTCCCACAATGCCCAGCTTCTCTCCAGGTTGAATGAAGAAATCAAGGCCATTCAGGACGATTGGTGTATTCTCTCTATACCTCATCATATAGTCTTTGAAGGTGATGCCCCCACTGCTAGGCCAGTTCTGTGGGATCTGAGCCTCCTTTACGTGCTTGGGAGCCTCAGACTTACAGTCCTGCAAAAAATTAACAGTTCGAGGTTAGAGATGATCTGTATATTGGAATTTAAGTCTTTGAGATTTAAAAAGAAAAACAAACCAACAAACAAAAAAAATGTGATTGTGGCAGAAAAGCCTGACCATGATGTATTCCTCAATTCCACAGAGTTGAATCTTGCCTCCACTTTACAACAAGCCGAAGCACGCCTGTCAACTGAAGTACCAATTGTATCATCCAAACATGATTTCAACAAATTTACTTTTCAGTGTCACATTAAAAAATGTTTCATTTGCTATCAAGCACTGTGTAGGATAAGGCCAGGGCTTTCCTGTTTGGACTGATTACTTCATTACTGCTGAACACTACAAATGGAGCCACCAGTGTGAACATCACAGCAGCCATGAAATCCAGCCAGAAAGTCAGCAGACACATGCCAGAGGAAAACAGGTAACAGTAATTGGAGTTGACGTCATTCAGGTAGTTGAACCTATGACACAAAAAAGCCAAGACCAATATCAAAAGACATTGTTATGAGATGAGAGATGATGAGGTAGCCTTTATTTGTCAGTTGCAGGTCTTTTGCCCACAACCGAGATGACAGACCTTGCCGACCGTACATACAATACACAAACATCACATTGGAGAGACAGGTCAGGCTAGGTAGCAAGGAAAAAAAAACCATCGAAATGTGTAACACAAAAGGATAATACAGGAATGCACAGATATCAACACAGCATAGCACAATAAACACAGACAAGCAACATGGGAAAGAATTCCAGTGTGTACATCTGATCTGGGACCGCTGCAATCTTTCGACTGCGCCTCCAACTGACCCGATGTCCACATCAGAGGGGAGGTAAGCGTTGGAGGTGGCGTTGGATCCGGGGTAGGGAGGGTGATGCGTCGGTGAGTGCTTATCAGTATATGTATGTGTGTGCGTGTCCATAGTTCAGCTGAGACAGTGTCCTTCGCCCTGCCAGGCTAAGTAAACAGTCTTCCAGCCAACCCAGGTGGCCTTGCATGGAATGGGAAGGAACAGACTAAACACAGTCGTTATCAGGGTGTTTTGTTCAGCTCCGGCCTTGTAGCTGGCGCTGAGAGGGTATCCGCATGAAGTGATGTTTTTTTTTTTTTTACTTCAGTGCGAACAGCTCATATGAATTTCAAAGCAGTTCTACAGTCCAACACTGGTCCCGTTGGAGAGCCGCGAGCTTCGCCATACTTGCGTTCTGTGATGTTGTCATTTCTTGTGCTCAAGGAGCCGATTTCTGAGAACTCACGGCAGTGTGCCTCCCCAAGATGTCATCCAATTTTGCGCCCAGAGATGTTATTCCGGGCTAGCCCTTCCGAGATGTATCCAGTCTGCAGTCAGATCTTATTCTGAGTATTCACAGCAGCCGTAGCCTCTCCAAGATCTTATCCGTGCTGACTCAATGAGCCCATTTTGAGAAACTCACGCCTCTCCCATCGTTCCAATCCCAGCGGGCAGCCTTGTGGGGGTTTGAACAGCCGGTTCCGCTTTCTTAATTCTTCGATAAGTCAGGGCCAAGCCAGCTCCGATCCGCCAGAACCTTGTTACCATGGTTCCGAATAGGTAGGTATCTTCAGCACTCAGGCTCACCCAAGCCCAAACTTCTCGTTGAGAAAGGGGTGTCAATTGCATTTAGGGACCAGTTGATCCAATCCATAATTCCTCTTTTAGGTTTTAGAGAACAGACTGTGAGAGAGTGTTCCAGGGAAAATAAAATTAAAAAAAAAAAAAAAAACCCACACAAGACTAGAAGTTATGAAGATCTCACATACTGCTGTTACATTAAATTAACAATGCTGAGATTTGTTCCTTTTAAAGCTTTTGCTAGCTCACTGTTCTGTGTGTTTGTCTCTTATTTTGTAGGCATGGATAGTGCTGAGGCCCTGCAGGGAAGAGGTGGTGTGAGAGATCCATGGTGAGCGACTGATGTTCTCCATCTTCTTTATCTGACATGTGTGCCTATTCAATACGCTGCAGATGGATCACAAACAGACTTGTCATGGCTAAATATTCATTTAACTACTGATTAAAACATGTAACCATTACCATGGAAGCCTACAACCTGCGAATTGCTCAAATTTCCAACTAAACTAATATGCCAGTTAAATCTAAACGAGAACCAAACGCACAAGAGGAGCAGGATAGACAGGACTCCCATTATAACCACAGCTACCATCAGGGTTGGAAAGACAGCCACAATTTTCATTATGGTGTACAGGATGAGTAGAGAATACTGCAAGAAAACATCCACGTGGAGGGGGAATCTCAGCATCCACATCCTCTTGATCTTTAGAGAAACGATTTAGAATTTGGCCCGATGGAGTCGTGTCAAAGAAACTCATCGGACTATCAATAATCTGCAAGGTGACAAAAAGGAAATCAAAAACAAAAAGGCAGCTTACTACTTGCCACTGAGCATGATCATTTGAAATCGCTGTGCTCTTTGTATACTAAACAAGTTAACATTGATGCTTCTTTGAAAGTATACAGCCATGAGTCAGAGATTTTACAGTACCTTCTTATACATTGTGTCATGGAGTTTGCAGGAAGCATTCAAGGTGACATTAGTGTAAACGAAGGCTTTGATGGTAGCAAACAGTGCCGTGATGATCACAGTCATGCCATAAACTAATTGGAAGAAGCGCAGTTGTGGATTCTGAGAGATGTCACCCTGCATGAAAGTTGCATTGCTGCTTGTGTTACTGGGTGACTGGGACAAAACAGAAAACAGCATTAATGGACAAACGTACTGATCCACAGTTTTCTTTTTTCTACCCAAGTTAAACCACACACACACACGCACAGAGTTTAACCATGTGTGTTAAACAATACATGTATACACAGCAAAGATTCACACAGCTGAAAATATCCTCCTGAGACCCAGCTTATTAATTATGTCCACTGTAGTGCACAAAATGAGCTGAACTGAAAGATATTTTTCCTCAACTCTGACAGGACTATGCACAAGTGAAATAAAATATCGCTATGTTCTAACCAAACTTGTGTAACAGTAAAAACACTCACCCCATCGCCCTGATTTAGCCAGAAACTAAGCCACCAGTTACTAAAGGCTGTAGTACCAACTATTGTAAAAATGTTTAGGACCATGAAGAAGGAGACAATATATCCTGGAGGAACATTGTTACAATTTTACTGTGGAGGAAAAGGAGGACCCAAAATGCAGGCAGCCGACTGAGAGCATACAAAAGGAGTGTGGGGCAGAGAGACGCAGCGACAGGAACGGAACACCATAGAATGCAGACGAGCCGACAACACACACAGACCGACACCCACTATATACACACACGGTAATCGGGTAATCGCACACAGGAGGGAAGAACAGCTGATCTGAATACACATGATGACTGGAGGACACAAGCTGAACACAATGACAACAGACACAGACCTTCAGAATAGAACAGGAAATCCAGAACACGAGCCTTCAAAGTAAAGCAGGGAACACACAGACTGATTTACAACACAACACATGAACAGAGCACCAAGGACAGACACAGGTAGGGCTGAATATACACCAAACTTCAGGTTCAACCCTAAACTAGAACAAAATCAGAATAAACACAAGGCACAAAAATGAACTGCAAGGAAACACAAAACGCTGGGTCAAAATGACCCAGGACCATGACACTATAAAAGCAAAGCTAAAACCTAAGCAGGTTTAAATTTCTTGAAGGTGGCCTCGGGGAAGGTTGCGCCGCTTCAAGCATGACTGCTTTTAGATTAGTCCTTAGAAGCCCTGCTCTGGCCACCTGAAATTCCCTTTCAGCAGACTCTTTCAATTCCTGATGAAAGCCAATGCACACTATACTTTGCTCATAGGGAACAACCTTCAGTGGACTCTGAAGACTGCTGATGAACAAAGTGTGAGAACAGTTGATCCAGGGAGGGGGAAAAAGCAGTCAAAACGTGCAGAATAAATTAAAGTTGAAGGTGAGAGAGAGTGCACTTTCTATATATTACTCCATATGATTTCTGGGAGGTCAAAGTCAACATTGTTTAACCAATATAGTTACTCAAGTCCCCACAGGTGTAGTGTATTATGAAGCTTTGAAGACAATCCATAAAAAATTCTGGGTAATATAAAGTTTTTACCAATTTTAACAGTAGGTGTGAGCAACCTTGACCCAATTATCACCAAAATTAAATATGCTTAAGCTCTTATTAAGATCTAACATCAAAACTGCTAGACTGCTAAGTAACTGACAAACAGAACCCATACATACGCCCTCCCTCTGGGAGGAGGAAAAGCAAGCCTTTACAGTATATCTACCCTTAATCGTTTTAGTGACACACCAGCTTCAATTATCCACTTCACAGACACAAACATAAGAGCAAGGCAGTAACTCATGAAGTTGAAGATGGCAAAAGTGGTAAAGGCCTGGAAATAAAGAAAAATACAGAAAAATTTCAATTTGTGGTAAACCACATTTAAAATTTGTCATTACTGCTTGTCTTCTGTGGTACTCACACTAGATGCGCAAAGTGGCAAGCCTATCACAGTGTGTATAAGGAGGGTCAGAACGGTGGCAAAGGTGGCAGAGATTAGGGTAGTGGTACAATTAGTAGCCTGGATGTAACCCACCAACTTTAGTTGTTCCTTTTCTTTTTTTCTAAATCCTGTGAGAGAAAAAGTTTGCCAGTTCTCTTTACCTTCAATAATATTTTTTGCTCTGACCAATTCTGCTAGAGTTGAACAATCATGTTAAAAATTACAGACAAATAAAGGCACAGTTCCTTATAATGTTTAAAGATGGGGAAAACAATCACACTGAATGCTCTTATGCAAGGCTGGTAAGAGAACACAACAGAAATCAAAATCTGTGCATTTTTCCAGTTATTTCATAAACAACTAAACATTTCCGATACTGAAGATTGCTCAAACATCTAATTTGGTTTTTATTTACATTTTAAAATTTCTCAACCATTTTGGAGACTGTTGTTCCAAAATCCGAGCCATTTAAATACTGTTTGTCTCTTTTTCACTCTTTATAATAATACTATTTCAGTCTAAGAAATATGTACATACCTGTGAAAACATGATGAAAACTTCAATAAAGACTCCAATCACTGCTGTGTAGCCAAGAATATAGCAGGCGTAGCTAGCGCACACAAGATAGACAACAGGGACAGATAGCGCTAAGCACCCATACGTTGCTACCTCAAAAACTCTGTGGCAATCATTGGTCAAAATGTTAACTATCTAGATGAAAGTGAGAGCAGAGGAAAAAAATAAACATTTAAGTTTTCCATTCACCTGTGAACTGAAATAAGATGATACAAATACTTCTCCGTTTGAAATGGTCCTTTGTGTCTGCAGAGACATGACCTTCTGAAAACCAACTGATGAGAATTGACCCTGAACCAGGTGTAGGACTGGACTCTCACACACATCACATCACCACACGCACCACCACACTCTTCCTATAATCCTATAATTTATAATCTTGATAATCTCTTTCTGCTATTTGCACTTTTTTTTTATTTTATTTTATACTGTAAATTCCTAAGTTAATTTGTAAATTTTGTAGTAAATTGTAAATACTGTAAAACTTTTTTCTGTCATTTAATGGTCGGGCATTGTACAGCTACAAGCATTTCACCCCCATGTCATACTGTGTATGGTTGTGTGTGTGTGACAAATAAAATTTGAATTTGAATTTGAATTTGAATTCTCCTTTCAGTCTGACTGCTGCACTCTAAAAAATGTTTTGTTGGCTCAACTTAAAAAAATTGAGATAACAATTTCTACTCAGCTTTTTAAGTTACAAATTTTGCATATTATTAAGTAAATCCAGCAAGTAATTTTTAGGTTTGGCTAACTCAACTGGTTCAACAAACCAACATGATTTACTTTGACCTGTGAAAGCATAATTAAGTTTAAGCAACCTAATATTAATTTAGAATTTCTGGTAATATTGAGTTGACAAATTACATTAGTTGAGTTAATCTAACTTACTTTTTTACATATATCCTACTCACAATTATCCATGCAAATATAGCCATTTAAATTATTCCAACTGATGAAACAGTTTATTGCATAACATTTTCAAAGTAATACACTTCTGTGTCATACAACATAAATCAAACATTACAGCAGCCCTTTAATTATAAATGAGTGGGCAAAAACAATAATGTATTTCAGTACAATTCCTCCACAAACAACCTCAGTAACAAAAGAAAATGTAGCATGTTTATTACCTGGACAAGGTGTGTTGAATCAGAAGCTAAAACATACCAATTCACTTCGTTTTTCTTACTCCACAATGGTGTCTACAACTTCTGATTAACTGAACACACCAGCCAATCAACAATGTTTAATTATTAATAGAAACAAGCAGAGCAGTGGGGCCTGATGACTAACTTTGAGAACCACTATAAAGATTTGTAAAGGTATATTAAATAAAGCGGCAAATATATATATATTAGTCTTCCAAATAACAATAATTTTAAATCACACCCTTCTAAAATACCTCAGAAAACTAACATTGCAACATAAGGCAATTTGTTTTTGCAAATCTGCTTATTATTAAACATTAACTTTAACCTATCAACTTGGTAAATATCACAGAATCACAGAATGTTCTTTACTTGTTTGGGGTAGCTCAGATTGAGAGAGTATATAAGTCCCATCATTAAGGCACATGCTCTGGGCACATCAAGGTCTTCCAGGACAGCTGTTCCTTCAACCACAATTTTAGCGACGGCTGGAAGAGACACTGCTGCACGTCTGGTGACTACGATCTTTACCACTTCTTCTGAGAACTGTTCTTCACCATCCTGGCAAGTAGGTTAAAAAGAAACATGTCGGTATTTTATGTGCTATTTAAAAATATAACACAAAACAATGTGAGATTTACCTACCAGCTGTTCTCTGAAGAAATCCTCTTCTTTCTCTTTCAAATACACCATCAGGCAACGGATTGCGACCTCTCTTCTTGTTTCCACCAAACTCTGGAGAATAAAAAAAGTTTACTAGGCGAAAAGTCAAACATATTACATTTATAGGACTAGCGTTTTGCTAATTATTGATTTAATTTTTGTTTTTAACAAATAAACAATTTAATTTTTATAACTTGAATTAAATCTGTTACATACTGCCCTGCTTTCAATGCACCCTTTGCTAGCAGTAGGATAAGGTGAGTGAAAGTAAATGTAACCTAGATTTGGAGACTATTTCAAACAGTTTTTGTTGAGTTCTAAGGACTATAAAAGACTACAAAGACTTATCGAGGCTTTTGAGTTAACAAGTTATTTTAAGTATAAAACCTTCTCTAAAACACTACAATGAAACACTGAAAAGATGAATCCAAAATTTTAAAAAAAATAAATAAATAAATCTACAGACTGTAATTCAAAATTGGAAAAATTGTGTCATATCCAAATGTGTGAGAGAATTTTCTTTTTAATTATTTGAAGACCACTGTTGACATGCCACAACCCCACACTTCACATTATGCTTACAATTACAGAAGGTCTTGTGTGCACACACACAATTTTGTTTTTTCTTGCTAGGTCAACTAACTTTAACCTCAGGCATATTTCACATTTGAGCTTAAAATATCAATACATTTGATAGAAATACTTTTACTCACATAAATACTCTGGCATAAATTCACCACATTTCACTCTGTCAGTAATTAGTTATCTCACCCAAGACCGTCAAAACACAAATTTACTCTGACACCATGATAAAAATGCAGGCAGCTACTGACTGGTTAATTTGAACATATACAGGTTCAAATTGAACATGCTCTGCTGTCTGCAAGGTCTATCTGCTAACCAAATGCACCCTGACAAGTGACAAATTTTAAGTATAAGTGGAAAAATTGACAATGTACTCTGTATTTACGAGGAACGTTTGCTAGCTAAAAGAAAGCTAGCTAACAACTTTAACTTTAGCAACTTTACTATGCTAAACTATGATTAAAACTATCAAATTTAAAGTGTACAAATATAACTTGTAATTAATCTATTTTGAAATTCAATGCTTAGTTAACTCACTGAACACAGTCTAGGGGAAACACACCTCTACTCCCACAAAGTGATAAGAATGCAGACAACTGCTACGCCTGTGATGATACGAACATATGCTACGGGGTTACCCTCTGCTGTATGCATGGTCTCATACACACCTATGGCTAACCAAAGTAACCACCAGAGTGACAGATTTAATTGACAGATTTCATTAACAACAGGAAAAAATACAAACGCTTTTATACTTTTATAGAGTAACAACTAGCATAACACAGTGTCAATTCACATCATGTAGCTGCCATTGTCAGACTAAACTTAAGCAGTAAATTCCTGTAACTAGTACATATTTATAAAAGACTATAAAACAAGAAACTTACCAGGTAGTGGTGCCAACCTCTGTTTTTTTCCGTTTCTTCTTTTTTTATGGCAGTTGTAATTATTTTTTTGTTATGGTCCAGTTATGGGCAGTTCAAACACCAAGGATGTTCAAACTCACTTTTACATGTTACACAAACTTAATATTTTCTGTTGTTGATTGATGACAAAAGTATTTTGTTCAATATACTCAAACATTTAAGTTAAGGAGGTGTTTATTAATTTCTGTGTTGCACTGACTTTTAACATTGATTAGTCAACTCACTGAAACGTGTACATGTAGACAACTTACTTTTTTAAGTAGAAAAATGCTTTTTTGTTAAGTTCTACCTTCTAGACCAAAACAGTCTGAAAGGCCAGAAAGAAAGGATTGAGTTACTTAAATAATAATAACGGATTGGATTTATATAGCGCTTTTCAAGGCACCCAAAGCGCTTTACAATGCCACTATTCATTCACTCTCACATTCACAGACTGGTGGAGGCAAGCTACGGTTGTAGCCACAGCTGCCCTGGGGCAGACTGACAGAAGCGAGGCTGCCATATCATGCCATCGGCCCCTCTGGCCAACACCAGTAGGCAGTAGGTGAAGTGTCTTGCCCAAGGACACAACGACCAGGACAGAGAGCCCAGGGATCGAACCGGCGACCTTCCAGCTACAGATATGCTTCCCAACACCCTGAGCCACGGTCGCCCTGCTAAAGAGCAGGAATCATTTAAACTGCAGCGTGGTGTATAGTTAGGGTGGGTGTAAAATTCACATGATTGGGGTGTTATTAATGTCAAACTGTAGCAGAGAGGGGGCTTTGGCTTTTTAGCTCTATAATGAAAATGTGCAATTTTTGGTTCTTTTTCTGCTTAAAATAAAAGCATGCACCCCATGCCACTCTTGGTAACTTCTCCAACTAATGTAATTTGTCAGTTTCATATAGCTATATCCTGTTAAGGCAATATTTTTTTCTTTAATTGCTTAGATGGTTTTATTTGTGTTGGGAGAGCAAACCTGCCAAAGGCACATACTGATGTGCCATCATCGAGGAGTTGGACAACCTGTGTAACCTCTTTAGTGTCCACATACTGCCTCATGCTACCAGTAGTGACATTGAACCCAGCAAAGTTGGTGAATTTTTAAAAAAAATCAGTCAGAACAGATTAGGGAAAAAAACATCTGTGTAAATGTCACCTGTAGAACCATTCTTGTTTCTCATTTCCCCCCTCTGGTCCACCTGTTGTTGACTTCATTAATACCAAAGCAGTTGAAAGTGATGAATAACCCCCTCTGCTACTTAACTGACTAGATAAATATCCCAGAGCTTTATCCTAGTTGACGTTATACTCTAATTATAAAATTCTCCTTCATTTTTTGGAGCAGTGTATTATATATTGTAAGACAGATAACTCACAGGCCCGAGAAATAATGACAATGCCACAAAGACGGAAACAGCGGTCGACAGAATCAGCCTGGTTCTCAGAAAGCGCAGGGCCACACGAACTAGCGAGGCCTTCTCCGGGCCTCTCTTTGCCACTTCTTCCTTCCAGAGTCTCTGAAACCTGTCAGACACTCACACTCAGTGGGCTCATTTTAACAACAAATCAAGTCTTTTTCCATGATTAAAACATCCTACATTTGATGTGGACAATATAGTCTAATTTTTGATGAATCTTTGGCTCAAATACAAATTTCATGAACTAGGTCTATTATGCATTAGTAATACAGTATATGATAAATGAGTGTAAAGAAATGGGAATCAGAGACCTTTGCGTACCAACGTCAGCAACATCTGAAGGAGATACTGTGAGGGTTGATATAGTAACTACAGCACAAGTCTTTTAGTGAAAGTAGGCTTTTTTGAATATGTTTAACTCTACTTGCAAGTCTACGCCTCATAAGAATCAAGTTTAACATACTGGGTGCATCTTTTTATTGTGTGGCTTCACTTATGCCAACAAGAACACGAGACGCTGGTCATTACAGGTTTTTCCCAATCGAGGATGACTGTCAAACGGAGACAGATCCAGAGCTGCATATTTACTGGGAATAACTAGTAAATATGACTTTAACAATAAACTTTCTGAAACAGAGGCGCTGCAGCCCAGGCAGAAACAGAGATAACAATGTCTAAATGGGGTAAATGCCTAATCAGTGACACTGTTATTTCACGTAGGCACGGGAGGACGTCTCTTGTGCTCTTTTAGGATTTTTTAATGGTCTAGAGCAAATTAAAGTACTTTAAAACTAGTATTTTACTTAGACCTAAATAAAGGAAAAAGTTCTCTCTTCTGAATCGGAATTTTCTCTACTAATCACGCAAATCGTCAGTTTTAGACAGTTTGTTAAAAAGAGATACCTTCTTACCATCTCCACACAGCGGTCCTCAGGATTATCTGCTGACGCCATCTTTCTTGAGAAATGATTGGTTTCAAGGTTTGGGGTATTTATCAGGAACTTGACCTGCTCCCTGAAAAAACAAAAACTCTAGAGAAAATACGCCTATAGAGCCCAACTGCTTGACACTACATGGATGTAGATAGGTATCACGGGAAGAACATGTTCAAGCTGTCGGGTTAATATTTTCCTTACTTACCACAGGTAGCCAAATTTCACTGCGCAAATATTTCGACATCTGGTTTGCCTGAGACCTTATCAGAGAGGTCGGTCTGTCCTGTGACCCTTATGCCCCAGGACTGGACATCACAGGTGGGTTCAGACGAGGATTTCCTCAAACCAGCCTCCAGTTTTAGAAGCACAGTCAGTGCATGTTTTGAGTTGTGTGTGTCCTAAATATTACGGTAAGAGAACTTAAGGCCCAATTTCAAAATAAAGGTGAAAGTGAAATTCGGGAATAGTCAGTTTATTCGCATTCTCAATTTATACAAAAGCTAGTAAACGACATTTCAAATGGCTATTATTATATTATAATTTACCCCAAAAAGTATATTATAATTTTTTTTTGCGACCGCGATGTACCATTGGTTGATTTTCTTGAAGGACATTGGGCTTATCGAACGAAATCTCTCAGCCCTCCTCGGTCTGTCCGTCCCTCCCCTTTTTAACCTAGGTTATCAATTTGAGCTGGCCAGAGTTGGAGAGGAGTGTACGGAAGAGGATTAGGGCCACAGGGGGAAAAAAGTGGGCACGTCTTTTTTTTTTCTTCTTTCCCTGAATTCTGAGAAAAAAAGTCAGAATTCTGACTTTAATCTCAGATTTTTTTTCCAGTGGCCCTAATCCTCTTCCGTAAATAACAAACAATAAAGTCAGTGCTAAACAATTTAAGAACTATTTTCTTCAAACTATTTTCATGAATGATATTATGCTATCACAACAGCCACCAACACAGCAGTTACCAGTGAGATTTATGAAGGTTGTACTGAATAATTAATGTCTTCACCTTTTCCGTATCCTGGCATGAAAGGGTCTCTTTACTTTAATGTGGAGTCGGAAAGCACAGTATAAATATTTAACCTCTTAACATCGACTGTGTTCTCATCTATCTATTAATATCAAATGTTAATTTGCTTGACAAATCCAAACGGAAACTGTAATGAGCCACTCAGTTAAATGTGGCATTAGGAAGTGCTTGCTCACAGGGTGTCACTGGTTCCCTATCTAATATCTTATGATTTTTCCTTCATATGTAAAAACATGTTGAGATGACTTATATTGCAAATGGCAAATAAAATCTAAACCTCAAATAAGTCCACTTTATTGGAAGAAGAGGTATCTTGAATCTAATGCCCACTCAACTGAATACCTTGATTTTACAATTTGTAGACTAACTAAACGCTAATATCCTTCAAACATGACACAGTTCCTCCAGCTGTATGAGGCTCCTCCCATGCAAATACATTAATTTTGACATGTAAAACTGATGCAATTCCCCTTTAATCCCACCATATGGCACAGTCAGGAATGTGAAACAACTGGTGGCTGTTTGAGAAGGCACAGAACATACTGTCCTATCTACCTGCAGATAAATGTTAGTAGTGATATTATTAGAAAAGGATATTTTCTTCTTTTCTTTTCTTCTTTTAGACATCACCAGTCCACACAGAGTCATCAGAAAGAGGGATACCTTGACATAAAAGGTTACCACTGAGCGTGGTTTGTATGTTCACATGGCCGTTTGTTTTGTGAGATTTATCAGAATAGTTGCATGCTTTCCCCAATACATTAAGTTAGAAGACAGAACGACCTAAAATCTAGATTTTATTTGTTTAATTCTTCAGTGTAAGTTTGGTTTAAGGATAATGACACACATATTGGTCTTTATCAGGTAGTTACTTTATAATGACACACTATTATGCATTAATAAGATATGAGGAAGTGCTTAATTCATCATTTATAAAGCATTGGTCATCCTTAGTCTGTAGCTGTGGCTCAGAAGGTAGAGTAAGTCATCTACTTAAGAAAGCGTGCTCGTAAGAATGGGTGTGAATGGGTGAATGAGGCAAGTTTTATAAAGCGCTTTGAGTGCTCGGGTAGAATAGAAGAGCACTACATAAGAAGCAGTTCAATCACCAGATATAAATATTTATTCTCCATTCACAGTCACATGTATAACATGTTCATGGTATCATTTAAAAAGTTTAAGAAAGTGATTAACAAAGTATTTAAATGCACACACACACACACATATATAGATAATTAAAATGAGTGATGCAAACATAGTCCACTTGAGGTTTGCAGAACACTAAAACATTGGTAGGATGAGAGTCTAAGTCTGTAAGAGGAGTTTAAGAGAGAATGAGCAGTTGGGTAACTGGGTAATGTAACGTTTAAGGTTTTTCATTTAAAATAAAATATGAATAAGGTCATGATAAAACATTAGTGAGGATTACTGGGATGTTTGAAAGTTCTTTAGTTCATTCCTGAGGTTCAGTGTTGCTCTGGTTTGTGTTAGTGAGCTTTTAGTGAGATGAGTCAGCATCCAGTCAGGTTCAATTCCAGAGTGCTCCTGAATTAGAAAGAACGGTGTCTGGTGAACACGGCTGAAATAAAAGGAGTATTGGATGGTCTCCTCCTCCTCCTCATACAGTCAAATTGAATAAAAACTCAGAATAGCACATCATACATCAATTGATGTAAGGAGGAATAATGCTTTATAAATGAATTAAGCACTTACTAATACTTTACTAATGCCCAATAGCGTGTCATTATTATTAAGTGTTACCACTGATTTTAAATGATTTGTCATTGTGACTAAGCTGTCCAGTTAGAACGAAGAATGGCAATCATCTCTAAACAGGCTAACCTTTGATCTCCATAAAAGTTACTTATGCAAGGCAGAGTAAAATGCTGCTTCACTGACTGTCAGTGTTGACTAGCAGCAGTGTGTCTCCCTTGTTCTCCACACAGAGGTATTGTTCTGATTTTTTTAGATTAATTTAATTTATTCATTCAGACAGGAAAAGTTTCACTGTGTTTACTGTAAATTAGTTTAGCTCAGTTTTGATCTTTTTAGTTTGTGTTTGTATTTTATGATTGTCAGTTTTCATTGATTGTGTTTTATAGTTAACTTCATTTTTAAGACATCATTACCAAAATAAATATTCTTAATGTTTATTTATTAATAATTTAGTTAGGAATAGTTAGTGGGGGTTTTTTTATATGTTATTAGTTAGATGTTTCAAAAGCAGCGCTGTAATCTGCATGTGCAGTGTTTAAGTTGATAAGATTTTAAGCTTAAACGTATCTAAGTGGCAGGGCTCTAGACTAACTTTTTGCCATGGGCGTACCGGTACAAAAGTTAGGCGCACACAAATTTTATAATAATTTATATAATATAATGTGTTTTTCTGGATACACTGTGCTTTTTCAGCATTCAAAGATTGATGACACTGTGTCAGAGCACTGGCTATGAATTTCAGAAGGATCAGGCCTTAACTTAACAGAAAAGTTAGCAATAGTTCTTTTCCTATTACAGCTACATCCACTTCTGTCGTGCCTAGGCTGCTCACTAGGGCTGGGTATCATCACTGATTTCTATAATCCATTCGATTACGGTTTTCAAAGTCCCAATTTGATTCAACTTAGCTTCAGACAGTCAGAAATATTATAATTCTGATCATTTATCAGTACTGACTTCATCAGAATTGTGAACATCACAGCAGAAGCCTTTGTGTGAAAGTAACTGAGAATAAAACACAGAAAAACATGAAGGAGATTTTCCTGGTCTGGCTTTTTATAGCAGATAACCTTAAAAATATTCTACAATGTTCTGCATATAAAGTTTAAATTTCTTCAGTATTGAACAACAGAAAAAATAAGCTTTCTTGTCCGAGGTCATTTAAGTGAAAAAAAGAAAGAGAAAAGAAAAAGACAGCAGCCGACAGCGCTGTAAACAACGGTAGACTGGTGGGTAATAAGCGAATGAATAATACAGAAAACAGAGATTGGAGACGGGAAACTGTTCTTGAAGTACAGAGAGAGATAGAGAGAGAGCTAGCTGTGCATGAAGTGTGATTTTAATAGTCGTGGAGGCAAAACAGCAAAATTCATGACGACATTGATCAAATGTGAAGCGCAGTTTGCTGCTTCTTTTGCTGCTGGCTCGGTGAATTTTGGTTGGAGAGAGACAAAACCTCCAGCTCAGAATCAGCGCAAAAAGACGTAATCACAGCGTGGACCGGACGCATTAGAATAAGCTCCGACAGCGTGTCCGTCTACGGGCCGTCGGGTGAGAAAGCCGAGAAAGACAAAGCTGATTATGATGCGTCGGGTCCGTTCTGTGTTTACGTCTTTGTGTGGAATCCGTGTACCTGCTCTCATTTGCTGTTTGGTTGTTGTTGAAATAGTTTTGTGAGCTTTAATCTGAGAATCTGGCAAAACACAGTTATATTTAAAAGTCGATTGAGGATTTAATGAATTGATATCGATTTATTCAAGCTACTCACCTCCCACTTCCACCTGCACTTTCAACTGGACCACGGCCAATCAGATCACATTTCACATTTCACATTTCAAGGTGAAATACGTAACTGCGTATTTAAATTTAAATACGTAACTGCGTATTTAAATGACACATTTCACCTTGAAATGTGTCGACACATTTCACCTTGAAATGTGTCGACACATTTCAAGGTGAAATACGTAACTGCGTATTTAAATTTAAATACGTAACTGCGTATTTAAATGACACATTTCACCTTGAAATGTGTCGACACATTTCACCTTGAAATGTGTCGACACATTTCACCTTGAAATGTGTCGACACATTTCAAGGTGAAATACGTAACTGCGTATTTAAATTTAAATACGTAACTGCGTATTTAAATGACACATTTCACCTTGAAATGTGTCGACACATTTCAAGGTGAAATGTGTCGACACATTTCACCTTGAAATGTGTCATCCATTAAAATAGATGTTAATAATTGAACTTGTCTTTAGCTGTCTGCTTCTACTGTTTACACATTGTTAGCTCCCCTGTGCCATGTGAGGTATTTTTGAATTTCTTTGTGGAAAAGGTGAATAATGCCAGGGTTAAGATAACACCACCTACTCTTTACCATTCAGCCCTTGTTCTTTGCTCTGTTGCTTTCTACCAGTTTGAGCCTGTAACTTTCTCTCTGTTTGTCATCTGAAGCCCTGAGGTTTCCCTATTGATGTTGCTCCACCTTGATTATTTAGAGAGGTCATTTCTACTCTTGGTCTATCTGTTCTTGCTATTATTAATACCAGTTTTTTTTTTATCTGGTACTTTTCCTAAAACCTTTAAGCATGCTACAGCTCAACCTCTGCTTAAGAACAACAGCCCACTATTTTAATCAAATTTTAGGCCTATTTGCGAGCTTACTCTTTTCTGTAAAATTCTGGAGAAAATTGCTTGTCAGTTGAAAACTTTTTAAATTAAAAAAATAATGTCTTTGAGATTGCTTTTAAATCTCTGCATAGCACAGAATCTGCGTTGCATAGGGTTGTTAATGACATCCTCTTGGCTACAGATTCAGAATCATGTGATCTTGGTTCACCTAGACCAGGGGTCTGCAACCTTTTACACCCAAAGAGCCATTTGGACTCTGTTTCCACGCAAAAGAAAACACTGGGAGCCGCAAATACTTTTTGACATCTAAAATGAAGATAACACTGTATATATTGTTTTTTACCTTTATGCTTTGTGTGAACAACTAAGGTGTGTTGCTTGTGAAATCCTTGAAGTGCTACAGAGAAAATTACATTTTATTTATGTAATTAACACATTTTGAACTCTTAAAGAAATATAACAAAAGGAAAGACACCCAGCTGAACTAAAATGATCCATGTAGCAAACAAAAACTGTTGTCAGCCACCACCCTTACATCGCCTTTGGGCTGTTGGAGCCTTGACCTGACTTTTAAAAAAATAATTGGTAAAAAAATAGATATTTGCAAAATTCTGCCTAAATATGTATTTTACCAGGTTAATGCGTGCGGCGGGGCGTGGTCTGCAGCGCCGCTGCAGGGGAGGCGGACGCACCTGAGCGACACCCGCAATCACGCCTCGCTGCCTTTACGTCTGCGCTATCTGTGCTGTTGTGTTGTTGGTGGTGTATGTCGGGCTGTGAGGTGAAAAGCTACAGCCGGCTGTATGCGTACAGCAACCGTGTGTGAAAAGTGGTCAATAAAGAGATGCTGAAAAGCGTGTTCATGCAAACTTCGTTGGTCTGCCGTGATATGTTTACAATAAGACTTATGGTCCCGAACCTCTGCGCACAGCGTCTGCTAATCGGGGCTGTACGAAGTCAGTTTACGCAGGACTGTAAGCTGTCATCTGTCAGGCGTGAGCGGTGTTTGTCTTTAACATAGTTCATGGTGGAGAATAGCTGCTGACATAATGTGGATCCGAAGATCCATAATCTGGAAAAGAACGCCAGGGAGAGGTATTTAACACAAAATAAATCTTTATTATAATCAATTAACTCAATAATCATATAAATAGTAACAACAAAAAGAGACAGCACCGCTGCTTTAATGATAAATCAGACAGGTCAACCCAAAGAGATAGTGACCACTTCAAAGAAAACTATCAGGCTTCAACAGAAAAAGACAGCAACGCTGCTATTAACAATAACCAGGCAGGCCAAACAATAATGGAGGCTGCCGTTACTTAAGGGAAACCACCGCTCAGTTAAGGACTACTCACAAAGAGCCACGCACAGTGGGGCTGGTCACACACAGCAGGCCTTTTCCACACCTAGACCAGACTCACACACTGACCAGCACAGAGGAAATCCACCAGAAGCCTCTCCCACATCCACACTGCTCTTCTCCAGCTTATATCACCTCTGAGGGTAATTGGTGGTAAACGAGGGCAGATGAGCAGCAGGTGTGCCCTAAAGGAGAAGGCAGGGGCAGAGAGAGACAAGGGGAGGGGCAATAAAGAAGGAGGAGGGGAGGGTCAGGCAGCTAGAAGGCCTTACAGCAACACTTCTGACGCTTCTTCGCTAGGTCATGGCAAAAGGCATGCTGGTTAGCCAGAGGTGCAGGTTTGAATGTTTGTGTCGTACACAGTGTGTCACACTGCAGGTCATCTGGACCCGAAAGACGGTCAACAGGTGGCAGATTACAATTAGTTGATCTCTGACAGTGACCAAATGACACCACTGAGCAATTATGCTCCAATTGTTGCCTAGGACTGGCAACTTTGTCTCTTTGTGAACCACAGTTCACTCTTTTGAAAGCAGATTGATTTTGCTTTGAGTTTGCTTTCAAACAGTGAGCAACCAGGTGGCCAGGTTTGTGGCAGAAGAAACAGAGCTTTGTTTTGGCTCTTGAAACCACACCTGTATCAGCTTTGCTAGCTGGTACACTCCTAGCCCTTGAGACTGTCTGTTTCTGTTTGTAGGTCTTACAATTTGCTACTAAATGGCCAGACTTGAAACAAACACTTTGGTTTTTCCTTGGGACGGGACACAGGTAACTCGCTCCTTGGGTACTGCACAGCTGGCACATTGCTAACCTTCACTGAGGCATCGCGTCGCTCGTGCTTAATAACACTAGTTTTATGGATGAGGGCAAACTCATCAGCCAGTGTTGCAGCCTGCTGTAATGAGGACACCTTATGTTCACTGAGGTATACTGCGATGCGCTCGGAGATGCAGTTCTTAAACCACCGATCAAAAAGCACACTTTTCTTCCTTGCAAAATCTCGGTAGGATTGACCCTGTCCCCTTCTTAATCCCCGGAAACGCTGCCTATAAGCTTCTGGGACTAGCTCATAAGCTAGCAGGATGGCACTTTTCAGCTTGTCATAATTCAGACTGTCCTGAGCTGACAATGAGGAACAAACTTCCTGAGCCTTACCTACCAGCTTACATCGTAGCAAAATAGCCCACGAATCCCGTGGCCAGTGCAAGGCTGTGGCTATATGCTGAAAGAACTCAAAATAACTGTCAACCTCAGTGTCGCGAAACACTGGAACCAGACGAATGTTTTTCCCCCACATCAAATGGTGTGTCTGCCTGCCGAATGGAGGCAGTCGGAGAAAGGGAAGCCTGCTGGAGTTCCAACTGTCGCAACTTAACAGCTGTCTCCGCCTCCACCTTTTTCAATTCAACCTCCTTGACTCTGGCAAGCTCTGCGTCTAAACGCTTAAGCTCCAACTCCTCCTTTAGCTGGAACTCCCTCACGATCCTCCCGTTCCAACTGAAGACGAGCCAGGCGGACACGTAGCCTAGCATCGTGCTTTGAACCTACAGATGACCCTATGGAGAGTGGTTCAAAGTGAGGCAGTGTCATTGGCTTGTCCTCAGGCAGCCCCTGAACAACAGGCGTAGACACTGATGGAGCTACACCTTGAGCTGGCACCTGCAGAACAGGCTGAGACGTTACACCATGCTCAGGTAGACTGGCAGACACTGGCAGGGCCACCATCCCTTTCTCCACCAAGCCAGACACAAGAGCAGCCTTCAGCTCAGCCTTACGCAGAGCTGTGGAGACAGAAATGCCATAAAATGATGCCACCTCATGCAAATCCCTCTTCCTATAGGTGTCCAGTTGGACAAGCGAAGGGTTTGCTAGAAACAGTAATATCAAAGGTAGCCATTAAAACTAAAACCACCTTAGGCTAATAGTAACAAAGAAGCACCACCTCCAATACACAAATGAAAAACAGGTGGGAAATATGTGTGGCCACAGGGTTAACCAATAAATAAAAATACCACCCTCTCCCCAGACCTGCCTACTAAAATCTTAGCCTGCTTAGCTTCTGGAGTGTACCAGGCTCGAGGCAACTTTAAAGGCTAAGCATCAAGTGCACAAAGCACCGACAAGCCTACCCCCGACAGGGAACTTATCCCCACCCGGGATTACTCCAAAAATAAAAAGTAAAAAAAAAAAATTTAAAAAAAAAATGAATGCCTGAAGGAGGAGCTTACGCTCAGCTAGACACTCCCCTTTGCTAACTGGAGAGAGCGCAGCAGATAAAATACAACTAAACAAGCCACCGGCAAACAACTCACTAAAAACCCAGGAACAATTGCTGTTCCTTCCATTCATATCCCAGACGCACCCCCACATTGTTACATCCCCCCGAAGGGGTCTAGGCATGTGAGTGAGGGGACCAGTAACAAATGAGTCCAGAACAGAATGAAAGGAAAACAGACAGGTGTTTTTAGTAAATAAAATAGTCTTTATTATAGATAATCTTAACATAAAGAGCCGGCAACACCGTTTTACCAATAACACTCAGAAAAAGGAAAAAAGGTTGCAACAACAAAGAGCACAACAACCAAACAAAAACTCCACACCACGAGGAGGCACTTCCAGGGGCCCACAAGCTCACCCTATTACTAGCAGCAGCTAGCCTTACTGCTGCCGAGGCCCACAAGCCCATACTACTTACGTAAAGCAGCTATACTGTTTCCACAACTCCACACTTCAGGCAGGATAACTACACACCAAGAACACCCCACACTGCTCACAGCTCATCCCCAGCTTATATGACCTCAGAGAGGTGATTGCTGACTGGGCCCAGTTGGTAAATGAATCCAATGAGCAGCAGCTGTGTCCTGGGGAGAGAGAAGAGCAAGAGAGAGACAGAGGGGTGGAGCAAGAGAGGAGGAGGTGGAGAAAAACACCACGCCCACACAAGGGCAGTATCAGGAGGCCCAGCTAGGGCCGTAACAGTGGTACTGCTCTGCAGTGGCTTAGGTCTTACCTGGCTGAGAGAAGATCTCAGTCTTTTGGATTTCAGATCCTCCTCAGCTCCAGTCTCATGTGGGGTAACACAGGGATCAATACTTGGACCTCTGCTTTTCCTTCTACATCTCCTGCCCCTTGGTTCTATTCTTAGAAGGCACAAAATTGCTTTCCATTGCTATGCAGACGATACGCAGGTATCCCGAGGAAACCGGTTTCTTTAGCTTTAAAAGGACATTCTAGCTTCATGGAGGATTTCAGCTGCTTACCAGTTCACAGCCTTTTTTGTTTTATTTTTGTTTCACAACGCATTAAATATTTTGAGTGAGTAACAGGTCTGGACTTAAGGCAGGGCAGTTTAAAACCAGCATTACATGTGTGATGTATTACAGCCTCCTGTTTTTGATTCTGGTAAATAATGCTCTTAAATTAGACATTTCTACTTGAATTATCATGTTGGTTAGTATCATTTCAACTTTGTGGTTTGGTCTCTTTTAACATAGAACAAAATGAAGAAAAAATATTCTCTGCGGGAGAATGGCACTCGAAGACTCTCCTTTGTAAGTACTAAACAAACAGCAAATTTACATGTTGCTTTTACTTCCTGACATCTTTTCCATCATCCACATCCTGCTTTCCTTTTAGATGCTTAGCTAATTTCAGACATTTAGCTATTGACTAAGGCACAACCTCAGTCTTTCATCCACTCTGCCTTTTTTACTGATTGTCTTGTACTTTCTTTTTGCTTTTTTGACTGTTTAGGCAGACGATGGTGTCCGGTGGCGAACTGGATCTGAGATCATCAATCCAGATGATCCTTGTGTGCACAGCTGTGAAATGGATCACCCTTCCTCATTTAGGAAATATCAGCAGAGCTTGCAGATTCTCAAGCCCTTGCGTTTTTCCTCACCACAGTCAGTGTCAATATCAAACTTGATCGTTTAGATGAACTTAGATAATATTTGATGGCTAGTTATTTGTTTCCATATAAATACTTTATACTTGGAAATGTATTAATGCCCTCCTTTCACACAACATTTTATGTCTGCTTTATATTTAGGCCCCACCCTGTGGACAATGCAGGTTCCCTGTCCTTCATAACTTTTGCCTGGATGACCCCCATAATGTGGTCCATTTTTAGGAATAAGCTGGACATCTCCGAGCTAAAGTTGTCTCCTTTTGATATTGCTGACACCAGTGCACAAAGGTCTTTTCTCTTCATATTATATTCAGATTTAAACACAACATATCCAAAAATGAGTCAGGGGGATCACAGTCAAAATCCAAAGACATAGTGACAGTTGGAAAAGTACTTGAAATTTACTAAGTACCTATAATATTTAAAAGAAAAACAGACTGCTGGGTGAGTAGGTCCTGATTGTAAGTGTCTGGCAGGTTTCAGAGACTCTGGGATGAAGAAGTGGCAAAGAGGGGTCTGGAAAAAGCCTCACTGGTTCGTGTGGCCTTTCACTTTCAACGAACCAGGCTGATTGTCTCTGTCATTGTTGGTATTCTTGCCATGGTTTCAGCATTTTTGGGACCGGTGAGTCATCATCTCTGTGTTTCATGTTCTTAGATATTAGAACATGAACAATCCCAGCTGTATACAGTGGAAACCAGTTTTGTCCAAAGGCATTTCTGCCATTTCTAAATGTCGCATCTGAGCAATTTAGAGAGGAACCATCTCATCAAGTCATCTGAAGGTGCACATAAGTAAAAAAAAAACAAACAAACAATGATTTTAATCTCAGATCTTGTGATGAAAGTACATTTTGTTCTGAAAAGTAGTACCTGAAAGTGTAGCAATATATAATAACTAATATGTACATCTGTGGTGAAGTTTACATACAATCATCACGGGGATGAATGTCACGGTAATTCTGTGCCTCTGTTTTTTTCTTTGAACCGTTTCATTTTTCAGGGTGGAACTATTGTACAGCCAGTGTTGGGAAGGTTACTTTTAAAATGTATTCCATTACAGATTACAGAATACATGCACCAAAATGTATTCTGTTTCGGAGGAAAACACGAACACAGTATACAGTCGAGTCTTAATAGCTTACTCACAACTGGGCTCGTCGGGCACTCTTCTTGGCTGCAGTGGTTATTATTATATTTACATGCTTCCAGCTCCCATTTCTGCTTGATGACAACTCGTACTTTTCCTTTTCTCCCTCCTCGCGCTCACAGACACATAACGTGTATGGCAGTCCATTCTCCCAGCAGCACGGACTACACTGCCCATGAGGCTACATTCTTTAGAGCTGTACCTGTAGCATTCTGCCTATTAGCTTAGCACAACAACAAAAAGGCCTCTCTCTCCCGGGAAACACGCAGAGAGAGCGTCACTCTGTAACCATGGCAACCGTAGCGCTGCCACCTGGAACAACAGAACGTAGCTGTCAAACAAAACCCAAACAGTCCTGATGATATGAAACAGGGAAGTACCGCCGTGTATAATCCATTTATTTCAACAAAGTAACTGTATTCTAAATACCACATTTTTAAACGGTAACTGTAACGGAATACAGTTACTCATATTTTGTATTTTAAATACGTAACGGCGGTACATGTATTCCGTTACTCCCCAACACTGTGTACAGCACACATCATTAATGACATTTCAGATTTTTTCAAATCCCCACAGGGTTAAAAGTATACCTACAAGCCTAAATATATACTTACACTCATTTTTTGTTAAATTTCCTGAGCAATTTGCACCTCAGCTAGATGCTTTTGGTAGCCATCACCAAACTTCAATACTTTTCTTCACAGAACTAGTACAGTTCATTTAAATTGGTTGATTTTCTGGCACAGACCCAGATCATTGTCCTGTTGAAAAAAACAACTTTGTCCAAGTTTTTACCATGTATCTGTTAAGATGAAGTTGAAAAATTTGGAGATAGTCCGTACATTGTGCAGGGAAACAGCTTCATAGCATTATGCCTCCATTGCCTTGCTTGACAGCTGGTACAGTGTTCTTAGCTTTGAGAGTTTCTGCTTTACTCCTCTAAATGTATCTCTTGTTATTGTGGCCAAATAGCTCAGTCTTGCTCTTGTCTGACCGTGTCATTTTTTCATGGATGGCATTCGACTTGTCCATGTGGGCAGCTGCAAATTTCAGTCGAACCTGAATGTGTCGATTTTGCAGCAGGGTCTTCGTTCTTTCTCTGCACCTTCTCAGTCCATGGTGATATAAAATATGTAATTTGATCTTAAAGATTCATGTTATTTAAGTGTCACTAACCATTTTCTCCCTGTTCTTTCAGGCTGTGCTGATCAGCATAATCTTGAATTATATTGAAAACCCAGAGGAGTCAGTGTCCAACACAGTGTCCTATGGTGTTGGTTTGTCCATTGGTCTGTTCACCACAGAATGTTGCAAAGCTCTCCTAATATCCTTGCTGTGGGCAATAAACCTGCGCACAGCAGTGAGACTGAAAGGGGCTTTCTCTACAGTGGCTTTTCAGAAAATCATATCGCTGCGGGTATACAGCGGTGTTTCAATGGGAGAGGTAAAGACTAGTTCTCACTTCTATGATAAATGCAATATAGCCACATTTGTCTGGGAAAGTTTTAATGCTCTTGTAATTGATTCTAAAGTAATTTTATCCACTTGTACAATATTCTTACAGCTGATAGCCTACAGAGGCCGGTGTAACAAAAATATGCTAATGTCTTTTTTAGCAAAGATTTCATTTTTGCTTTAAAAAACATTGCTTTCACCCACGCTGTAGTGGAACAAACTTGAATGTGTGGTGCTGTTTGTGTCCATGGTAGACATTAGTGGGATTATAATATTACCTTATGCCATGTTAGACCCCTAATTAAAGATTGTGAATTATTATGTAGTTTTAATTTGCATTATTCTCCTGAATTAGAAGAAGGTGATAACTATTACATTTGTTAAACTGATTTGCATTACATTAGACTGCTGCTGATTTATTGTGAATGAATGATATTGTTTTATGATGCATTATACTGCTGAGTTATAAGAAATACTGTTCGCAGAAAGTCATCGCCTTATTTGTCTGATTAGAAGAGAACAGAGCATACCGCCTCATCTCAGCAGGAGCAGATAAACAGGGAGCCAAGGTCGTAGCTTAGGCGCTGTGTGAGAGAAAGAATGTGAATGTTTAGGCTTTTATGAGGCTATAAGGCTATAAGAGTTTGATCAATGCTACACCATTTTGAGATCTGATGCTGTCTGCGTACGGTGTCCATCTCCCACGCGTGTATTCATTAAATCATTTCCTCTTGTATCCATCTTCAGTACTTTGAATCCGTAACAGTTGCTATATTCTATCTTGAGTGAGCATGATTTATATTTTGACGTGTATACATATGTTTTACATGTTTTTAATATCTCATGTATTCTTCTTTCTATCCCTCCATAATGTATTATAAATTATCTTGTGGGTCAATAGTGCTACAAATAGTTTGAACTTGTTTTGACATAAAAGAAATTTGTTTTGATGCAATTCCTAATTAACTTTTCTTCATATCTTTCTGCTGCCTAGATGATTAACGTTTTGACCAATGATGGCCAGAGAATGTTCGAGGCTGTACTGTTTGGGAGCTTTGTGCTGTCTAGCCCAGTGCTCTATGTTTTGTGTATTGTCTACGCGTGCTACATCCTGGGCTACACCGCACTGACTGGAGTCTTCACATATCTGATTTTAATCCCTGTACAGGTCTGTGTATATTTCACATAAATCTGACATATTTTTACATTAGAAGCTGTGAAAAGAAAGTTGGTTCTTATTTTAACTGAAAATAGTGGAAAGTTAGCAAATCCAAATTTTGGAAATTGTATGCTTATATGCTATATTTTCGAATTTGATGTTAGCAACAGAAATGATTTTAACCTTAATGTTGTAAAGGATTTGTATATTCCTGGGAGCTGTTTTGTTCAGGACAATATGTTCTTGTAGAATTTCCCACTACAATTCTGACCCAGGAAAAGGGAAAAACAAGGGCTCAATTAAAAGTCCTAATGTACTGCCTAGGGAAAAACTTTGCACCTTGTGCATAGTGATAGTGTAGAGAGGCAAAATTACATAAATTACATCATTGTTCAAAAATGTTTGGCCTATTTTGTAGCTAGGGTCCTGGAAGAGGTTCCCTATGGAGACTCCATAGTTCTTTAGGAAGCTTGATCAGGGGGAGGTGTTTGCAAGAATGCAAATAGTTTGTTTTTATGCCAGCAACTCTTTTTTGCTAGCATAAAATTTTTAATCTCTAAAACCTAATACTGACCAATAATGAAATATATGTATGTGTTTACTATGAGCTAATGAAAAATAATGGCAAACACTAATATTGCAAAAACCAGACAAACAAAAATAATCAAAAAAACAAAACAAATGAAGTTTGTAACAATAATATAATAATAACAATAAAAATAAGAACAATAACAACAAAATATTATATCACAAAAAATTGAGGCATATAGAACGGTATGTTTTACCTTTCTATAAACTCATTTCCTTGTTTAGTAAGCTGCTAAGATAGCAAAACTGTGATTTTTCTGTGTTTTTCTTATATTATCCCAAATATATTACTTTGCTTCTTATTAACTTTAGTCACTCACAATGTATTTTTCTTGATTTTTGTAGATTTTCATGGCCAAGCTCATAAATAAATTCAGATGGAAGTCCTTATTGTTAACCGACAGCAGAGTTCGCACAATGAATGAGATTCTCAACAGTATAAAGCTAATCAAGATGTACGCGTGGGAAGATTCTTTTGAGAAGACGATTACAGGTATGTCAAGCTGTTTCATGTTGATATTTTTTTTAACCAGTATGTCAAATATCAAGGAAATATTCATACACACCAATTTGTTTAAAAACAAAATCAGCAAACATATAGTCACAATGGGCATCCTTATGTACAGTTGTGATCAGAAGTCCAGATGCTTTTGGTCACCATCATCAAGCCTAGCCCCAAGAGGGTTGAGGTTAGGGCTTTAAGCTTCTGGACTGGTCTTCTGAATGTTAGTCTAATTTATCGATTGCAAAACCAATTTTGTGCCAGTGGAAGAATTTGGAGGTACCACTGGCCACAAAAGAACCCCAGGCAATGATGCTTTACAGCTCGTACTATTATCTTAGGTTTGAAAGCCTCATCTTTACTTCTCTAAGCGTATCTCTTATCACCGTGGACAAATAACTCAGTCTTTGTCTTGTCTGACCATAAAACCTTTTTTCCAGAGGGCATTTGGCTTGTCCATGTGCAAATTTCAGTCAAGTCTGAAGGTGTCGATTTTGAAGCAGGGGCTTCTTTCTTGGTTGGCAGCCTCTCAGTGTGAAAACTGATGTCGATGTTCTTATACTTAGAATTGTTTGAAATGATGATCTTGGAATCTGCGTCTTGTGTAAATCAATACTTCTCTTTCTGAGATCTTCACTGAGTTCTTTCTCTTCCCCATTGTTCTGAGTATTGGTCCGTCCAATGATTGTTGTTAATGAAATCCTTTTTATGCTGGCAAAAAGAACCTAAAAGTTGCCATTAATCATTATCACTAATGAGATAATAATAGGTTTTGGTCCAGTCAAGTGAAAACCATGGGAGACCCTACCAGGGGGCAAAAGCCCCCAGCCAACATAGCCCCTGGGATCCCTGGGACACACAAACCCCTCCACCACGATAAGGTTGCGATTCACGGAGGAGAAAAAAGGTAAGTCACTAAAGATAAAATTAACTAATAAAAAACTTTTAATTCTTACAGGCTTAAGGAAAAATGAAAAGAAACAACTACAGAAGGTCAGTTATGTCCAGAATATTAATATAAGCATCGCCAACATCATACCCACCATTGCCACTGTCCTCACCTTTCTGGTTCACACTTTGTTGGGATTACCTCTCAGCACTTCTGATGTGAGTACTACAGCAGTATACTAAAACTGTACATGTCAACTTAAAGTAACAAATCTGAGATTCTGCAGTTCTGAAACTCAGACTGTTTGGATATGAGTCATAAGATAATGAAATAAAGGTTTATTGCATTCCTTTAATTGTGCTAAACCAGATTGCTGTGGCCCATTTAATATCAACACGATTTGCTTGCATTCCACAATCATATATAGTGTTTTAACATAATTCTTTGTTTTTACTAGGCTTTTACCACAATTGGCATCTTCACCTGCATGAGGTTCTCCCTCGTTATCCTGCCCCCGTCTGTGAAGGCCGCAGCTGAGGCTGTTGTAGCACTAAGACGATTAAGGGTAAATTATTTGTTTTGTGCCCTCTGTAACTGTTAACAATTCATGTAGTGACTCTATTGTGCTTTTTGTGTCTTTTGTCATATATATCCTTACACTGATGCATGCTCATATGAACACACTTTCAAATAATGAAGTCAGCATATGTACAAGCGAGCCAAAACGTCACAATTCAGACGTTTCTAAAATCACAGTTTTATTTTTATTTTTTTGTACTGCTGGCTGCCAGTGGCAGATCCTTTGCATGATAAGGTCATCTCAGGTACACATCTTTAAATATAAGATATATTGTCAACCTGCATCACAAATCTGGTTTTAACGCTGCTTTGATTCCTGTCTTACTTTTACCCTTGCTTTTGTCACACCTTGTATCTGACTTTCATTCAGAAATATCAGCAGAAAAACACAGATAAGCTTGTAAATGCTGTTTGTTGTTATTTCAGAATATTTTGCTGATCCAGAATCCTGAGCCCTACCTGATGAAAAAGGTAGATAATGACTCGGCTATAGTGATGAAAAATGCTACATTTTCCTGGACCAGACCTGAAAGCCAGTCTTCCCCCCCACCCAGCACAGCCAACATAGTGTCAGAACACAAGACAGCTGAGACTGAATCCTCATCAGCTTTGAAAAACATCTCCTTCACACTGCCTAAGGTGTGATTCAATTCTGATAATGATATCTCAGATTATCTGCATTCTATTAAAAGTAAACTAATTGTCTCTGGTATTTCCCGAAGGGCAACCTGCTCGGTGTCTGTGGGAATGTGGGAAGTGGAAAGACATCACTGATTTCCAGCATTTTGGAACAGGTTGCTTTCTCTTTTGTGTTTTTGACCTTTTCTATTATTTTGTATCATTTCTTTATAGTTTTCTTTTATTTATTTTTTGTTCACTCTTTCGTTATTTGCATGTGTTGAGAAGATAGAACGAGGACTTTGAGGATTCAATGAATGTAGACAGTGAGCGAAACAGGAGGACTGTTGGAGGAAAGTTTGTGAATCAGGAAGTGCAGGGGATTAATAAGAAGGTGAGGGCAGCTATGAAGAGGATGAAGACTGGAAAGGCATTTATGACCAGGGCAAGGGTGATGTGCAAAAGTGTAATAACTTTTTTCTTCTTTTTGTTTTGTTAGCTTGAAGACACGTTATTAGGCAAAACTTGTGCTAATGCTACTAGGATTCAGCTAATGTCTGTTATAGAAATGTAGTCGATTAAATAAAATAAGTCCTACTACTGGAGTTCATTTGCGAGGTTTATTCTCGCATGAAGGAATTCAGTCAGTACAAGGCATGCAGGATTGAAGTGAGGAATTCTCTGGAACAGGGGAAGCAGACCCTACCTGTATAGGTTGTTGTTACCCTGTTGCAAGACAGAAAACTAGTCAGCCTACACAGGTCAAACATAGTTCAACAGGATATATGTAGCAGATAAGCTAAACAAGTCTTATCAATCCAGAGACTAGAAGCAGGGCACTGTCTGAGTTGGGGAAATTCTGCATGCTTGCACTTCCACTTCATGCAGGGGTCAAGCTGTATCTTAGTATATAACAAAACAATCTTCTACATATCTTATCCTTCCCACTGTCGCCAAAGTGCTTGCTCATAGGGGGTCATATGATTGTTGGGTTTTTCTCTGTATCTATGAAGCGCCTTGAGGCGACTTTTGTTGTGATTTGGCGCTATATAAATAAAATTGAATTGAATTGAATTGAATAACACTTGTGTAGAAGGAAGCTGTTACAGTTTGTTTGCAAACATAGTAGTAATCTTCCACTTTATCTTCAGAATTGTGTAGATGACAGAGAGTGATAAAGTTTTTGAGTCATACCATGAAGCTACAGGAAAAAATTGTTGAAGGTAGGTTAGTAAGAAAGGTGACGATCAGTGAGCAGAACGATGGCTTCATGCCAAGAAAGAGCATTATAGATTTGATGTTTGCTTTGAGATTGTTGACCGAGAAGTAGAGAGAAGGTAAGAAGAAGTTGCAGTGTGTCTTTGTGTGAATCTAGAAAAAGTTTATGGTAGGGTGTCAAAAGACAAACTGTGGTGCTGCTGCACTTCTCTCAGTAGCAGAGAAGTATGTTAGGGTGGTGCAAGACGTGTACGAGGACAACGAGACAGTTGTGAGGTGTGTGGTAGGAGTGAAAATGGGATTATATCAGTGAGTGGCTCTGAGCCTCTTCTTCTTTGCAGTGGAGATGGATATGCTGATAGAAAAGGTCAGGCAGAAGTCTCTGTGAACTAGGATGTATGCAGATGATACTGTGATCTTTATTAAGAGTGTGGAGC
The DNA here is from genome assembly GCF_056152115.1 of Neolamprologus brichardi. Classification (NCBI taxonomy): domain Eukaryota; kingdom Metazoa; phylum Chordata; class Actinopteri; order Cichliformes; family Cichlidae; genus Neolamprologus; species Neolamprologus brichardi. The sequence goes on along the minus strand of NC_142104.1, from coordinate 6,353,807 downwards.
AGGTGGAAAAGAGCCTGGAGAGGTGGAAGTACACACTGGAGAGAAAAGGGATGAAAGTCAATACATATATATGAATAGGGCATACGATCAGCCGTGGCAAGGTCTAACAAGAGACGAATGAGGAGAAAGAAGAAGTTTTTACTATTTCTAACCGTACATAAAATGTTCAGTAAATATAGCTTTTCTGTCTCCTTGATTTTATCTTTTAGATGTACCTTCTTCAGGGCTCCGTCACAGCCGATGGGACATTTGCTTACGTCTCCCAGCAGGCCTGGATTTTCCACGGAACTGTTCAAGAAAATATCCTCATGGGGGAACCTTTTGACCAAACCAAGTAATTGATAATTTAACCTAAATCAGTGCTTGTCACTATTTTTGAGTAGCTAAGACTTGAATATGAAAGGAACAGGTATTATTATAAAATAAGGAAATTTCATTTGGGGCAATATGATTTTAATTACTGCACCAACCAAGACTATGAAAATGAGGGCAAGCGTTTTAGATTTGACTATATATTCCCTGTGACTTACCTTACATGAAAAATGTTCAACTAGAAGAAAGTTCATCTTATCTTTGTGAATTTGCATCAGATAAGAATGTAATAAAGGTGGAGGTCATTTTCATTATCTGACAGGGTTACAATAGGAAGTAGGGATCGGGGGACTTTTAACGAGTACAAGTACTTTAGAAAATGTGGTATCGAGGCCGATACCAGATACCGGTATCGGTATCAGTGCATCCCTAATAGGAAGTTCAATTTAGTGATGGTGAGAAGGGAAACTTGCTGACCTCTGTTGTGTTGACTTAACAGAAAGTGAAAGGGCCCTTTCATAACCTCTCATAAACCACCAGGCACCATATATCTGAGCAAATTAAAGGAATTCTTTTTCAAAGAAAGGTTTTCCAGAAACCAGTGCTTATCCTGATTACATATGTTATTGGACTCATTGGATTTTTAGAATTATTTAAATGGTTCTGTTCGATACACTATATTTCTCTTAATCAGGGCACTATCTTACATTGTCACTCCACAGATATGACAGGGTTGTGGATGTCTGTAGCCTCAGAGCTGACCTGAAGATTCTGCCATTCGGTGACCAAACTGAGGTAGGTGATCTCTCTTTAATCTGTCAAAGAAATTCATTGAAAGTCCTTATCTGCATAAACAAGTATCTGCTTGATAAGTAGGAAAAAAAGCCTTGTGTCATGTGTCCTAGTCGTTGAAACATACAATTCAACAAAGTTCAAAATAAATAATGAGCTATTTGAAGTTAAACAAACTGTAACAATCATATCTCCCCTCCAGCAACTACTATGTGAAGATAAAGGAGGGTATATTGAGACAGAATAATGCTATAGTGTTGTATGGAATAAATGCACTAGTATAATGTAATGAATTACAATATTTAAAATATAATACCATCTCTTCCATAAAGATTGAGTAAATTTCTGGATTGTATTAAGTCTTACTGACATTTTGTCAGATTGGGGAGCGGGGGCTTAATCTGTCAGGGGGACAGAAGCAGAGGATCAGCCTGGCCAGAGCAGTCTACTCCAACAAGGACATCTTCCTCCTTGACGATCCTCTATCTGCTGTTGACGCTCATGTGGGGAAACATATTTTTGAAGAATGCATAAAGAAGGAGCTCCAAGGAAAATCTGTCATACTGGTTACACACCAGCTCCAGGTAAGAACACTGTTTCATTCTTTAGTGCTTTCACTAAAGAATAACACTAAATGACAACTGATGTAAGCAGTTAAAAGAAGACTTTCCTGACCATATATATTGTAATTGGATGGATCATAGCTTGGTCTGAGCCTCTGAAATCTGGAAATCAGATTTCATGAATATGAATATGCATATTCATGAAATTAATGTGCATATTGTCTAAAATTGTATTTTTAAATATGACATTTTGGACAAATTCAGTCAAATCTGAAAAAAACCTAGAAGGCCTTCTTGGCTAATAGTTTACCTACTAATCATAAGTCACTGGCTGACTGGTGCTCTTACCCGTGAGTTCTAAGCCATTTCGTAAGTCACGCTACTGGAGATAAGAACATCTGTCAAATGACATAAATGTGTACGTACATGTGATTATAGTTTTGAACAGGTCTGACGACACTGTAGATTTTGTTGCCACAGTTGTTCTCACTTATGCTTGCTAGTATTTGGAGTTCTGTGATGACATCCTGGTTCTGGATGACGGGGAGATCAGGGAGGCCGGAAACCACCAAACCTTGATGAACGCCAGTGGACGCTATGCTCAGCTCATCAGCAATTACCAGATGGAACAGTCCAAAGTAAGTATACCCTAAATTAAAAGCATGCATCTTGTACCTCTTCTATTTTTATCTTTGATTCTTATTATTATGTTCCTGCAAACCACCTCACCTGTTCTTTATTGTTTTATTATGTCAAAAACAATAAACGTAATGATCAGTTGTAAAAACAAGGTACAAATCATTCCATTTGTGGTTATACGTTTGTATGGGCTGTAATGCTGTGTTCCTGATATTCTTGCTTGTCAGACTCAGAATGAGGAGGGAGAGGAAGAGGAGGATTTATCATCCCAGGATGCCGCTGAGTTGAAAGAGGTTGAGCTCAGATATCGTGCAGACAGTGGGATAGCAAACCCTGGTATAAAAACTAGGCAGAAAATCATTTTAATAATTTGAACTTTTTGGGTGTTTTTGAATTCATGACAGACTTTACATGTTTTAGTAGTGGTGCTTTTTTGAATACGGTGGGATTTTTGTTTGTTTTGTCACTGTCCAGAGACCAGTGTTTAGGGGGATGACGCTGACACTTTCTAAATGTTGCTGTGCCAATGCATGTGCAGTGTTGACACATCAGTACTTTTGTTTGTTAAAGAGCAACTGTATAACCAGGGACAGGTCAAAGTTTTGTAAATCAAAAACAAGGCCTTGTAAAGTAATAAAAGACAGGGCAGCAAACGTGTAGACCTGGCTGTTTTTGCTATATACCCATGTTATTTTTCTCTAACTAAACACCTGCAAAATTCTTGTGACTTCATACCAAAAACATGACCTGTGAAGGTCATGACATAACATTACTATCATATTTATATGCATCAAAGCATTCATTGACCTGCAATCAGGTCAGGATAGAAATGTTTGATCACAGTTGTATACAAGTGATCAGTTTCCAGATTTCCTTGCTGTAGGGGTCTGTGGTTCAACTCTTTGCAGTTATGTCTTACAATATGTGGACAATGATAATTTAAGTCAATTTTTGTGTTTGTAGAATGATAAAATTACTTCTATTCTTCCCTTCAGCATTTGACATGTCAGATGAAAAGGATCATGAAACAACAGCTGAGCAAAAGCGTAAGTTCCCTTAATTCTGAGTGTCATCCCACCATTTGTCAGCTGTTGTCACTATTACATATTTAGTTGTTATGTGATCCCCTTTTTTACACCAAGATTTTTTAAATATTTTTTATAATGGAAATGCACATGTGATGCATGTCAATGCAAATGGAAGTCACTAATCCTGTTACGACTCTATTAAAATATTTTCCCTGTTTTAAGCTCCTGTCAAGTCTGATGACCAGCTGGTCTGTCAAGAGTCCTCCACAGAGGGTGCTGTCTCCTTAAGAACCTACCACCGGTACTGTCAAGCAGCTGGAGGTCTGATACAACACACACATGCATTTACATGATTTTGAGCAATAATGTACCAATATGTACTTAATAGTTGTGCTGTAACTCTTTGCTACAGGCTACTTTCTTGTCTTTCTCACCGTCCTGAACATGGTCCTGATGATGGGATCCACAGCCTTCAGCAACTGGTGGCTCAGCTTCTGGCTTGGAATGGGTAATGGGGTGAGAATCCTCTCTCTCTCTAGCATTCACACAAAAAAATTCTCATCATGCATAAACAGCTTGGGTGACATGACTATGAGCTCTCAGTCACTGTGTAACCTTACACAAGTGAATCCAATAAAGATGATTACAAGCACCAGAAGGTACATTGTTTCAAGTAAGATTGTCCGTGTTAGCCAGTCTCTTTAAAATTAGAGGGTTACAATGGACTTAAGGTAAAACCTTGAATTTTTGGCTTTTTCAGGCTATCTCAGCTTTTAAGTAACCCACAAATATTTACTAGTGATGAGTTCAGGTGGTGGTCAAGTGAGGTCTGTGAGAGTTAGTGTTCTTTGGCCTTATTTGGTCTTGAGCAGTTCTTATTAAGCTCAGATTATTGGATGTGCTCATTATACTGCTGCAGTGTGAATCTTTTACAGGGTCGAGCATACCTGTAAAGAACAGAGTGCTAACTGAATGGTCTGGGCAGAACCAATGTGATGAAGAACATAATATTCCAGCTAGCACATTTCTTAGTGGTAAATGGTAAATGGCCTGTGTTTGTATAGCACTTTTTACTAGTCCCCCCTAGGGACCCCAAAGCGCTTTACACACCCAGTCATCCACCCATTCACACACTGGTGGAGGCAGCTACAGTTGTAGCCACAGCCACACGAGGCTGCCATATCGCGCCATCGGCCCTTCTGGCCAACACCAGTAGGCGGTAGGTGAAGTGTCTTGCCCAAGCACACAACTACAGAGACTGTCCGAGCCGGGGCTCGAACCGGCAACCTTCCGATTACAAGGCGAACTCCCAACTCTTGAGCCACGATCGCCCTACGATACGATAGTACACTCTCGTATTATTCCAGCCTATCAGTACACACATCTTAGTCTACCCATTACGCTTGTTTAGCTTGACCCTAACCCTAACCATGCTCCAACACCACCATTACTACTAAAAATTGTTCTTTAACAGTACTTTTGCATGCTGGAGTGTTATGTTCTTTATTTAGCAAATTCTGGATCTGGAAAGAAATTAGTTTCCGTGCACTACTGTATTAGAAAACTGCTCTCTAGCTGTTGTCACTCAAGATGACAGTTCAAGAAAGACCCACTGAAACGATCAACATGCCAAGTCCACTCGCTCTCCACTAACAAAAGATATTTTGTCTGTTTTATCGAAGTCATCGACTAACCCAGGTTCAGATCCAGGTGACATCTCAAAAAATCCAGACCTGCACTATTACCAAACGATTTATGGTGTGATGATGCTCATCATGGTGGTACTTGCCCTCTTCAAATGCTTCTTTTATACTTACGTCACCTTGAGGGCCTCCTGCAAACTCCACAACACAATGTTCAAGAAGGTACCAAGAAATAATCCCCACTGTTTACCATCCAACATGAGCAACTGAAACACAGATTAACTGCTCAATGATTCAAAGAATGATTATTTTTGTTGTTTGTATTTTCCTCTCACAGATTATTGGCAGTCCAATGAGTTTCTTTGACACAACTCCAACGGGCCGAATTCTAAACCGTTTCTCTAAAGATCAAGAGGAGGTGGACACTGTGCTTCCTCTTCACATGGATTCTTTCCTGCTGTTTTGTCTTCAAGTCACATTCACAATTATCATCATCGCATCCGTTTTTCCATACATGCTTGTGGCTGTAGTTATCATGGGAGCTTTGTTTGCCCTTATTCTGTTGTGAGTTAAGTTTTAAAAATTGTCTTAGTGCGAGAGCAGATAGTTGTTTAAGGTACAGTTTGCTCAACATTTGTTTGAATTTATCTGCAGCCTATTCCAAAGGGGTATTCGTCATATGAAGAAGATGGAAAATATCAGCCGTTCTCCCTGTATCTCACTAACGACTTCTACACTGCAGGGCCTCAGCACCATCCATGCTTACAACACAAGAAACAGTCACATAGAAATGTAAGACACCAGAACTCTTTCACAGAAACAAATAAAAGTCTCTCTATTACTGGTCGTAATAGTAAATAATGTGTTCTTCTGTAAATGTCTGTAAATGATGTGTTCTTTGATCGGTGCTCTCAACTCTCATCATGTCGTTGTGTCATATTGTAGGTTCAAGTCCCTGAATGACATCAACTCCAATCACTTTTTATTGTTTCATTCTGGCACCCGATGGCTTTCTTTCTGGCTGGACTTCATGGCTGCTATGACGACCTTGTTGGTGTCTCTGTTTGTGGTGCTTAGCAGTAATGACTTAATCGCTCCATCCTTGAAAGGCCTGGCCCTAACCTATACCATACAGGTAAATAAGGAGAGCAGAGTTATACCTCTAAGTCATGTTGAAATGTGTGTTTGTGTTTTGTTAGAACTTTTGTGTGTTGTCCAGTTGACAGGCATGCTTCAATATGTAGTAAGAACGTCAACGGAAGTGGAAGCAAGGTTCAACTCAGTGGAGCGACTGCAGGAATACATCACGGTCAGATATCTCTCCGGAAACGATCCATCTTTCATGGTTTTGCCAAGACCAAACCCCAAATTCCCTCTGTTTGCCTCACTCAAAAAATAAACTTTTTTATTTGCAGGATTGTAAGTCTGAGGCCCCCAGGCATGTTAAAGAGGCTCAGATCCCACAGGACTGGCCTAGCAGTGGGGGGGTCTCCTTCAAAGACTATAAGATGAGGTACAGAGAGAATACACCAATCGTCCTAAACGGCCTTGATTTCCACATTCAACCTGGAGAGAAGCTGGGGATCGTGGGAAGGACTGGCTCTGGTAAGGCCCCGAATTTAGTAGCTATTACATTTTCTTAATTTTTATTCAGTGGGATTTTTGAAAAAAAAAAAAAGATATGTTAATTAGAAATATTTAAATAATTAAGTTTGAAGCCGTCTCTGTCATATTTCCTGTTTTATAACTTGCTAATAGGTGACAAATCTGGACTGTAGGAAGACCAGTTTAGACCCATGGTTCTTTGAGTAGGTCGCCATGCTGTTGTAGTTTAGCACTGTAGGAGTTTGATCTTTTATCAGTGGACGCACTAACAAAGTGCTCACTGACCTCGGTTGAAACTGGACTCAGAAAAAAATGTTTCTGATTCCATTTAGTGATGGTCTCCTTATTCCCAATCACTGATTAAGATGAAAGATCATTTGTTGTCTATCCATTAAAATGTATAACTTTAAACATTCATGTGTTAAATTAAATCTGTCTTTATTTGCATTTTACACAGTTTCCTTTTTTTGGGAAACAGAGTTGTAATTATTATAGCAGTGAATTCCTAATTATTCCATAGTCCAGATTACAATTTTAATCAGCTCTTCTCGACAGCTATAGTGTAATATTCAGCTACTCTGCTCTGTGCTGTCTGTAGGGAAATCCTCTTTAGGAGTAGCTCTATTCAGACTAGTAGAGCCTGCAGCAGGAACCATAAAGATAGACGGAGTTGATATTATGTCCATTGGCCTGCAGGATTTGCGCAGCAAGTTGTCCATCATCCCTCAGGACCCTGTGCTGTTCATCGGTACAGTAAGGTAGTGAACCAGAAGTACAGAATCACACACTGATTTTACTCCTGCATGTCAGTCACTAGATAAAGAGCTGTTTTTCCTACAGGTACAACCTAGACCCATTTAATAACTACACTGATGAGGAGATTTGGGCAGCACTGGAGAAGACCTATATAAAGGACTCAGTATGTTATCAGTATTGTATAGTCTTGTTTGTTTTGCCACTCGCTTTTATCCAAGATTTTGCTTTGACAAAAACTAAAACCCGCAACGCGTAAGACTGCAGTCTCTGTGACACGTCTGATTAGTATAGCCCTAAAAGAATATGGAGCCAAATATATATTTTATGTTCTTTTCCTTTTTTTTTTGACACATCCTATGTTCATGTTGTTCATGATGTTTATTTAGTTTTACTTCTGTTCTTTGTTTCCTTTAGTTAGCTCTCAGTTATTAGATTTTTAACAATTTTTCTGCCACTGGCCAGTATCGTTTACTCTCTGACGAGCTCTGCATATTTACTTTATCTTTGCATTGAAAATTTGAAATTTGGAATTCTTTTTCCCCCGGTGCCCTACATTTAGTTCACCTTCCTCTGTGTACCATTATAGTACAATCTGTCCAGGCACACGTTTTTCCGCAGAGGAAAACAACTCTCTAGCAGTTATTAATGGCACCACTAATGCTGACTAATGTTGTTCTCATGAACCTGGAAGTAATAAACCCTAAAGATTTTTATTACAACAAGTTTGATAAGGTTCTGGCATGTCTAAATTTATATCACAGAATACACTCAGGAACAGTGTTGGTCAAGTTACTTACTTAAAGAAATAATCAGTAACTAATTACTGATTACTTCCCCAAAAAAGTAATCCCGTTACTTTACTGATTACTTATTTTCAAAAGTAATTAATTACTTAGCTACTTTTTAAAAAACACGATTTACAACCTGAATAGGTGATAAAGCGATAGATCTTTCAGCCCAAATCTAATTTCTTCATAATCCATCATACAAAATGTAATCAAATGGAAAAGTCAATTTTTAAAACTTGTTTTATTAGTTTTAATCTTTTAACTTTATGCATCAAGCAAAAAAAAAAAAATGTAGCATTTAAACCTATTTTCTGCATATTCCAGCACATAAAATAAAATAGTTTTTTGTGTTTACACTCACTCTTTCAAATAGATGCAAGTAAAACACAGCAGAAAATAAATGAAGTCAAAGACTAGCGGTCCTGTTGCTCTATTTTCACCTGTAAAGCAGGAGTAGGGTAGGCGGAGGTTTACCCTGGTGCAGGTGTGCCGCAGCGGTCAGTGGAAGAATCCGCGAGTTTGTCTGTGAGTTTCCCATTACGTGGTAGCTACTCGGGGCTTGCTTGGAAGTTTAGGGGGTTTTTTTCGCTGTAAAAAGAAGTTTTCTTCCCACGCACAATGGACACTAATGTTTTTGTCACTTTTTATGGAATCAAACTCAGAGAAAGGTCAGTACTTCCACGCTTTAAACGCTGCACGCTCATACTCTCTCCCGCACTCGATATATTATCCATTGTTGATCTGCAGACAGCTGTTGTCAGGAACGTTGCACTCGCTTATGTCACTGTCATGAGACATTCTCGGTAATCTAATTACCAAGTAACGCGTTACTGCCCATCTCTGCTCAGGAATTCCTTTCTGGCGAAAATGAACTGTAGTAGTCCTTAATCCAAGACTAGCATGGGGGTTGCAAGCCAATCTCACTGGCTCTCCAGCCCGAGGCACCGTCCCAGAATCTTTATGCTGCTCCTGTCTAACTGCAAATAGTCTTTCCATATAAGAGTTCAAACTTTTGATTGCCTTGCCTTAGACAAGGATTATACGACTTTGTAGTTTATTTTGTGGGCTTTTTTTGCTGTGAATATCCTCTTTCTGTTAGCCTGAGGGGTATGAATGGCAGTACCAAAATATGATTTTGTTCCATCAGATCTCCAAGCTGGAAGAAAGGCTACAGGCACCAGTGTTGGAAAACGGAGAGAACTTCTCTGTTGGTGAGAGACAACTGATGTGTATGGCTAGGGCTCTACTCCGTAACTCCAAGGTGTGTACACACATAACACCTTCGATGATACTAAATTTAATTTGCAAATACTGTTTATTGGCTGGGATACTGCTGCCACATTAGCTTGTGATGTCTCTACCAATATTTCCATTACCATTGTGTGCATTCAAAGTATATAATAATATGAGCACTGTAAACACTTTTGTATTTTATGACACTTTTGCCATCCACCGTTTTATTCTTTCTAACCACCATTACGCTGGTTATTTTTTGGCAGATTATTCTTTTAGACGAAGCCACAGCATCCATTGATTCAGAAACAGATGCTCTAATTCAAAACACCATCAAAGAGGCCTTCAAAGACTGCACCGTGCTCACCATAGCGCATCGCATCAACACTGTTATGCATGCAGATCGTATTCTGGTCATGGACAAAGGACAGGTACCAAAAAACCCCAAAAAAAAACAACAACAAATGAACACAAATCAAAGATGATTACACAATCTTTAACTTAAACTCACTAAGTGTTCTGTTCGACAGGTGGCAGAATTAGACCATCCAGATGTGCTGAAGCAACAGCCAAACTCTCTGTTCTCATCACTCCTGACAGCTGCTAATACAGTAAACTCCTGAACAGAAGGACAACCAAAAAACTGCTGCATAGTAGTCACTGGGCATGTCCATAACAGTTATCCATATACACAGCCATATCGAAGTCTGTACTGTGATACGACAATCTTTTCTGGTGTGCTTGTATGAGATGTAACTGAGCAGCAGAGATGGAAACTGATAACAGTGCAGGAAAGACAACATAACTATTTACAAAGTTCAAAAACTATGTATTCATCTCTCCTGTCTGCTGATACAAAAGAATGAGCACTGTACTTTACTGGGTTTCCCTTCATATTTCGAATGAGATGACTTCTTATGCACGTTATAGTTTAATTACGTTATTGTTGTGTTCTGTAATGTTTATATCATATTGCACCACTAGAGGGTGGTGTCGCAAAATAAGAGTAAAGCGGAGTCGCTAAAGGTTTAGAGTTAGAATATAGTTAGATGGCTAGCTGATAACTGATGTGTGTCACTGCTACCTCTTTGATGTTAGTCTGTGCTGAATTCATTAAAGAGCACTGTTCTTCATGAGGACTGGTTTATTACCGGCCGCTACTACATTTTGGCGACGAGTAACCCCTGCGTGTTTTTTTCTGCTTTGAGTTTTTTTGCTGAGTCATCATGGCTGCAAACGTCCATCCGCCGCCGATGTTTTTGCCTTGCCCTGGAGATCCTGCTTTGCCATTCAACATGTGGATGCGTATGTTCAACAATTATTTGCTTGTGATCAATGCAACAGGGAATGCTTGGCCTGAAGCACGAAGAAGAGCTACTTTACTTCACTGCTTAGGAACTGAGGGACAAAGGATTTTCTACTCACTGCCAAATACAGGTGACACTTTCGCCTCTGCTGTTACTGCCCTAGAACAACACTTTTCACCCAAGGTAAATGTTGTTGTGGAAAGACATGCTTTCAGAAAGCGAACACAAGCTTCACATGAGACTGTTATCCAGTATGTGGCCAGCTTGCGTGACCTTGCTTCTAAATGTGAGTTTGATGACAGGACAGAAGAAATGATCCGTGATCAGCTAGTTGAACATGTGTCTAGCCCCAGCATAAGAGAAAGACTCTTGCTTGAACCTGATTTGACACTAGATAAAGCTGTTACACTGGCAACACAAATGGAATCTGCAGTTCAACAAGCTAAATCCATAGCTGCAGACAGCAGTACCCCAGTCCAAGCTGTGCAGTCTCACTCGCACTCCATACAGAGGAAACATAAATACAATACTCACCTTGCAAAGCCATCTCATGCAACAAAAACATCTAAGAACTGTTTTAGATGTGGTTCAAACAGTCATTTAGCCAACTTTCGTCAGTGTCCTGCTGCCAAAGCTACTTGTAAACTGTGTCATAAAATTGGACATTTTGCTCGTGTCTGCTGCTCATCCAAGACAAGAGATGTACGGGAAGTCCATTTACCAAAACTCACAGTCCTTTACTTAACAGATCCTTCTCATGCATCAAAAGGATTGCAATGCAGCATAAATGTGAGCACACCTACCTCATCAGCTAAGGACATTGAACTGATTGTGGACACAGGTTCTGCAGTTTCTATCCTGCCTAACCACATCTACGAAGAGCACTTCAGTGGTACGCCACTAAAACCACCTGACCTTCAACTAGTTACATACACAAAGAAAACAATCCCTGTGTTAGGCTGCCTGCAAGTCACAGTGAGCAGAGGAAATGCATCTGCCTCAGCTGTGTTCTTTGTTGTAAGGAAAGGAACTCCTGTTCTTGGAAGAGATCTGATGGAAGCGCTGAATGTCAGCATTGCAGGCAATACTGTTCTACCTCCATCTACTGATCCTACTGCTTCTGTGATGTCTACAAACCCATCACCTGCTTCTTGCATCCCTGCTGCCCCAGATATTGGCTGTGTGCGTGCCTTTGTGCATAAAGTGAAAGTTGACCCAACAGTCAAACCTGTGCGTCAGAAGCTGCGACGTCTCCCGTTTGCTGTGAGGGCTTCAGTTTCAGCAGAACTGGATCGTTTACTCAAAGCTGGTGTCATTGAACGGATTGATGCATCACCATGGGTATCCCCAATTGTTGTGACAGGACGGAAAACTGGTGGAATAAGGCTGTGTGCAGACCTCCGTGAACCAAACAAAGCTGTGATCACTGATTGCTACCCCTTACCACATGTAGATGAATTGTTTGCCAGCTTACACGGTGCGAAAATGTTTTCTACAATTGATCTTGCAAATGCATACTACCAGCTGCCCCTGCATGAAGATAGCAGAGATTTGACAGCATTCATTACACATGATGGACTCTTCAGATTCTGCAGAGTACCTTATGGACTGGCCTCTGCCCCCTCAGCTTTCCAGAAAATGATGGCTGAAATCCTTAAAGACCTCCCAGGTGTCCAAAACTACCTGGATGACCTTATTGTCTACAGTAAAAGTGCAGCTGAGCATGACCAAAACCTTAGCACTGTCCTGCAGAAGCTCAAAGATGCTGGACTTGTGCTTAACGAAAACAAATGCCATTTTAGGAAGACATCGCTACGCTTCCTAGGTCATGTTGTCACTGCTGATGGCATTCTTCCTGATGAGGAGCATATTGATGCTGTTTTGAGAGCCCCTCCCCCATCTGATGCTGTTGCTCTGAGATCCTTCCTAGGCTTGGTGTCATGGTACTCCAAGTTCTTGCCAAACTTTGCAACTGTTGTAGCCCCTATGCGTGCCTGTGCTAACGACAAGAACACCTTCACATGGACTTCAGATGCACAAGCGAGCTTTGAAGAAGTAAAAAAACTTCTGGTGAATAGTCCTGCACTGGCACTGTTTGACCCTGCCTTGCGTGTTGTGATCTCTACTGATGCAAGTGACTATGGGCTTGGTGCTGTATTTGCTCAAGTGCAACCTGATGGCACAGAAAAACCTGTGGCCTTTGCTTCCCGCACACTGTCTGCAACAGAACAAAAGTATTCAACTGTTGAAAAAGAAGCTTATGCTTGTGTGTGGGCTGCAGAGAAATGGAGAACGTATTTGTGGGGCCGACGTTTTACTCTGCGGACAGACCACCAAGCTCTGACAACACTGCTGAGCACCAAAGGGATTAATAGGGCTGGAATGCGCATCGCCCGCTGGTCTGCCCGCCTCCTGTGTTTTGACTATGATGTTATTTACCGCCCAGGTTCTCAGAACTATACAGCTGACTGTCTTTCTCGCCTGCCCCTGCCTGTTTCTTCCCATCCCACATTGGATGCAGATCATGAAATGGTAGCCCAAGTTTCTGCTGCCATGTCCTCTCTTCCAGTTGCGGACTTTGACTCTGCCTGTTCAACTTGCCCTGAACTGGTTGCTTTGCGTTCACAAATACAAAGTGGCTGGCCTGCGTCAATCAAAGCACTTGATGTCACGCTTGCACCTTACTACAAAATCCGTAATGAACTCTCAACCCTACGTGATTATGTTCTCAGAGGCTCAAGGCTCATTGCACCACTTTCAGTGAGACCTAAACTCATTGCACTGGCACATGAAAGTCACCAAGGGATTGTGCGCACAAAACAAAGATTACGAGATCTCTACTGGTGGCCAAAAATGGACTCACAAGTTCAGTCTGCCATAACCTCATGCCTCCTTTGCCAGTCCAATGACAAAACTGCACATACTAATCCTGCTCCTCTCCAACCCATCCCACTGCCTGATGGACCGTGGAAAAAACTTGGTCTTGACATTGTTGGGCCTTTTGATACTGCAATACCTGCTTGTAGATACGTCATAACATTGACTGACTACTACTCCAAATGGCCTGAGCTTGCCTTTTCACCTTCTGCTACTACTGATGATGTCATTCAGTTCCTCTCATCTGTCTTTAGTCGTCATGGCAACCCAGAGAACATCGTAACTGACAATGGTACACAGTTCACCTCTGTAATGTTCACCTCGTTCCTCCAGAATAGAGGCATCTCCCACAGCAGAACCTCTGTCTACTACCCAGCTGCAAACGGAGCAATCGAACGGTTTCATCGAGCCCTCCGCACCTGTATCCAGACAGCAATCCAGCAGTCAAAACCATGGAAGGCGACTGTGCTGGATTGGCTTCAAGTTTACCGTGCAACACCGCATGCAACTACTTCCCTCTCTCCCTTTGCCTCCTGCTGTGTCTCCACTGGATGACGTTGCACGTCACTCAGTTCAGAAATATCAGTTGAAAATGCAACGTTACACTGATGGTAGGCGTCACGCACGGAAACCTTCTTTTCTACCAGGAGAGAGTGTGAGGATAAGGAAACCCCACCATGTCCCTAAAGGACATCCCAGATTTACCCCTCCTGTAACAGTAACAAAAGCCAAAGGCTCGAATGCCTTCTTGCTGAGTGATGGAAAGATTTGGAATGCCACTCATCTAGCACGCTGTCGCCCAGTGACTGATAAGAATGCTGACACTGCTAGGTTGCACCACACTCACACTGGCTCACCTACTGCCAGAAGACTGCCACGTGTCAAGTACAAGCCTCGCTGGCACAAAGACTATATTGTACCATAATAGGTTGCTTGAAAAAGGACATTAGAGAAATGTCATTACTTGTTCTATTTTGGGTTTAAGAAGAACTAATTTCCTGCCACCAATGCACTAAGAAAGAAATTGTAATGGAAAAACTGGAATAATTTCTTTTCATTTTACAATTTCAGGCTTATTTAGCTTTTCTAGTTGTAGTATTTGGATGTTATAACTATTGCGACATTTAAGTTCACCAGTGTATGTTTGGTTTGCTAAACAGTGAATTACTTTATTTCTGTACTACGCTATTTGGTGAACTCTTTTTATAAAGAGAGAGGAGATGTTGTGTTCTGTAATGTTTATATCATATTGCACCACTAGAGGGTGGTGTCGCAAAATAAGAGTAAAGCGGAGTCGCTAAAGGTTTAGAGTTAGAATATAGTTAGATGGCTAGCTGATAACTGATGTGTGTCACTGCTACCTCTTTGATGTTAGTCTGTGCTGAATTCATTAAAGAGCACTGTTCTTCATGAGGACTGGTTTATTACCGGCCGCTACTACAGTTATGTATTTGCCAAGTCTTTCTTTGCTGCCATTAAATGTAATTTAAATCTCCTGTTTTTTATTTCATTGTTTTTTGTGAGACATTGAAATTTACAATGCATTTTTTTTAAGTGTAGGTATATACAAATGACCCTGATAAGAGCTGTGCTAATAAATTACTAAAATTTGTATGTTTCAGTATTAATTGGTATTTTTAAAAAAGAAATTATATATACAGCGAGATTACCTTTATTTATTTATTTTTTAAACAGGTTGTGGGGCTACGAGGGCACTAGCAACCCTATGCTGGATATGCAGTTAAACGTATGGATGAATTGGGGTTACAAGTGTATCTATATGCTGCCACCTGCTGGCTGCATCCTGCTGCATGTCACCAAAGCTGCTGCCCAAAACTCAGCAAATGTAACTAAATAAATTGTAGTTTTGTTTTATGAGTGACAGTTGGTGATGTAGGACAGTTAAATAATAAAGCCAACAAATCTCTTATCAGCAGTGTATTTCCAAAGCAGCTGGAAAGAATATATTCTAGGAAGAAAGCTGAGAAATGGCACATCATCAAATCACAGCTTTCACTGGAGATTTTACAGCATTAATACCACCTGTAGGTGCTGTGAGGAGAGCTAGCATGCTTAACCTTTCAATGTAAATCTATGCCAAATGTCTTTATATTAAAAAAAACAACAACAACAATTTCAGATGTTTTACTCTAACTAGTAAATCTAATGTTAGCAATATTGTTCTTTAACTTCTAAGGCTCGGGATTAAAAGGTGAGGTGGTGGAGGAGACAACACATATACAGGGCAGATAACAAAAGAAAAGCAAGCAATTTATCATTATTAGTGGTTTACAAAACAAATGAAAAACTCAAAGATGTCACAACAAATAAAAATCTGCTAGCATAAATAAAACTCAGTTATTGGCTGAGTGACAGGTCCCGACCTCTTAGTTCCGCCCTTCACCCCTTCTGATCCTATTGGCTGAGTTCTGAGTCCTGTAGCCAATGGATGCATCCCAGGGCATATATAAGCTGACTTTGTAATTGGTTGTAAGAATGTTGGGTGCTTTTGTGTATGCTGCTCTTCTTAGTTTGATCCCTCCCCCCAATACAATGATTGTCATTCACAAATCCTCATATTTACTTAATAAATACTTTGTGTGTGTTTCAATAAGGAACCCAAATGACAGTTATTTACTTGCATTTCTGAACAGAAAAATAAAAATGTTTTAGTGGTCAAATTTTATGCTTGACTCATTTCACACTTCTCAAACAAGTCCAGTCTACCAGCCCACATTTTAGTAAACAAATCTTTTTAGCCACCACCGCGTCACTGAATGTTTACATTTGATTTAGTGCAGTTGTCCATTAACTGGTGGAAAAAATTAAGATGCTATGCAATAACAGATGCATGCAAAAAACAAGCAATCGGCTAAAACAGGGGTCAGCAACCTTTAACACCTAAAGAGCCACTTGGACCCAGTTTCCACGCAAAAGAAAACACTGGGAGCCGCAAATACTTTTTGACATTTAAAATTAAGATAACACTGTATATATTGTTTTGTTTTTTTTTACCTTTATGCTTTGTGTGAACAACGAAAGTAAGTAAAGTTTACTTATTAAGTGCTTTTCACAGACAGTCACAAAGCGCTGTACACAAATATTAAAATAAACAATACAATCAGTAGACATTATACACAATGTAAAAGATCAAATGTAAATAATGTAAAGAATATAAAATACGTAGATCAACAAAAGGCTTGTTTGAACAGAAAAGTTTTTAACTGCTTTTTAAAAGAATCCACAGAGCAACTAAGGTTTGTTGCTTATGAAATCCATAAAGTGCTACAGAGAAAATTACATTTTATTTATGTAATTAACACATTTTGAACTCTTAAAGAAATATAACAAAAGGAAAGACACCCAGCTGTTTACACTCAAATGATCCATGTAGCAAACAAAAACTGTTGTGAGCCGGTACCCTTATATCGCCTTTGGTCTTTTGGAGCCTTGACCTGACTTTTAAAAAGTAATTGGGAAAAAAAACAAAAAAAAAACAACAACAAAAAAAACAACAACAAATAGATATTTGCAAAATTCTGTCTAAATATGTATTTTACCTGGTTAATGTGTGTGGCGGGGCGTGGTCTGCAGCGCCGCTGCAGGGGAGTCGGACGCACCTGACTGGCACCCGCAATCACGCCTCGCCACCTTAAAGTCTGTGCTCTCTCTGCTGTTGTGTTGGCGTGTGTCGGGCTGTGAGCTGAAAAGCAACAGCTGGCTGTATGCGTACAGCAACAGTGTGTGAAAAGCGTTGGATAAAGAGATGCTGAAAAGCATGTTCATGCAAACATCGTCGGGTCTGCCGTGATATGTTTACAATGGGACTTCTGCTCCTGAACCTCTGGGCACAGCATCTGCAAATCGGGGCTGTACGAAGTCACTTTCATCTTTACTCAGGACTGTAAGCTGTCATCTGTGAGGCGTGAGCGGTGTTTGTTTGTAACATAGTTCACGGTGGAGAATAGCTGCTGACATAATGTGGATCCGAAGATCCATAATTGGCCTACCTGGGGTCGAAAGTCTCGATAAATGCACGGCGTTTCGGCGGGAACACCGGCTTCTGCGAGTGTGACGCTTATTTTGAGCGATGAGAAAAAAAACAAAAACAAAAACAAAAAAAAAAAAAAAAAAAAAAAAAAAACACCCGGAGCCGTGGGTTGCCGACCCCTGGGCTAAAAGCTAATAAGATGGGGATGTGTTTAACTCTTAAATTATGAATAATTTAACTCAACATTTTGTCAGCAACATTGGAATATAACTGCAGTAAGTTGGCAAAACATGGTTTTACAGTTTGTTACAATATTTTATTTACTGTAGATTTTTTTAATACAACACAGATACACAATTATAGATTTAAACGTTAAAGACAAAGACAATAAAATAATTAACATTTTTAAATATACAGAATAGTCATTAAAATAGTAATCTAAATACATGTGCCTACTCCACAGATGTTCTTTGGTTTCAAGGTTTACTTTGTTTCACAAATTTACAGTGTTTGAAGCAGTCAGCAGTAATGAGAACATAGAGAATGGCTGTTGCTTCAGTGTATTTGGATCATCCAACTCTGCCACCTGTCATATGGAGCAATTAGTAAGCATAAGATGACACAACATTAATCTGTGCATATTTGGGGTTGTTACCTGTCCATTATCCATGACCAGAATACGATCTGCTTGCACCACAGTGCTGATCCGATGAGCTATTGTGAGCATAGTGCTATTACGTAAGGCTTCTTGGATGGTGTTTTGGATCAGAGCATCTGTCTCTGCATCTATGGAGGCAGTGGCTTCATCCAAAAGAATGATCTGCTCAAGAAGAGGACAGACCATTAGTATAAGCAAAAACAGTTTTAAAGGAGGACAGCATGTCACAATACATAAAACGCCCATACTTTCTAAATACAAACGTGGCGATTAGCAATCTCATACAAACGTGAGACATTACAGAATAGTTTGAAGAACAGGCCCATAATAATCATAACCCTTAACCAATTTCAATTTGGCCTCTCATTCATTCACGGTCATGGGGCCCCGTGAATTCGAGCCCCGGCTCAGACAGTCTCGGTCATCGTGTCCTTGGGCAAGACACTTCACCCGTTGCCTACTGGCGGTGGTCAGAGGGCCTGGTGGCGCCAGTGTCCGGCAGCCTCGCCTCTGTCAGTGCGCCCCAGGGCAGCTATGGCTACAGTGTAGCTTGCCATCACCAGTGTGTGAATGCGTGGATGACTGAATGTAGTGTAAAGCGCTTTGGGGTCCTTAGGGACTAAGTAAAGCGCTATACAAATACAGGCCATTTACCAGTCTCATTCACCTCTGGGCCATTTTGAGCATGGCTGCCCTTTTTTGATTCCTGAAAAGTCCCATTATGAATCAGAGAAGTCCGTAAAAATAATTTGCCTTTGTCTTAAGTTATTTTTTTGTATTTTTTTCCACAGGAAGTTGGCCACAGGGTGGCAGACCTCTCCAAAAGATAACGAGTGAAGATTATGTTGCAGTGGCCATGTAGAGAGGAAAAAACAGACAGAGACAAAATACTGGTGACTGCCTGTGGTGCCACTCAGCCTCCTATGTACGAATTTCAAAATCTTACATCACCTTGTTCTCAAGTTTTTATACTCAAGATTTTTAGAAATTTGAGATTCAACTCTGTCTGAGATCTTTAGTAAATATGTCTGTGGCCTCAATTTGACGCTCCTACGTCACCTCAATCTCAAGTAGCATTCACAAACTTAGGTGTACATGCTGTCCATCTGCCCTGCAAAGTGACGACAATACCCTACCAGGCTTTTAAGGCTTAGGGGTACTTCTGAAGAGGAATCTAAACATTGTACTGGTGACCTCAAGGGGAAAAAATTAAAATCAGGACAGATTTGCGATGTTTAAGGACAGTGCAGAGCATATTGACAGAGTCGCAGGAAATTGCTTTGACTGGCATCAGTGAATGCAGTATGTGACAGCATTGTCCCAGCCAGGTGACAAACCATCAAGCCCCCCACCAAAAAAAGTGCACTCTGACCTTGGAGTTACGGAGTAAAGCTCTAGCCATACAGATCAGCTGTCTCTCGCCTACAGAGAAGTTTTCTCCATTCTCCATAACATGCGCTTCAAGCTTCCCCTCCAGCTTTGAAATCTGAGGAAACAAATCACATTACAGCTCCACTCCACTATCCTAATTCATCATGTATACAAACAAAGAGCAGAGAAAAAAAAAAAAAAAAAAAAAGGGCTGTATAGGAATTTTAAATGTACCAACTTTCACGTTGCACTCAAAACATACCGAGTCCTTCATGTAGCTCTTCTCAAGCGCTGCCCAGATCTCCTCATCACTGTATTTATTAAAGGGGTCCAAGTTGTACCTGCAGGGATGGGGTTCATTAGCCAGTTACTGATCCACAGTGGTCAAACCAATGTGAGATTTAAGGGTTGGCCAAGGTTACCTGACTGTACCAACAAATAGCACAGGGTCCTGAGGAATCACAGACAATTTGCTACGCAGGTCTTGCAGGCCAATGGACATGATGTCCACCCCATCTATCAGTATGGTTCCTGCTGCAGGCTCCACAAGTCTAAATAGAGCTACTCCTAAAGACGATTTTCCTACAGATGCAAACCGCAGATTAGAGTAGCTCAATTAACCTAAAACGGTTAAAATTTACATTAAAATGTGCTACATAAATTATTTTAAATCAGGAATATGGGAGGATTTAGAGTCAGTCACTAAACTTTCAGCACAACCAGGTGTAGGCAGGGGTGCCATCTACCTTAGAGGGTTGGGGTGGGGGAATAATAGCAACAATAAAAAATAAATAAATAAAAAATTTAAAAAAAAACCCTCCTACCATTAACTAATCTTCTTTATTAACCAATCTTCATCTTAATTATAATCAGCTTATCTTTATTAAGAAGTTATTTACCACAGGCCTTTAATGTGGCAGTAATTAAACCATTATTTAAAAGCCATCACTTGACCCAGCTATCTTAGAGACTGGCCTATAATTGGCTAACTTTATCTCAAAAATTCTTCAAAGTAAAACAGCAGTTTCAGTCAACTTTCAGAGCTCACAGTCCAGAAATGGAACAAGTGAAGGTGGCAAATTGTTTTCTTTTGGCCTCCTACAGTCAACTCTTTGTTCTTGCCTTGTTAGACCTCAGCGTTTGCTGTTACAGTTCCACAGGGTTCTGTGTTGGGACCATTTCTGTTTACATTATATGAGTTTCCCTTAGGCAGTGTTATTATAAATAGCATACATTTTCATTGCCTGATGATACCCAGACTTATGAAGCCTGTTGACACACACCAATTAATTAAACTACAGGAATCTCTTAAAGAAATTAAAACCTGGATCACCTCTAATTCCCTGCTTCTAAATTCAGAAAAAACTGAGGTTGTTGTGCACTGCCTTATCTTAGAAACATTACCTTGGCCTCCAGTAACATTGAGGATATTAAACAAACTATGTAGGACTGCCTCCCTATATTTGCACACTCTAAGATTAAATTGCCTGTCTCAGAGTGATGTTGAAAAACTAGTTCATGTATTTATCATCATTTCTAGGGTGTATTGTTGTAAATCATCATCACCCAAAGACTAGATGAAATCAACAAGAGAAACAGCTACTGAACCCAGAGCCTTACCAGAGCCAGTCCTTCCCACGATCCCCAGCTTCTCTCCAGGTTGAATGTGGAAATCAATGCCGTTCAGGACAATTGGTGCATTCTCTCTGTACCTCATCTTATAGTCTACGAAGGTGATGCCCCCACTGCTAGGCCAGTCCTGTGGGATCTGAGTCTCCTTAACATGCCTGGGAGCCTCAGACTTACAATCCTGCAAACACAATTAAAAATTTACAGGGATCAAGCAGATGGGTGTGTAGGATGTTTAATGAACTCTGGCCTTGGTCTCAGCAAAACAATGACAGGTGAATGATTTCAGGACATGAGTCTGACCGTGACATATTCCTGGAGCCGTTCCGCTGAGTTGAATCTTGCTTCCACTTCTATCGAGAATCTGGCTACAAGTTGAAGCATGCCTGTCAACTGAAAATGAGTTCAAAAATTATGTAAATCCATGTCTGAAAAGCAAAATGAACATGGATTCATGTGCTGTCCAAATGTACCTGCAAGGAATAGGATATCGCGAGGCCTTTCAAGGATGGACTGATTAAGTCATTACTGCTGAGCACTACAAAGAGAGCCACAAACAGCGTCGTAGTAGCAGCCATTAATTCCAGGCAGAAGGTGAATGCACGTGTGCCAGCATTAAACATGAAAAGGTATTTGGAGTTGATATCAGTCAAGATATTGAACCTGTAATATAAAACAGGAGTTTTTGAACATCCCACTGTCCACAGTCACCCCGCCCCAAAGAAACATACAATTTACAATGATGTGCTGTATCAAAAACATTGCAAAAGCAAGAGGTGATAGCCTAGTGACAAATTTCAGAAACTCACTGTTCTATAAGGCTGTCTCTTTTACTATAGGCATGGATGGTGCTGAGGCCATGCAAAGTTGAGGTGGTTAGAGAGAACCATGGAGAGAGACTGATGTTTTCTAGATTCTTCATATGACGTATACTCCTCTGGAATACACTGCAGAGAAGCCACAGATATATAGTACCTTAGAGGACCTGTTACTGTCAGTAAGTGTGTTTTATAGATTTAACCAGCATAAACTCACAAGGCAGTAAAGGCAAGAAAAGCTGCCATAATAACTGCAACTACAAGCATGGCGGGGAAAATAACTGAGATGACAAGAATTGTGGATGCGACGAGTAGAGAACACCGTAAGAAAGAGCCCATGACAAGAGGAAGGACCATTTCCACTTCGTCTTGATCTTTAGAGAAACGATTTAGAAGTCGGCCCGTTGGAGTTGTGTCAAAGAAACTCATTGGACTATCAATGATCTGCAATAGGAAAACAAACAGTTCATTTGTAGCTAGTAAACGTTCCCAGTTTTGGATCCAATACATTTGTAATAAGTAAATCCTTATCCATATTTAAAATGACCATGTGTAATGGTGACTAGCAGAGATTTCTATGGTGCTGAGAATTCACAGTACCTTTCTGAACAGCATGTCATGGAATTTGCAGGAGGCCTTCAAGGTGAAATAAGTGTAGATTATGATGTCCACAATGGAAAGTACAACAATGACAACCGCTGTTGTAGCATAAATAACCTGGTAGAAGTGAA
Organism: Neolamprologus brichardi; assembly: GCF_056152115.1. Classification (NCBI taxonomy): domain Eukaryota; kingdom Metazoa; phylum Chordata; class Actinopteri; order Cichliformes; family Cichlidae; genus Neolamprologus; species Neolamprologus brichardi. Next base: position 6,331,066 of record NC_142104.1, on the reverse strand, counting down.
GGTGTGGATTTTGAGAGATTTCTCCCTGGACTGCAGTTGTGTTACTGGATGACTTGGAAATAAAAACATAAATTAATAAAAAAAACGAAAAGTTAGTGAAGTCAGACAAAGTCATTGTATACATAAATGAATGATTTCCTAAAACTAGAAATAAGCAGAATTTGAGGAGTCAGAAACAGTTTTTCGCTTGCTACATCTGCCAGGCTTGGTCTATAATGTGTGGCTCTCTGGATTTTAAATCACGATACTTCTCACTCAAGTTCTTGACACTCAGACATACAACGTTACCACAGGATTTCATCTCCTGCTTTGTGAGCATCAATTACTTTTCCTCAAGATTTCCTCAAACTGATTTCTTATGTTTCAGGGATGACGCTTACTTAAGTGACAGCTAAAACCCTTGCTGAAATTTTTATACTGTCTTCAAGCTGAAAGCTGACCCTCAGGCATTCGATGTATTTTAAGGGGCAAGTGCATGGAAACTAGAGTGAGTGTGTAATGACCAAAACAAAGTGACAAAACCAAAGAAGATCAAAACATCAAGTTGTTTCAAGGAGAAATGCTTGGACTAGGCCAAAATAAACATTTTACACTTTACGTAGCAAAATGTAAATACAGAGAGTTTATCTTGCACAACAGCCACAAAAAAGGCAAGACTTCTTACCCTCTTGTGAGTTGAAGGCTCACAGAGAACCATTTCAACGTGTGTGACAGTGATAAGCAATGCAATAATTCTCACCCCATCACCACTTGCCATCCAGAAGCTAAACCACCAATTGCTGAAGACTGAGGATCCTGCCAACAGGAGCTTATTCAGGAGGATAATGAAGGAAACTGTGTAGCCTGTAACAACAATGAGCAGTTTATGCATCACGAGTTTGGCTGTGTATTATTGCTCATAATAATGTATACACAAGCATATGCAGCACTGGGAAACAGGAGTTAGAGGAAGAATTCACAGTGTACTCAGTGGTAGTTATATGGGGGAAAATCAAATGAAAGCTACTGATCAATATGTTATGTTGACTTGAATTTTAATATCTGACCGATTCTCTTGTTTGCTCTAAACAACCAGAGTCTGGAGTAGTTCTTGGTCTCACAAATCCATTCTTGTGAAGCGTTGTAGCGATTTATCTTCTTTGAGACTACAATTCTTGACTTTGCCAAGTTGTTAACAAGTGTCTTGGCAGTTGTGAGGGGATGTTTAGAACCCAGTATATATAGCCAAGCTTGTTTAACACCAGTAAAAAGGCTAATATCGAATCTTTTATTTTAAACTTAAAAATAAATTAAAAACTGACATGCAATAACTTTCTGTGCATTGATAAAACAATTTATAAACAAAAAACATTTAAAATGAAAATATGCAATTTAATTTCATACATAACCCCAACACTCCATGTGTGAATAACAGACCTCCAAGTGCCTGGGAGTATGTGCGGTATATTCTCCAGGAGATGGCACCTTTTGTAGAGGACTCCTGACTCACTAGCCGATTACCAGCTGGGACAGCGGCTTAAAAACAAAACAAACGTATCATTATAGAATGAAAAAGAAAAATACATATTTTTATTAGCTGACATCTAATATCTGAATTAATTTTTTTAAACTTGCTCTTCAGGGAAAATATGTCAGTTTAAATCAAATGTTTTTCTTCCATGCTTTCACACCAGGATTCTCAGTGCCAGTGCTTGCACAATGTCCGAGGTCAATCTCGTCCAACTGGCCATCAATAAATGATGCTAGTGCCCCAGCTTTCTTTTTCTTGATCTGACAGAAGAAAAATAAATAAATAAATATCAGGGACAGTCTTACAGCTCAGTCTGGATAAGCTTAAAACATTGACACTTATGGAACGCACACTTTGTTTTACAGTCAACAATAAGGAAAGTAATAGAACCATGATACATGACACCCTTACTTTGGACTCTCCCATCTGGTAGGTACTGATGAGCTGAGTATAGCGTCCATCGGCTCTCATCAGATCCCTGTGGTTTCCAGACTCCGATACCGTTCCATTGTCCAGAACCAGGATCTCATCACAGAACTCCAAATACTAAAAGCCACAAGGAAGAGCAAATTATCAAAACCAGCTCAACTCTGGTTAGAGCTCTAAACAGTTGTGTGCGTTACTGGCATGTGACAAATCCTTATTCTTTGGAAAAATTGCACCTTACAACTCATGAGCAAAATATGTAGGTCTTCCATACGTACTCAGCTATGTTTCTTTAAACCAGAGCTTCCTAAAGTGTGGGGCCCGCCCAGTATGAAAAGGGGGGAAAATAAAGAAGAAGAAAAGAACGTTTGGACACTGCTAGCATAATGGACAGGTTTTTTGACGGGGCTCCCACACAAACGCAAAGCGGGAGATGAAGCATCGCTGAATATGTTTCCAAACCAACTTCATTCTAAGCCAAAGACTAGAAAATATGGTGAAGCATATCTGCCCTTTAGTTTCACCTGCACAAGTGCCGAGGTAGGTCTCCCCTGCAGAATTGGTTTTCCCTGCATCGGGAGGACGCGCTGGGCTCTCCAAATCACAGACAAACAGTATCCCACATTCTTGATTTTTAATTCACAAACACTTCTTGTAATGACTAACTACTCCTGACATTTTGGAGATGTTAGCTCTTTATACAGTAAAGTTACAGCGGGATACAAATAACATCAGGTCGTTCCTGCCACGATTTGTTCTCTCGGTTCAAATCACAGACAAACAGGATCCCACAGTTGTTTATGTTTTTGAACCCATTTTGCACGGAGAGGCATTTTTTGAAAAATGTACTGATAGCAATGTTGAATATTATTACACAGGAAACAACAGCAACAACAGAAACAGCAACAACAACAAGTAAAATAATCACACCGTGACGCCTCTGCCTTTTTAAATGGAGGGAAAGTAACTGCATGTAAAACCTGCAGATAGTCAGATTAAGAGTATTTTGTCTCTATCTGCCATTCTGCAACTCATCTCATGTAAACAATAACGTGCGCACAGCGTGACGTGAAAAAAGGCACACACCTTTGACGTTGCGTGACAAACTCCGTATTCCTCGTTCACAAGTAAACGCAAAAAAGGAGTTTAAAAAAAACCACCAAAAAAAAAAAAAAAACCCACAATCTTAGTTTTCGGTGATTTGAAACACCGTTTATGTGTTGACAAAAGGCCCAAACGCCCAGAAACAGCTGTGTTTTCAAAAATACTCATGTAGGTGTGGACGTAGCGTACAAGAGTTAGTAGTTCATTTCATTGCTACCTGTAATTTATTGCAGATTACTTGTATTTGCTTAATTGTTTACCAAATGTTTGAGGTGTGAAATAAAGTGCAATGGAGTTTGGAAACAAAATATGGGTGTGTGTGGTTGGAGGATGTGTTTGTGCGAGGGGAGCAACAGGGGGGCCCAGTAAAAAAAAAGTTTGGGAACCACCGCTTTAAACGATAGCCTGTTTTCCCATTAGTACCTACTCTGATCGACTTGCACGGTTTTCAGTTAGGCCACAGTACCTGCTTGCCTGGGGTTAATCCGAGCAGGTACTAAAATGTGACGTTGCAACACTGCATGGGACCGATTGGCTGGCAGCAGCAGGTATATTTCTTGCCTCCACATCCATCTTTTTTGTAGCATTCATGTTGCATATTAATTACGTCGCCGGACACTTAGACGTTTTGTAGTACCAGATTACAATGGAAAACCAGTCGATCCAAGGCAAGTCAATCAGAGTAGGTACTAATGGAAAAGGTGCTTTTGAGCCCAGACAGCTCAGTCTCCACTACATAATAATTTAATACGTTTTCCTACCTGGAGCTGATGTGTAACCAGTATGACAGATTTTCCTCTCAGCTCTTTCTTTATACATTCTTCAAAAATGTGTTTCCCCACATAAGCATCAACAGCAGATAGTGGGTCATCAAGGAGGAAAATGTCCCTGTTGGAATACACTGCTCTTGCCAGGCTGATTCTCTGCTTCTGTCCCCCTGATAGATTTAGACCCCGCTCTCCAATCTGCCCACAAAAAGGATATTTATAATATTGTGAACTTTTGATTAATACTAAATTACAATTTGATCCTTCCACTTTATTGTAGCATCAATTTGCAAGCTTGAGTTACATCTTAAGTGAGTGGGGTAAATAAATACACTTAAAAACCCCTGTGTCGGTGTGTGACTCACCTCAGTTTGGTCACCATATTGCAGGATGCTTAGGTCAGCTCTGAGGCTACAGACATCTACAACTCTGTCATATCTGTTGGGGAGCAGTACAAGGCAGCAAACTGGTTAATACTATAGAGAAGTATATTTTAATAGGATGTGAGCTAGTCATTTATTCAGCCAATTATAACTTGTGGTTGACTGCGGCTCAGTTAGCAGAACAAGAGGTCACTGAATTTATCCCCAGTTCCTCGACATACTGAATAGGGCTGGGTATTGTCACTGATTTCTAGAATCGATTCAATTCCGATTCACAAGGTCCTGAATCGATTCGATCCACGATTCGATTTAATTCGATTCGATTCAATTCGATTTGATTCTGGGAAATTTTGACAGTCAGAAATATTATAATTCAGATCAGTGCATTTACATATTTTTGTATCTATAAAAAGGAAGCTGACACACGCAAGGCTTTATCAAAGGTGTGAGCGTCACAGCAGATGCCTTTGTGTCAAAGTAGCTGAAGATAAAACACAGAAAAACATGAAGGTGATTTTACTAGCCTGGGATTTTATAAAAAATATTCTGCAGTACATCAAAAACGAAAGAAAACCATTAATGAACATATGAACGTTACCTCTGACGTTACAGCGGTTTTATTAGAGACACGGCTAAGCGTTTTGCATTTTGCATAATTTTAAAAAGTTTAAATTGGTTCAGAAGCCTGTTGAACGGCAGAAATTAGGTTTTCTTTTCGGAAGAATGTAAAAGGGGGAAAAAAAAAAAAAAAAAAAAAAAAAAAAAAAAAAAAAAAAACAGCGGCCAACAGCGCTGTAAACAACGGTAGACTTGCGTAACAAGCAAGCGAATATTGAAGAAAAAAGATCTTTAGACGGGAAACTGTTCTTGAAGGAGAGAGAGAGAGAGAGAGCGCTGTGCATCGTGGTGGAAGCAAAACAGTAAAAGTCAGAGGGAATTCATGACGATGTTTATGTGAAGCGTAGTTTGGAGATATTGTTTGGGGAGAGATCAAACTAACAGCTTTAGAATCAGCGCAAAAAGGGCGTGAACACAAAGCGCGGACCCGCCGACAGATCAGAATCAGCGAGCTGTCGGCTTTCAGCCCCTACTGTGAGAAAGGCGACATCTAACTGATTCTGATCCGCTGTGTGTTTAAGTCTTTGTGCAGAATCCGTGTTCCTGCTCTCATTTACTGTCTTAGCTGTTTGGTGGTTGTTGAAATTTTGTGAGATTTCACCAGAGATTCTGGTATTTCGGGCAAAATAAATTTATATTAAAAAATCGATTCAGGATTTTAATAAATCGATTTTACGTTATCCAAGCCAGAATCGATTTTAATCGATAAATCGATTATAAAAACCCACCCCTAATACTGAACCCCTAGTTGCCCTTGATGCCTCCATCAAAGGGTGAGTGAGTGTCTAAGAATGTTATAAATGAAGAATGTTAAACACTGTATAAATGTGTATGTGATTGGATGTGTGCAAAAACAAAATGCTTTGAGTGCTCACCTGAATAGAAAGGTGTTACAGAAGTTCCAGTCCAATTTACCAATTAGCTGACAGTAAAACATGACCAAAATCATTTAACATGTCAAGAAAAATGATTTCATGCAAAATGTTGCATTAAATGTATCAATTCAGTTATACAATTTTGACATATTTTAAGGACTACTATTAATTTATGAACTGATGAAGTTTAGAGCAAACACTGGTTCCTAGTGTTTACCATCTCTGGCAGTAGAGGTGATACTGTCAGAAAAGCAAGAGGACCTCATTTTGGTTGACTATGAACCTTCCACCAACATTTCAGAATGTCAAAATAAAAACCGTTAGAAGTTCCATGGAAGGTATCAAACTTGATTTTTTGTGCCTCCCAGGGCAGATTGGGGATATGCAGTTGGAAAGGGCCACGATTAACTATCCAGACAAAGTGGTGGTTGACAAGCAGGAGATGGCAGCCATAAATGCAAGAAGACGGATTTAACTTACCTGGCCTGATCAAAAGGTTCCCCCATAAGAATATTTTCTCGAACAGTTCCATGAAAAATCCAGGCCTGCTGGCAAACGTACGCAAATGTCCCATCAGCTGTGACGGAGCCCTGAAGAAGGTGCATCTAAAAGGAAAGTGAGCAGGCCAAAAGACTAATGTCACTGTAATGTAAAGTTAGGAATAGTAAAAACATAATGTGAATAAATGCAGACAGATACAAAAACAATAGAACATACAAAAGAAACAAACCTGTTCCAAAATGCTGCAAATCAGTGACGTCTTTCCGCTTCCCACATTCCCACAAACACCAAGCAGTTTTCCCTTCAGGAAATATCACAAAGATTATCATTTCACATCCAGCAGAGTCTTGATAACTTCAGTTATTATTTGATCACACCTTGGGTAGTGTAAAAGAGATGTTTCTGAGGGTTGGTAAGGTCTCAACATTTTCATTCGGAGAAGTCACGTCCATATTGTGTTCCGTGACCTCATTAGCTGCTCTGGGCGGTGACTCTGACTGGCTGCGTTTGGTCCATGAAAGTGTAGCATTTCTCATCACTACAGCAGAATTACTGCCTGCTATCTGCGTCAGGTAAGGCTCAGGATTCTGGATGAGTAAGAGTTTCTGAAACAGTCACAGTGCATTTACAACATCATTCAGGTTTTTACCAATTTTGCTTTTCAGATTTCTAAAATCCATGACAGTAACAACTTTAACAAAACTAAAAAAAGATTATGAATTAAAATACTGTACTGCAAGTCCTAAAAGCATCATGAATAATACGAATCCAGCTTGTGATTAGCAGCATGGCCTTTTTCACTGGTTTGTAGAGGACAAGATTTGGAGAAGTGCACATGAGTGTGTGGTGAGCAGTGTTGGTCAAGTTACTTGAAAAAAGTAATCAGTAACTAATTACTAATTACCTCCCCGAAAAAGTAATCCCGTTACTTTACTGATTACTTCTTTTCAAAAGTAATTAATTACTTAGTTACTTTTTAAAAACACAATTTACAACCTGAATAGGTGATAAAGCGATAGATCTTTCAGCCCAATTCTACTTTTTCTACATAATCCATCATACAAAATGTAATCAAATGGAAAAGTCTCTTTTTAAAACTTGTTTTATTAGTTTTAATCTTTTAACTTTATGCATCAAGCAAAAATTTAATTATATGCAACATTCACTGACTGGAAGAAATTTGTTTAACATTTAAACCTATTTTCTGCACATTCCAACACATAAAATCAAATATTTTTTGTGTTTACACTCACTCTTTCAAATAGATGCAAGTAAAACACAGCAGAAAATAAATGAAGTCAAAGACTAGCAGTCCTTTTGCTCCATTTTAACCTGTAAAGCAGGAGTAGGGTAGGCGGAGGTTTACCCTGGTGCAGGTGTGCCGCAGCGGTCAGTGGAAGAATCCGCGAGTTTCTCTGTGAGTTTCCCATTAGGTGGTAGCGCACTCTGTGCTTGCTTGGAAGTCTAGGGGTTTTTTTTTTTCACTTTCTCTACTATGGTAGAGAAAGTGTGGCCACAGGGTAGGTCTGCAGGGCAAACTTGGCTAGGTCAGCAGTTAGGGCTGGGCGATATGACCCAAAATTCATATCTCGATATTTTTTAGCAGGGTGACAATATAAGATATATATCTCGATATTTTTTTAAAGCCATAAGTCACACTGTTTTCCAGATTTCACACAGGCATTTTTATTTACATACAGCATAGATTTACATGAAGAAATTACTCAAAAATAAATTATCAGCATTTATTAAATAATCATGCTCCATAAATAAAAGAAAACAATGCTGTTTTTGTGCAAAACAAAAAGCTCATAATTGTGCAGTCAAAATGTAAACTAACAGACGCTGAGCATAATAACAAAGACAGATTTCACAGCTGCTCTGTTCCCAACTTCTACTGCGTGACTGACAGCCTTGAGTTTGAAATCCTCTTTGTAACTACGTCTCTTAACAGGTGCCATTTATGGCCCTTATACACACACAATACCGTAATATTACGTTGAAGCACAGTACGTATCACTCCGCGAGGCTCCAGACTACGGTAGCCGTAATGCTCTGACAATCCATCAAGCGCTGCATCTCCGTAGCTTACCAAAGTCGTACTAAAATATCTTTTGACAGATTGCTGAGCGCCGTGTACCACCTAAAATCGGTTCGCGGTCAGTAAGCACAACCAGAATTCATACATAAGGCGCGCTGTCAACTTTTGAGAAAATGAAAGGATTTTAGGCCGTGCAGCCCCTGTGGGCTGTCGTTAGCATGGTTAGCTCGTTAGCGTGGTTAGCTCGTTAGCGCGGTTAGCTCGCTAACACGTTGATGCCGTCCAGCCCCACAACTCGCTAACGGAGATTTGCCGTGTCCATCTTGTCGCTGCCTGCAGGTGAAGCTATGGGGGAGGAGGGGGAGTTGTGTTCAGTGAAGGAGAGGTGAGGCCGAGTAATGTTGCATAGAGACAAAAGTGGACGAAAGAGAGGCAAACTTGTGGCTCCACAAGTATAATTATAACGTAACATAGACTATATCGATATAAAGGATATTGTCACATCTTATATCTCGTATGAAAATATATCGATATTTTTTTTAAAAACTCGATATATCGCCCAGCCCTATCAGCAGTTATCCTATCCTATAGACAGGCATTCTACTCTATTTTACAATGGTAAGCAACATTTTGATGTTTAGTGGTATTGTACCATCCCCTGATTTGACTGGATGAGCTCCATCAGGTCATCTTGACTGTGTCTACATGTCTAAATGAGTTGCTGCCTTGCAAAACCAATTACTTTCCATAGAAATACTTCACAAGTAAGCAATGCTTAAATTGTACTTATATTACAATAGTGATAAAAGTGTGTCTGAAGGTTCTCAGTCATCGTAGTCTAAGGAGCTTGGAAAGAAAAGTGTCTGGACTTCTTTAAGTTGCTTGAACACGTTTCACCTCTCATCCGAGAAGCTTCTGGGCCAGGATGTAAAGGACAAAGGTCACTCTTTCAAGGATGCCAATGTTCACATTTTGGAAATAGAAGACAGATGGTTTGAAAGAGGAGTGAAAGAAGCCATCTATGTCCACTGTGCCCACTCACATCCTGGGCTATTTGACCTCAGGAAATGATAGGGTGGGGCTAGGTTTCACAATGAGCTCACCCGAAACCTTGGCTGATTGTGACCTACACCCGCTTTCACACCTTGGTTTGTGTGATTAGGTAGAGGATCATTAGGGGGTCTCCAAAAGTTGATTCTGTTCATCTGGACGTAGCGTTTAGCGGGAGAAACGTTTCGTCACTCATCCAAGTGACTTCTTCAGTCTCAGCTGACTGCAGGTTTCCCCAATCTTATAAACAGTACATTTGTATAATGACTGAAACCAGCCCACTGAAGGAACAATAGGCTGGGAGGTCAGTTCCTTAATCTTAATTATGCAAATTCTCATGACCATTGATCATTTGGGGGTTTCATTGTCCCTCTTGTGGACACTCCCACAGGGCTTAAATCTGGGACTCTCCACCATTTGACCCTAGAACTGAAGAAGCTTCTCAGATGAGAGGTGAAATGCGTTCAAGCAACTTAAAGAAGTCCAGGCACTTTTCTTTCCAAGCTCCTTAGACAGTGATAAAAGTGTATTAAAGAAAACTTAATGAACAGAAAGACCATAACAAGTGGAAACGTTGCTACTGCTACTACTGCTGGACCTTGAGGAACCAAAAAGAAGAGCTTACCCTAAATCGTTTTAGTGACACAAAAGCGTCGGTGAGCGCCTTCACAGCAACCGGCATGACAGCAAAGGTGAACCTCATGGAGGCGAAGATGGCAACAACAGTAAAAGCCTGGGAAGAAAATATTGCACTATAATCTCACAACACAACCAAAAACCCTCAATTTATGTGTTAGACCTTTTCGGTCAGTAGACCAAGCCTTCTTACAAAATTCTCGCAGTTTTCTTCTCAGTTCATCTCTACTAACAACTTCTCCAAATCACCAAGTGGAAACGCTAACAGAGGCTGTGTTACTGCATAATATTGTTACAGAGCTGTGCTACTTACATCAGATGTTTTCAGTGGCAACCCCAACAAAGTGTGGATGAGAAGGGTGAAAACAGTGGCAATGGTGTTGATGGCCATGTTCAAGTTGCCATTAATACTCTGGATTTCAAGGATTTTCTGTACTAGTTTCTTTTCAAGTTTCCTCAACTCTGTAAGAAAGATCGTTTGCCTTGTCTGTTACTTTCATCATTCTTTGTAGACGCACCCAAACATACATCCAAAGCACTCAAACATTTCATTCAATGCAATTGTTAAGTCATTAACTACTAGACACATTAAGAACCTTCTGATACATGCCGATATGCTTGAATGTTGAATGGAGACACCTTTATATTCATTTGTGATCTATATAGGGATCATTACACAGGGAACCCTTCTGTGTAGGTGTGTTGCTTTAGATGTAAGAGCTTCACACTTAACTCACATCACCTCTTTTGCATCTAGTAACAAGATTACATGCCTGATTTTGTATCTAAACAAATGGGAGTCTATAAATAATGCATGTGATATGCAATATTACTAGATAAATGGAAAGTGCTGCCAAATGGGAATCAGCTGCTCGACTTACCTACAATTTTCATCTCAAAAGAATCTTCCCAGGCATACATCTTGATTAGCTTAATGCTGTTGAGAATCTCAGTCATTGCATGAACACGTTTGTCTTTTATTACCATTGCTTTTGTCTTGAATACATTTGTGAGATGTGCCAAGAGATGCTAGAAAAGAAGAAGAAGAAAAAATTAGTCCCCTGATTGCCAAGATTCCAACAGTAGAAGGTAAGGGTATTTCTCAATGATGACTTAGACCTCACAGCACAGGTTTCAGCATGCCCAATATTATGTTTGGGCAAATTCTTTCATAGTTTATCTACATTACAACTTTTTTTACATTTCAACATTGACTATAATGCTTACCTCAATCAATTTTTGCATTTATCTCACTTTATTAACTTCATGTACATACTTGAATGAGAATACAGATGATGCAGATGAGGACTCCAATAATTGCGGTGTAGCCCAGAATGTTCCAGGCATAACAAGTGCCCGCAACAAGGAGTACAGGGGTGGACATCACAAAGCTCCCATTCACAACTGCCTCAAAAACCGTGTGTCCAACATTGGTCAAAATATTAAGAATCTAGATTAAAGAAAAAATGAGAAAACAAAAGCTTATATTTCACCCGTTTTTCATAATACACCAAATGTGAGATGTACTGAAAAAGTATCTTATTTTCTCATGCATTTCTTTTGGATCAAACAAATCTTAATATTAGACAAAAATTACCAAAATAAATACAAAGTGTTTAAATTGTGCTTCAATTTATGAAGGTAAAGTTCTCCAAATGTACCTGTCCATACATGAAAAAGTGAAAAGTGATAGGTGGTTGTGCCACCCTTGAGAGGAAGAACTGCAATCAAACATTTGTAATAATGGGAATGAGTCTTTCACATCACTGAAGGAATTTTGGCCCACTCTTCTCAACAGAATTGTTGCAATTCAGCCACATTGGAGGATTTTCAAGCACGAAAGACTTATTGATGCCAACGCATCTCAGTTAGATTCAAGTCTAGACTTTGACTAGGCCACTTTTCACAGCAGTGCAGGTAAAGTGAATTCTCTGTGTGTGTAAACCAGTCTTTACCTCTCCGTTTGACATGTCGCCAAGTACTTGCAGAGATGTGACTTTCTGGAAGCCCAAAGAGCATAAGGCACCTTTCAGTCTGATGGCCGTACGCAGTGTTAATGCCCACTGCAAGGATATCATGGAAGTTTTGAGCAACTCTGTGGTGAACAAAGCAAAGGCCAAACCAACACCACTGGTTTCTCCTGGGTCGCAAACGTAGTCCAAGATCTTATAAACGACGACCGCCTGAAGGGACAGAAAATGCTTGATACGCTTCAGAGAGTAGAAATTCTAAAAAAAAATGCAATTAGAAACTGTTTACAGAGTATGAACCACTATTTCTTGAAGTCAAATTTGATTTATAATAAATAAAACATTTAGGCAAACATCAGAAGGTCACAAAGTCTGAAAATACAGATGACGACAACCCACCGGCCCCAAAAAGGCCGCCACCATGGCAAGAATGGAGACGAGGGTGGACAGAATCAGTCTAGTTCTTTGAAAACGAAGAGTCACCCGAATCAGTGAGGCATTCTCCAAGCCTCTCCTTGCCACTTCTTCATTCCATAGCCTCTGGAGCCTGCAGAACACTCACAATCAAATCATGTACACTAAAAATGGGCTAGCATTTAATTTTGACAAGTTAGCCTCGTTCCTTTGACTTATCTTCAAGATGCAAATTTCAGCAGCTACATTAAACTCCTAGGACCTGGCGTCCACATATGTGGACTTCACATTTTGGGTTATTCAGACCAAAATACTCAATTTTGCTCTACAAGGGCCTGATATCCACTTACGAGGACATTATACTGCTACTGTTCTATTGAAATTTTAAACAAATATCCTCATGTGGCTCTTATTTTTCATAAAAACAAAAATAAGGTTTAAAAAAAAAAAAAAAAAAAAAATATCTGGTAATTCTTTGTTTTTACATTCATCGGGGCCCAATATGCCCAAATATCAAAGAAATTAAAAATGCATGCCGTGGAAGAGTTCGGGTCTTAGGAGGTTAATGGTGCGTCATGTCCCAAGCAGACCTACTGTGGGTTTCTGTCTATTCCGCTTAATAATTCTAATAAAGCCCTTTCTTTGTTCCTTGTTGTGCATCATCTCTTTCGTCTGAGGTTTCTTTCCCACATGCTTGTTTACCCCCTTTGTAAACAAAATGCATCATCCATTGAAATGTTAGATTCTGCAAATGCCTTAAACAACAACCAAAAAATGTGAATCTGCAAAGAGAGACCTTTTTGCGTTAATGTCTGCTACATCAAAAGGAGACAGGTGTAGGTCGGATGTATCCAGCTCATTCTTGAACATGGCCCACATTTTGGGGATCATCCACAGAAAGACTGAAAATGATATTAAACCTGCATTATCTACAGCGTGGGACCTGGACAAGACAAAAAGAAAAGAAAAAGCAAATGAGTACTGTACAAGGAAGACATTCTATATCAAAGAAAGTAACTTTTATTTGGCAGACAGGTTACATTTAGCAATTTCTCTTTCATCAATGAAACTGACTCTGGTGAGGAACAGCGGAAGGGTATAAGGGTCTGCATGCTCCGTCGGTATTTTCCAAATGGGCAAGGATGGGGTATTTCCCTGATGTCATTATCTGTATCATCTGAGGCAAGAGACAAAGCACTCAAATGGATCTCATCTTCTCCCTACAGAGTCAGAAAAACAAAGACAGACAGAAAGGTGTATAAGCTCAGTCCAAGTAACAAATCTGGAAACAAACAAACAGGAAAAAAAACAAACATCTAAACTAACAATTAATTGTACTTCCTAATTACAATTTTAGTAGATATGAAACATGATCAGAAAACATAAAACTAACTACCTTGTCATGTCCTAAACAACCAAAATTAATCAAACTGACACAAGTGAAATTATTTAAACATTTTCCAAGCAGAGAAAAAAGTGAATACCTATTTTTATTTATACTACATGCAAATCAAACAGCTCTTCATCATGTTATTCCGCCATGCTCTCCTTTTCTTTGATTTAATTTTTGTCCCTTTATTTATTTATTTATTTATTTAAATGCAAGCAGCCCTTCCCCGGCAACGTAAGCAAAACCCAGAGAACTTTACAGCATATGGAGCTACCAACTTGTGAGGAATAAGAGGCTGCTCAGGTCGATGACACGTAGTACACCAGATTTCTCAGTTTACTGGTGTTCAATGTTCCCTCTAATTTTTCATGTGTCTGAGCGAACACACAAACTCCCTGAGCGATCCCGTGGACCACTGTGAGCGACATCAGACGTGTGCACTGTGGTCACGCCAGCATCTAATCCATCCAAGTTACATGGTTTATTAAAATCATCAAATTACAGCATTTACATTTATGTTAGACTACTTTTAAACAGCTTTAGCCCATTTACAATGAAAATGTAAAAAGAAATCTAGTCATTGGCCTGTGTAGTATGTTAACACTATTGGAAGTAAAAATAACTTGAACTCCAATTTCGAAAACACAACTTTCTTTTTTTTATAAAGCTGACTTGTATTATGAGTACGAGTCTGTGGTCTGGGAGAGAGTCCTGTAACTCTGTCTGCAAAATACAGTATATAATGACCAATGTTGGGCAAATAATTATACAGTTACTCCTCAAAAAAGTAACTGAGTTATGCAAACAGCAAAGTTTTTTGCAGCTATTTTTTTTTTTTTTTTTTTTTTTTTTTTTTTTTTTTTTTTTTAAATGCAGCCAATGTATTTTTAAATAAACATTTCAAACTATTTACAGAACAATCAGCTGTTCTGCATCAAAGTTGATGCCACACAAATTATTTGTGCCACTCCAAAAAAATGTTCTGTCCACTATGAGATAAAGGAGAACATCACAAGCCTGATACCTGCAGGCGTGACAACAGGAGATGTATCACTCCTGTAATATTCAGCAGTCGCCTCATTGTTCTGACACACACAACAAATCTATTGACTACACTACACACGATTTGCGCTAAACGTCTCAAATCTTTCACATCTCAAAACACCACCGTCACTCCTAAAACTTCCCCCATTACAACTCCGGTGTCGGCACATAAGGACGCTATCATAGCCTGTCAACGACGTTGATTGGCTGCGTATATACGAATCCCAGATAGCAAGGAGACATTGAACAGATGTTGATTTTCCATCTGAACCATCAGAATTGAAATGTCAACACAAAACCAATGTTGAAACAACATTGAAATACTGATGAAACCTGACACTGACATTGAAATAACATCGATTCACTGTTGTTCTGTCATCGTTGATTGTTGATCTATTTATAGTTGACAAGGTGACAACAATCACATTGAAAAACCATCGATTTATGGTTGAGTGGGAAATTAAAGCTGCTACCACTTGGACTATTCCATAGCACCCCTATCACATTGGTACATCCCTCCAGGTAACCATTGTCTTGTACAGTACAGCGGGACATTAGATTTACTCTCAGCGGACTGCTGACAGGCACAGCTTAGAGGGAACATTGCTGGTGGTTTTTCAACATGATTGTTGTCACCTTGTCAACTATAAATAGATCAACAATCAACGATGACAGAACAACAGTGAATCAATGTTATTTCAATGTCAGTGTCAGGTTTCATCAGTATTTCAATGTTGTTTCAACATTGTTTTTGTGTTGACATTTCAATCCTGACGATTCTGATGGTTCAGATGGAAAATCAACAGCTGTTCAATGTCTCCTTGCTATCTGGGTAGTTGGTTTGTGTGAGTATGGCCCCCATCTACATCGCTCAGCTCGGTGTTGTGCCAAAACACCGGGCCTGTTCTAAAAACCAAGCTCAGCGCTCCCAAAACGTCTTGTCATTACGCGGCTTCACTAAAACCACCAACTTTCAGGAAGTTGGTTCACGACTCGGCAAATCAACGCAGGTTTTCTCAATTTAGCCGCGAGCACGTTCACACAAAGGGGGTCGCTGCTGGCAGTATATAACCAATCATGAACAGGGACAGGATCAGAGAACTTTGAGAAAATTAGAATTACAGGCCCGCAGATTAAAAGCACTAGTTGCTGCAAAAAATACAAGTACACCCCGATCATGCACATTTCCAGCGATTTTAAATACCATTAAGGAACTTCTCGAAGCCGCTGTCCTGGCAATAAAGCACTAGTAAGTGTAATTACAGGAACAACTCCATTATTTATATTTATTCTTGCAATTTTTCCTTATGCAATGGATGTTTAGTTTCAATATTCCAACAAAGAAATTCCTCAAGCTGCGGCCTTTCTGTTGTAAGCAACAGGTTGTCTACAAGACTTCAGTGCGCTTTTAGGGTCATGCTCGTGCAAAAATCAAAGGTATAACACGGTCTCTCAAGACCTCTTACCCCACACACAACCAAGTCCGCAGGACGCTCCACACGTGCCGACGCCATCTTCCGTGAGAGGTGATTGGTCTGTAGGCGGCGCTTTTATACTAATTGATCGATCTGCAGAGGAGGTTTGGTAATAAGGCTACCTTATCTATGAGCTACGTGGTCTTTAAAGCTATGTAGTCTTTTGCAACAGACAAGTGACTCTGGGGGGGGATGTATCATCAGCTTGTTATATTTGCCAGTCTTGTTGACAGTAGCGGTTTTAGATACGGGCGACACGGGCGGTTGCCCGGGGCGGCATCGTGGTGGGGGGCGCCATCACCGGCATCGGCAAAAAAAAAAAATGCTCGTACTCATGCTGCCCCGACGTCAGCCAGCGCATATTGGGAATGGCATAGGCACCGATTGGTTTTCTATCGCCCATTTGCTGGGAGTAAGGGCGCCCTTCGTTTGCGAGGAGCGCGTGCAGCTTGTGACACAGGGAAGAGGGGGCGGGGCGGCGGGGGTTTTTCTAACCGCAGCATCTAATAACCAACTCGCAAAGTAAAACAAAATAAAAACAAACCAACAAACACAAAAACACCAGACATTATAATACAGACTTATAATTTTCACCGATGTTTTTTTTTATTTTATCTGTGTTTTTTTAATTCTATACACGAAAAGTGAGCGCGAGAGCCCTCGGCGCGCCTGCTCGCTGCTGAAGTCAAAGTAAACTTTATTGTCATCTCCGCTACAGTCCAGTATATAGAGAGACGAGACGACGAGGCTCCAGTTACAGCAGTGCAAATAAACAAACAATATATATAAGAAGAGTAAGAAAATAAATATACACGTTAGGACTCGGGGTAAAGGGATCAATAACAATTTAAAATGTAAAATTTACAGTTTGATGATTTAAAGTCTCACACACAACCCGTCGAAAGGGGCGGTAGGCCCTGCTGCTTCCAAATAGACCACATTTCATTTATAATGTTGTAAATCCAAGTCCATTATGGATTCATGATATGAATCCTGGGTTGTGTGAAATCTCAGAAATGCACCCTAGACAAAGTGAATCTGTGAACTAAGGTGTAGGTGTGTTAGATCATGTTGTGGTGACCCTCGGGTTGAGGGATGGGTGTTCATACTGGAGTGCAAAATTAAAACCAATGGAAGATGGACAAGAAAAGTTCAAAGCCATCAGGTCCTCATTTTAGAAAAAAGAGAAAAGAAGAGGATGAGAAACGAGTAAAAGATACAGGTAAGCAGATGTGTGATTGGATAATGGCAGGTCATCCTGAAACAATCAGAATCAGAATACTTTATTAATCTCTAAGGAAATAATGTGCATTACAGTTGCTCCAAGAAGAAATGGTAAAAATAGTAACAGTAACAGACTAAACTCCAAACAATACATTATGTTACAGTTCTTAATATTAATTAGTCATTGTTGATTTGTCCTGTTCTCATTGTATGACGAATTATGATGGCTGTTAGGTAGCCGTTTGCATACTATGCATACTCCCTCTCGCTTCATATGTGTGTGTACAACAGTTTTATGTTAATGTACAATCCTTAATATGTTTTGTGTGTGTGTGTGTGTGTGGGGGGGGGGGGGGGGGGGGCGCCAGAGGGAGTGTTCGCCCAGGGCGCCAAACAGGCTAGGACCACCACTGCTTGTTGATATTAGGCAGGAGAATAGTCAGATTTTTAAAACATAGTAACTAGTAAGGAAAAAGGATTATTCTAAGTTTGGATTGACTGATCAGGATAGAATAATCCCTGAGGACTGGTCATGGATGGATGCCATCAAATGAAACCTAGATGTGATACGACAAGTGTGGCTTACCATGACTCAAGTCCAGCCATAAAGAAAAGAAATAACTTCTTTATTATTAACATGGTATCTGAAGGGTCAGTACATTGCTGTTTGTGTAATGAAAATACAACTGCAAGTCCAAAACAAGGTCTGTAAAAAGTCTGTAAATAACCGCGTATATATGCACAATTCTACATGATTTTTTTTTTTCCCCTTTTGTCGTTTGAATTTTGTGGGATTAAAACATTGTCCGGAAAGCATTTCTCATTCATTGTATAAAATGTAGACATGACAAATACGTGACAGTAAAAAATGCTGTTACTACATTTGTCCAGCAGATGGCAACCTTCGCTTAGCAACAAAAAAGTAATAACCACAGAGGGCCACTTGCAACTCTTCACTATCCTGTATGGCACTATACTTTGCATGTTTTATAAAACCCTGAGAATAATAATTAAAAAAAATACAAATATATGCAAAAATATACAAAAGTCATTCACTTCTAGACATGAAAGTTATCCAAGATGCTTTTCTTTCCATCACTAGTGCCCAAGCCAAGTCTTCCTCACCAGCTTGACTGTGTTAAGTGAATACTGTTTCTGTCCATGTATTGCAAATATTTCCATCCACCAGACAGATTTCAGGTATCACTCAGATAGAACAACAAAGTGACACAAAGGCAAGCTGCTGGATGTCTGCAGGCTGACATGATGACTATAACAAGTTGACAGTTATCTGAGCAGTCTATTTTGAGCAGACAGGCACACCTGCAGGTTATTGCTCTAGGTATTTCAGCAATAGAAATCCAGCCCATGCTTGTGCTGCTGCTGCTGGGAGGATGCAGTGATCTCATCTGGAGCATGAGCAGGCCAACTGTGGAGGTCCCCAGTGAGTTTGGAATCCAAAAGAGTCTCCCTCATCTGTTGGTTCTCCCTTGTTGCTGCCTCCCACACCACCTCCAGCTCTTCCTCTATCTCCCTGCAGGTGCGAAGAGAGGAGACAAGAAAATGAGTCAGACGATCCATTTGTCCATCATTCTACATATTTGATAAGTTACAGTGTTGTGAAATAGCAATAAAGTTACACAATACCAACTGGACCTGTGTAAACTGAATTTACACCCCTTGGCAGCTAAAGTGGGCACACAGGTCTGATCACTCCCACACCTGCTCAATCAAATCATCACCATTTTTAGAAACATGGATTTGGTTTACATTTGTCAGGAGCAGGAGGAATCTGAATTTTGTCACAACACACCTAGATGATCTTCAGATTTTCATAGCTGAACTGTTTGGATGACAATGGTCAGGATTTTCTATGAGTCGTGTTGTGGCGAGTGACGTACTTTATGCTGTTTCATGCTGGGGCAGCGGGTTGAGGATCGCAGATGCCAACAGACTCAATAAACCGATCACTTACTGGCCAGTAACACTGTGGGGGTGGAGCTGGCGTCAGAGAAGCGGATGTTGTCCTTGATAAGGACAATGCTGGACAATACCTCCAACCCACTCCATGACGTACTGGCCAGTCACAGGAGCACAGTCAGTGAGAGACTGAGATTACTCAAATGCACCACTGAACGACACAGGAAATCATTCCTGCCTGAGGTCATCTCTCCGTACAGTTCCTCTACCTAAAGCCCAAGTACACACTGCAATCATTGCACACCATTAATATCGCATCCTCTACAGCAATAATAAAAAGTCAAAATGATAAGAGGGGCACCTCAGTGTCAACTGTATACATTTAATTTTAGTATAATAGCATATAATAGTATAGTAGTGTAATATACTGGAAGATTTGTAATTAGAGCTTTTTTGCTATATTTTGTATTATTTTATTTAACTTAGTTAGGTACTGTTCTTAGTGTCATGGAACAACTGTGACAACATAATGTCTTCCGGGATTAATAAAATATTCTGATTTTGAATGTTGGGCTGCTTTGCTCCTTTTGCTATGACTTGCTGTAACTGTAAGTAACTTGAAATCTGCTCTCTGAAGATCCTAGAGATAATCCCATGTCATGAGTGCAAACGATGCAGCATGACAAAAATGTGTTTTAAAAAAAGATTTTAAAAGAGGTTAAAGAATTTCTTAAGTCCTCAGCTATGGAATTCAGTAGTCTTGACTACAAAGGCTCAGCTTTAGTGACTAAAAACCCAGAAACGAAGTCATGCCAAAAGATCTCAAGCAGCAATAATGTCATATGGAGTCAGCATCTCATTGATCTAGGCAGGCACCAGAGTGTGTAGGGCTTTAGAAACCAGCAATAAAATCTTAAAATCAATTCTAAAACTAACAGTTAATCATAATAATAATAACTTTATTTATTACAAAGTACTGTACAGCTATTTGAAACTAAAAAGATAAATAAATAAAAGTGTTACAAGTAAAAACACAATACACGTTAAAAAAAAACAGTAAGAATTTAAAAACTAGAAGGCATAGAATTAAGACATGTAAGATAGAGTGAACAAATGTGTCTTCAACTTAGTTTAAAAAACCTCCACAGAACATGCCTGCCTAATGGTAAATGGCCTGTATTTATATAGCGCTTTACTAGTCCCTAAGGACCCCAAAGCGCTTTACATATTCAGTCATCCACCCATTCACGCACACATTCACACGCTGGTGATGGCAAGCTACATTGTAGCCACAGTCACCCTGGGGCGCACTGCCTAATATCTTGAGGGAGGTTGTTCCACAGAAACGGGGCACAAAAAGAAAAAGCTCTCCAATTGTCTTTTTTCTGTCTCTAGGAACCTTTAGAAGGCCAGAGTGCTGAGATCGCAGAGCATGGGATGAAACGCAAAGGTGTAAAAGGTCGGGGAGGTATGAAGGTGCCAGTCCATTTGAGGCCTTGTAGATGAGCAGCAGGACCTTAAAATCTGCTCGAACCTGACAAGGTAGCCAATGAAGAGATCTCAGTACAGGGGTAATGTATTTCCCGGTTCTTGTTATAATGCGAGCAGCTGCATTTTGCACCATCTGTAGACTTCTAAAACTTTTCTTTGGTAGCCCAGAAAGAAGAGCATTCATGGACAAGAACCTCTGCAGTGTCGCTTGACAAAACCCGTCTGATTTTGGCTGTGTTCCTCAAATCATAAAAGGTGGTCCTTGTTATCTCTTGTACATGAGACTTGAAGGAGAGCACCATGTCGAACCACACGCCCAAGTTTTTTACCTTGTCCCTGCAATTTATGACATTGTCTCAATTTTCAAGATGAAATTTTGCAACAAGTGCTGAAATTTTTGTGGTCATTGAAGGCCATTGATGGTCACTGTTTTTTCTTCGTGTTAAAACTCTGGTAGCGACATTTTGAATGACCTGCATTCTGTGTATGCTGAAGCCTGAATAAAGTCCACTATGGTAATCAAGTCTGAAACAAATGAGAGGATGGATGACCTATTTTCAATCGGACTGTGACAGGAATAGTTGAATTTTTTTACATGTGTCTAAGAAGAATGAAACAGAATTGCATGATATTAGACGTCTGTATATTAAACAAGAGTCTTTTAGGTTTTGAGCCTCTTTTCAAACACAAAGCTCAGACTAGAAGAGAGTTCAATACTATTTCTATTGGAGGAAGGTGTAATTATGATTATTTCAGTTCTGGAGTCATTCAGCTTAAAAACAACAACAACCAGATTCAGAAAGAACTTTGAATCTCTGTGAGATCAGCACAAAATAAAGCCAAAAAGCATAAAAAACAGAAAGAATGTCAAATAGTTTTTCAGTTTTGCAGCATCAGTTTTCAATAAAATAATGACTAATCAAGTGAAGTGGAGTTGGCATTAAAGCAAGAAACTGAAGAATGAAGGAAAATGTTTAAATACAGTGAATAATGGCACGTTTGTATATAATAATAAGCGAGGAAGGGGCTTTTCTTTTCGAAAACACTATCCAAAACAGACTGTAGGTTTCTACCATAAACCTGTCATCACCATCGCAGATAATGGAGATGCAATGGCTGCGGCAACAGTCCTCTGCTGTCCTTACATCACTCTGGGTTGCTGGGAAGTGCATGCTTCATCTTCTTTCTCAATTATAGCTAAAGTAGCGCCAGAGGCATTGTATATTATGATTGAAAAAGAGAAGCACACATAGCACCCCATCAGAATGTAATAGAACAGAAATGTAGTTGTTGGTTTGGGTGAATTTCACAGTGCAGGCACTCCAAAATGAAGAGTATACTGTGCAGATAGGAGTATGCATTAAGATAGATTGAGAATGTGTGGAAAATCAGTGCTTTGTAATAGAAAGGTTAGCTAAAAAGGTATTGTTATAAATAAACATACAGCAATGCAAACTGCAGCTACTGAAAAGCTCATTAAGTTAAATGGACACCTCTCCATATTAGATAGAAAATGAAACATTACGATCTTTATAAACACAAGATTCACTGTGGGGCTGTTAGTCAAGAACTAATTGAAAAAATCCATCAGTCGTGTGTTTATGCATGTGTGTGAATGTATAAGCCTAAAGGTTAATGCCAGCAGTCATATCAGCAAGGGTTTAACGTTCAGCTGATCACAACATTAACTGCTTACAATCCAAACAAACACGGGTATAATCTGAGGACTAAATGTCTTCCTGATCCATTAATGACAGCAACTGCAATCGATTGTACTGACAGTTTAAATAAGACTTTGATCCCTTTTTTAAAAATATATTCTACACACGAATGCCTAATTATTTATTCATGTGAGTCTAGCCTGCCATCTGATGTGCATTCTTAATGTCAGCAACAAGCCAGCAGTCAAATTAGAAATGTTACACAAACAACAGGTGATGTATTTGGTATATTGAGAGTGATCCTGGATCTTTTCTACTTATAGCAGGAAAAGAAAACCTGAGTTAAAAGATAACAAGATGTGAGTCAAATTTTCTGAACATGTAACAGATTTTTTTTTAAAACCCATAAAAACAAACAAAAAAAAAAACTAGTTGCTGACCAGATGCATTTTTCTGTTGCTATACAAATATACATTAACTAGAGCAAACACTTTTTAAAGGCTCAGTACTGCAGTGACTGAGCATCAGGCTTTACGGCACTATAACTCTCTTCCTTCTGCGATTCAGTAGCAAAAGTTTATAACCAGATTGACCTATGATTTGTTTAATAAACAGCCTCTGGTTGAACAGTCAGTTAATTAGACTGTGCTGATAATCAGGGGCTTTCGACAAACAAGCACGAGTGTTATAAACTTCATCACTTTCTGTGGCATCTGGTCGGACTTGGATTAGACATCACAAATCTCACAAGCACACAGAGAGCTACCTTCCTCAATTAGAGATTATAAATAAAATATAAAGCTTTTAAAATCAGTCTCCCTGAAGGCTTTAAATCGCATTGAGCACAACACTTACCTCCATGTCAGTAGGGATTTTTTCTTTTTTAGTTGGAGCAGACAAGCACTTCCTCATGAAATTAACTCACCAGGCACAATGCAGGAAAAAGTGGAGTGTTTCTAAATAAAGCAGCAATCACTCTGCTCAGCCAGGGTGTTATATTGCATTTAGATGATATGGGAATAACTGTCAGAGGGAGATGATTGTTGACGGCTCAGATGTGGCAGCATTCACGCATTCAACACCGAAACAAAACCATAAAATTTGAATTTTCTGAAGTATTTTTCCAACTTTTAAACACTCAAACTGAAGAAGACTTGCTTGCCTCATTAGCTCAGTGTGAGATGTGGTAACATTTGAGTTTGGTCACAGCACGGGTACAAAATGAGCAGTGCCAGTCCAAAAATGTAGATGTGGTCTGCCTGTAAAAACATCTGAGTTCATTTCCCACTAACTGAGTTTGTTTTCTGTGCCCAGGGAAGTTATTCACTTCAGCCTTTAATATGTAGCTGTCAGGCTTCTTAGAAGACCCTACTCTAAACTGTTCTGCCTAACCATGATGTGAACAACAAACATAAATAACCTCAATATTTCTTTAGCTGTTGGTTTGCTCTACCAAGCAGGACAGCTGTTTATGATTTGATTGATTTAAGATAAGATACCCTTATTAGTCCCACAAGGGGAAATTTTATGTTAAGGCTGCCGACCTATTGCACGCAATGGCGGCGCCATCTTACCCTCCGACCATACATACATTACACAAAAACATCACATGGGGAAGACAGGTCAGAGAGGTATAACAATGGAAAATGCACCACATGAGGAAAGATAAGGAGAAAAAAAAAACTCCCCCCAGACTGAGCTTCAATAGAGAGATCAGTTTAAGAACAGATAAAAACACCTCTGCACACAGCACATGAAAAAACTCTTAATACACCAAAGACACATGAAAAGCAACAGGGATGGGTAAAGGGTGAGAGACAGCCAATGAAGACAGTACATGGGCCTGCAGCATCGGAGGGGAATAAGCGTTGAAGGCGTTTGGAGGGGGGATGAGTGTACATCTGCATGTGTATATATATGTCTCTGTGTGTGTGTATGTGTCCAGATTTGATACAACATTTATTAAAGAAAATAAATACTGTCTTTATGAACCTTTACTTCCTTTAGATTTGGTTCATGTTATGCGATATTGTTGAAAATATGCACTTTAGATGCACCGATTAGACTCCTTTGTGCATTAGCTGTATTATGTTTAGATCTCTGTTTGAGCTTTAGGCAGGACTGTGGTGAAGCACTTTAACCTTAGCAAATGATCATAATTTTTAACAATCTCAACTGGAAAAAAAAAAGTCAAACTAATACAAAGCAACTCAAGGTCTGCATCAGCAAATGAGTCAGTGTGTCTGGTTAAAAGTCGTAAAGCAGGTGTGTATGGTCACATGTTGTTTGTATCTTTTGCACTCTGACACTTTTCCAGTTGATGCTGTCTGACTATACTGTGCACATGATGACAGTCTGACAACCTTAATTTGCTTGTGAGGACCATATAAGGTGCAGCAAAGCTTCAGAAATAAGCCTAAGTACTCTGGGTTAGCTCCAAGTGTACATCAGAACATCTCTCTGAAGTCTGGTTGCCTTATGTTTACCTGTAAAAGACAGATCAATCTTTTGTCATTGTAACTGTTTTATCTAAGGAGCTTGTAAAGAAAAGCGTTTGGACTTCTATTCTAGAAGTCCAGACGCTTTTCTTTACAAGCTCCTTAGACTACGATGACCTGGATGACTGACAACCTTCACAGACATAACTGTTTTATCATATAGTTTCCGTTCCAGCTCTTACTAGAGTGTCTTTGCATGATTAACACCTCAAGGATCTTATCTTCTATCTGGTCTCATATTAGGCCTTTGATTAGCAACTCAATTCATTTTCTGCCTGAAACAAGCTCATGTAGCTATTCTCCCTTGAAGGCCACCCTCCCTTTAAGCCTGCTTTTTTCTGATAGGCTGCTCCTGACCAAAAGGAAGGTTTGAACTGCAAGTGGGTGGGGTTTCTGTGTTTCTGGGACATGGATATCTCTTTCACTGACAGACAAGAGTAGACAAAAACTGCTGAAACAGCACAACAGTTATAAAGTTGTCTGCCTGTCTGATTGTGAGTGATGGAAAATTAAAAGAAAGAAAGAAAGAACGAAAAGAAAGTTCAATAGGTCCCTTTAAATCTTGTTTCAGGCTTTTTTTCTAAATTCCCAGCTGTGTGAGTTTACTACTGATTGGTGACTTCTTACTTCTAGTTGACTACAGTTCTGGACAAATCTATGATCCTGGCGGTTCATCAAAAGCCTATATATTATAAAAGGCACACATAAAATTTTTATAATGACCAATTTTCCCTGCAATTTTAAAGGCAGGAAAAAAAACCCCTCCAGACTGTAAATTTATCTTGAGAACATTAACTTGACTGTGAAGAAAAAAAATGATCTCATTCCTAATTAACAATGTTCCTCGGAGTGAATGACTTTTGCTAAAAAACACTTTGTCCTTTGCCTTCGGTGAGTAAAGACTCACACGTCTGCTAATTACCTCCAACCCAAACAGTTACCTGGGGCAACAGCTCTCGCCGCTGCTTCCTATGCGGCTACTCACTACTCACACAGAATACAAAGATTAATCTTGGTGCTACGACAGATGGAAAATTCAATAGGAGTGCGTATGTTTGGTGGGATAGCTGCAGGAGCCAAAAGCCACACAGATGCAGTCTGACCTATTGTATTTAGCAAGGCTTAGCAGTAGCTCTGCCATCCCAGCACACCTCCATTACAATAATAGCTTCAGCAAGCTGTCGCCATGTCAGGATTTGGTCTGTTGCTCTGCAGCAGAACGTCTCACTCCTTACCTCCCCCATCCTGTCTCAGTCAGCGAAGACACTAACATCATTCTGAGTTATTCTGAGCTGTTGGGGATCGTAAGGCAAATAAGGCAGAAAGACAGCTACAGGGAAAAACACTAGCATCTCTCCTTAATTATGACTTTAAGCAAGTATTTTGTCCTTAACTAAAGAGAAGTTAGTCACAGCAATACAAATACATATTTACAAAATTTTACTCCAGATAGATATAAGTTAAAAATTATAACTTATATCTATCTGGATGAGTAAAATTTTGTAAATATGTATTTGCATTGCTGTGACTAACTTGATCATTAAAAATAAAAGCAAACTATTATAACAAACACTGCAAACCAATTTAAAATTTACATTATTTTGTAACTGAAAACCAAAAAAACCCCTGAAGAAATGGCATCTTGGTGTTGAGTTGGGTTGGGTTGAGGTCTACAAAAGGTTATGGATTTTCTATGTCAGCTACATGTACAGTTTGGACTACAAAAGCATCACTGCTGTGTGTCAGTAACAGTCCTCTTTCACTTCATGCTTTAGGCTGGAAAACAAATTGCAAGAAAAAGAAACTAGATTTAACATAGGTTCCTCTATAACAGGGGTCTCGAACTCCAGGCCTCGAGGGCCGGTGTCCTGCAGGTTTTAGATGTGTCCTTGATCCAACACAGCTGATTCAAATGGCTAAATTACCTCTTCAACATGTCTTGAAGTTCTCCAGAGGCCTGGTAATGAACTAATCATTTGAATCAGGTGTGTTGACCCAGGGTGAGATCTAAAATCTGCAGGACACCGGCCCTCGAGGCCTGCAGTTCGAGACCCCTGCTCTATAATGTTCAACCACCTGATGAACCACTAAAAGCATAAACATCTTGGCCACTACATGATCCTCCTGAAATACACCGCACCTTTGTGCCCAGAACCATTTAACTCAAGAGGAACAGAGAACCAGCTATTATCCCCTCTGGTCCTTTACTCTGCTGGATAAAGCAGATTCAGAACCACTCGTGAACCTGATAATTAACTACTGCTAAAAATATGTTGATCCACATTCTTGGGCATAGGCATTAATTATGCATGAGTGTGCAAGTGTGCACAACATTAACATAAAATAATGTCAGCAATTTACACGTCTCATTTTCCCACGAGTGAAAACAGGAGAGATTAATGCTGCATCAGACAAAAAATCTAATCGACTTTAGATTAGCTGTTGTAGTTCACTTGAACCTGAAGCTAAAACGATGCTTAAACTCAATTCAAAACGGAATCTATGGCTATTTTACAACATAGCATATGACAGCAAACTCAGTGTAAACCCATTCTCAGGCAGTTCTTAATCTATTGCATCATTTCCAAACAATTATTCATCCCTGAGCTCAAATCCACCCACTCAAAATCCTGAAAAACATGCTAAAAATATGTTTTATCAACAAACACCAAACAGTGAGAGCAGATTATGCATTCAGGTCTTAGCTAGAAGGCTGCAGAAAGAAATCAAACGAAAGCTGAAATGTTTGTTGGGGGGAAGCTAGCTCTATAAGGACTGCTCTTCTATGTTCTGCTTTTTTGTGGCTGGATATGGCGAAGACAGGACTGCATTTAGAGGGGGAAAAAAGTGATCTGAAGACTCAAACCCCTCCTGAGCTCCTGGAAGTCTCAGGCAATGCAGCTTCCCCGGAGGCTACGCAGAACTCAGCATGCAGGCGGTAATCACAACTTATCAGCATCTCCGCTGCTGTATCATGGGCAGAATACAAAGCAGTGGATCAGAGAGAAACGAATGAAGCAGAGATAGATTTTCTTCTGTTCAGTTCTGAGAAGTTTGTCTTCACCCTAGTCAATTCTTATTTAAATCGTCTCGTAACGCCCAAATAGAGAAGAAGGTACTTCTACTCACCATCAGCTATTGCCACAATAACACATTTTATTCTGTGCCATCATTTGGAGCTCAGTCATAGATTCATTCACATGCACTCTGATGACTGGGTAAAGCTGACTCAAGGGTATCTGCAGTTACTCAAAGGCAGCGGTGCAGCGGTTTGTGGTGTGGTAAAGCCAGTAGGTTAGTAATGTCTGTGGTAATGTGTACAATTTGTCATTAAGATGCTCTCAGGGCAGACCAGGACACGATCTTCTAACAATCTGATTAGCTTGCTTTCATTTGATAGCAGCAGGCAGCTGGCCCAGCGACTGAGCTAAAAACAGACTAACAGGGGAATAAAGGGGAAGCGGTAGATTGTTTCAGGAGCATCAGAGTACAAAGACTCAGTGTTCACTGGGTGTCATACTACAACAGTCTAAAAAGAACCAAGAATATAGGATCAACTACTGTATACAGGAAATATTTACTGAATGCATAACGTAAAGTATGTGCTGACATGTTCTCAATCAAATAATATCTATTTACTGAAAATACATTTCTTCAGGCAGTATTCATGTGAATCCTGTTAAGAATCAGGTGCAATTTTTCCACCCTAAGCAGTCCAGCGTCTGTGAGCACTGTGTACAACTGTAGGGTTGGTGGTAACGTTGGAAGAAATTGCTGATCCTGGGGAGGGAGGGCTAATTCATTTTATGTGAAGGGAGGATTTTAGAACGGAGCTGTGGGATCTGCTGTTTTCACCACTTTACAGAATGTCAGCATGTATGTCCTGAATCCAGTGATGAAAGAGAAAAATGCACTGTGCACATACATACACTGGACAGAACACAGAGATATACAATGACATAGGATACTGACGAGATGTTTTAAAAAAGTGATATTTAAAACCTTTTTTGGCTTCTTGTGTTTACAGCTTGCTATGAAGTTGATACTATTTACTCTAGGTAGGGTAGGAGCGTGAGCAATTATCTTAGCAAAGAGATACAAACATCAGCTTTAAACTAGAGTAATGGTCACATCAACAAAATCACTGTAATGTAAACATTTACTGTCTTACTTTATCTTCTGAGGGGAATAGTTTTGGCTCTAAATGCTTCATTATACTTGCAAGAGAGCTAATAATGGTGTCTGAGGGCCATGTGGCACTGAGCAGGCATCATAACGCGGGTCCACATGTCGTTAAACTACTGAGACCAGACTAAAATTAAAGATATATGGGGTCCAGAGAGTGATGTGGATCTGTGGACAAGGAATGTCTCAGTTATGGGTTATGACTTTTTCTCTTTTTTTTTTTTGAATGGAATACTTTTAATTGTGGACAGACCTACTGTCTGCACAAACATGCATGAGGAGACATGGCTGGCCCATAAAATTATGGCTCCAATATGGAAGCAGAAGAGTCAACAGTGAGGTAAT
Source organism: Neolamprologus brichardi (assembly GCF_056152115.1). Classification (NCBI taxonomy): domain Eukaryota; kingdom Metazoa; phylum Chordata; class Actinopteri; order Cichliformes; family Cichlidae; genus Neolamprologus; species Neolamprologus brichardi. Next base: position 6,301,538 of record NC_142104.1, on the reverse strand, counting down.
GAACCTAGCAGAATGAAGTCTGGTTACAACCGTTTTATTGTCTTGAGTGGAAGAAGCACAGACAATTGAGTAATATAACTGGGTGTTAAATGCAGCGTCACCTGTTCACATTGTAACATTATGTACACACCCCCAGAACAAAAAGCTATACAATAAATCAGTATTGCACTAAACAGTGTTTGCACCTTGCTCCATTTCCACAATGTCAGTGTTTGTCAGTGTACTGATAAGCCCTATTGCGACTTAAGAAATGATATTGCTTCTTTTCTTCAAATATTCGTGTGAATATTGTGTATGTCTGTGTTGTTATTCAGTGCTTTCCAATAAACGATTAAGATGTTTGATCTGGCACGACTGAGCGAATACAGATTTTGACTCGATTAATAACAAGGACACAGGGACACACACATGCACACACACACACACACACTATGAAACTTTACCAAAAAAAGAAAATAAAGTGGTCTCTGACAACTCTATCTTCATATAAAAAGAAATATTCTAAATACTTTCAGCATCTTCAGTTTAATAATTTAGGACTGAGTTAGGAGGAATATGTATTGAACAAAGAATTTCACAGTTGAGGAATAAACCTGTTGATGTAACTGCTAAATAAACTCAAAGAAAATCTTTCACATTTCTGTAAGGCAATTCCTTCTTTTTTATAGCCTAGGCTACGTAAATACTTGAAAAACTTAAAAGTGATCTGTTTGTCTACACACATCTTCTCCTTCTGCCTCTACGAGCACCTGCACACACACTCATGCCTCTCCCTGTCTTCACTCTTTTTTCCAAGCCACAGATACACAAAAATCATCTTTTCCTCGTCCTCCTCCTTCTCTTCCCATTCATGCCTTCTCTCCCTTTCCTCCTCGCTTTTCCTGCCCTCTTGCCTTCTAACATTTCTCCTCCCCCCCCTCTCTCTCTCTCTCCCTTCTCCTCACACCCCTCCTACCGTTTGGACTGCAGCAGTTTCTCCTCTGCCTCCTGTCTTTCTCTCAGCAGCGTCTGCAGGTGAAGGATCTCCGTCTGGTAAGACACCGTCCTCCCCTCCACCGCCTCCTCCAACGCTGCCAGTCTGGTTGACGCCTGGCTCCGGTACACCTGCACATACACATTAGCAGCACACAGGCACGGAGGAATGAGATGTGGAGTGTTGCTATGAGAGGGGTGGATTTACATGAAGGACAGCGCAGCAGAGACAAGTGGAGTGGAGGAGGGGGAGTCTCACACACTGGGACAAGGTGAGAAACAACAACAACAGCACACAAACACGCACACACACAGATCAGTAGATTTTGTGGAAAGGATGGTGTGAAACCCTCTGTATTTCTTCTGCATGTGGTGTTTATTTGTCTGGTGGGCGTGTACTTGTCTTTGTGTCTGTGTATGTCTGTGTCCAGGAAATAGCAGTTTGTTATAAAGTTATACTTCAGCCATTGTGTCTACAGATGAGCAGCTGTTAGGCTGCTGACAGTTCATAACAACTGCTTGTAGTGCAGCACACACACTTCTACAAGTGGAAACAGGTTTGTTTGTTTTTTTACTGTGCCCTGCTTTACTTCTGATAAAGTCAAGTAACAATATACAAAAACACGAGACTATAAGAAAAACTGTGTGGCAGAGAAAAATACAGATGCACAAAAAGACACAAGGACAGTAGCTATAACACATGCTGCTGTTCTGGGCACTGCAGTCAGAGACAACTTAGAACGGAGGAAAACAAGGTCTGAATAAGGACAGATAGTGTGTGTGGGGGGGGGTAGTAGCCATCTCTCAGCCTGTGTATTTGTGTGTGTGTGCAGTGGGAAAATTACAATGTCTGCCTCGGAAAGAGTAAAACAAACATGCTTTTTTTTACTCTTTTACTTCACGGATTAATTGCTTACTAAATAACTGGCTTCCCTGTATTTTATTATACGACATTCTTCACAGAGGCAGTTAGGCAAACTGCTTAATGTTTGAATACTGACGATGAATTTGATGCTGATTTTCCTATCCACAAGGCTATGTCCCTAACGTTTACACCGTTTCCTTTCAAATTTAGCAATTACGATACCCGATTAGAAGACTGTTGGGTTATAATTATCCAGACATGAGGCATTCACCCAAATCATGTTTTGACCCTAACTGCTCCTGGTTATTGTAGACTGAGGCAGAAGTGAAAACTCCTTCAAATAAAGCCTCTCTTCAAATATTTTCAGAGAAGCATCACCAGATGTTAAATGCTTTTTCCTTAGGCTCACAATCATAATCAGTGAGAAAGCAGGATTTGTGTGTAATAAGTATTCCTGCACATGAAAAAGGGATGAAAGCAAAGTACAAAGTAGCTTTTCTCACCTTAATAACTGTGGTCTTGTCACAGCAAAAGTATGAATGAACCACCTGTTAAATAAGTGTTGGAATTACACGGACAGCTTTGTTTCCTCTGTGACCTAAAAGCAATAATTTCTATAATTTTATATGCATGTGGCATGCAGTTTTGTCATTTCCAAGAAATTTAAAATGAGAAACTATTTTTTGCTCCAGCGAAAAAATGTCCTGACAGATAAACAGCTGAAGCAATGTGATTCTTTTTTATTAAATGTAACTAATAATCCCTCTATTTATTTTAACTGATTATGAGTTCATACTACATTATGACCAGAGCTTAAATCTGTGACAAAACAAACAAGAAATTAAAATAAAATTAACAGAAATCAACAGCTTGTTGTGACATGATTATTGGCCGTGTTAATTATGTACCTATAACACATATGTGAACTACTACTATACCTTATCATACTGCCTGTGATAATACCAATATTGATTTTTATTTGGCATACAGCGTCATATCACGACATCAGTGATAAAGTGACGCTATGCATTTACATTTGCTAGCATGCACAACAACGATTCAAGCCCAGACATGTCTGAGAACGAGGGCAGCGTGTTAGCCTCCAGTTACCACCAACAAAGCACAGTACTTTGCAAAATATGCAAGAAAAAGGTGTGAAAGGAGAGCTTTAAGCAGCTGGTTAAATGCTTGAACCAACAAGATACAGTATTGTGAGCACAAGATAGGATTCAATTTCAAGATTCAATTTCATTTTTTTTATATGACACAATGGTGCAGGCTCTTTCAAAGCAAATCACTACCTAGGCTACCTTGTGCTTACATTTGACTTGCACTCTGTTAGATGTCAAATGTGTAATACTATGCCGCCACTATTTCACTATAATTCCAGGTGGAAATAAATTCAGACTTTGAATTAAGTAGTCTGTCATTAGTGACATTAGTGACAGACTACTACTACGGAAAACAAAGCCCTTTGTTTTGTTTGCACTAAGAAACGCTGCTGCCTGTGAGCTGCACACATCGATGTAACATTGTTCAGTCTTTATTTTTTCATTTATTATGATATTATCACAAGTTTCCTCGATATATTGGGACATAATTTCAAGGCTATATTGTCTACTCCTAAAGTGCCCATTATAGCAGTTGCATTGGTCGAGTTGCATGCCAACAGTAACATCGCCATAGCGCTGTACCATTTATACCAGCATACATACAAGAAAATGAAAACTGTCAATAGCATATTATATGTATAGAAAAATGTAAACATATATAACATTATCTTGAACATGAACTGAAATAATTCCCTGCATCAGAGTTAACATGACATATACATATATTTTTCATGTTTAGAAAAAAGATTAATTATCCAGCATTCTACACTGAAATGGACACATATATTAATTTAGTTTTATGGATGTACACCGGCAACATTAAACCAAATATAAGCTTTTATATTTTCCCTGATCATACAGTCGACGCAATTCTCATCAGAAGTCTGTCATACTATACTGCAAGTAGAACCAAAATATATATCTTTTGATTTAAAGCTTGAATCTTAGGACAAATCATGACTTATTTAATTGAAGACATTTTTGCCTTACCAAGATAAACATGTTATAATCCATCCAGCCAGCCGTTTTCTTCAGCGATTCCAATTCAGGGTTGTTATAAAACCAAATCTAAATCATTTTGGTTTTCTTATTAAGATCGGTTCACTATGATAAGTCAGCCATAATTACACTGTGACAACAATAATCATTTATTGTGGGATACCAGCCTTGGTGTTTCAATGCGAGACAGTTATGTTCAGATGACAGCAACTCTTGCACATTAAATATTTGCACTTTTGGGATCATTTTTCTCTTTGGCATGCACGCAATGGTAGTTTTAAGGAATCTATATATTTAGTGCATTATCTGCAGAGCAACTCTAAAGATTCACAGGTGTTTTTCACTCAAACAGCTTCAATGTATCTGTTAGCCTTGTTATCTGCAAGATGCACTGAAAAGGCTGCTCTGATTCTATAAAAGTGTGTATACAAGAGGCCACAGATTGCAAATAGTGTGATAGCAAGACAGAGAACATGCTGCAAGAAATGTATCTGACTGATTAAACGTAGGACCAGTTTTACTTACTAACACCTTATAAGCAAAGAGAGTGAGTTTTAAGTGCAGTCTATGTGTGTGGCTGTGATTGTGTTTTTTGTAATAGCAAGAGAAAGAAAAAGAACAATGTAAGAATGACTAACAGTGCTATGGAATATACAACCACAGAGATGAAGCATAATTAATAATAACAATCTAAATGTAGCTAAAACAAAATAAATGAAGATTATTACATATGTGTAGCCTGTCTGTTCAATTTTACACAGGCTTCACCTGTAATATAACCATAGGCCACATCTCCCACTTAATCCAACAAAGGTGACTGCTCTCTGCAGGAGAACATCTATGTGGTTATTAGGGGGTAGCATATGTCACCATCCGCCACCCTGTAGTTGTGTGATGTATTTAATGCTCTGACAAAGGGACAGCCTGTTTTGCTTTACTTCTCATGGACCAAAAATGACAAATTCTAAAAAAAAAAAAAAAAAAAAAAAAATAGGATTCTCCTTACAAAAATACTCATAAAAATAATTCTTCTCTTAATGTCTTGAAAACCACACAGAACCTAATTAAACCCCAATGAAAAACAACCAATAAACGAGCTGACTTAAGATGCATTGACTAAAACTGTCATTATGTCCTAAGACAACCAAAAAAAAATACATAACACCATTTTTAATGTATTCTTGTATTTGTCTTAGTTTATAAAAGAAAATAGAAAAACAAAGGAGTGGAGTCCACGGGGTATAATAGTGCACACACAGAGAGAAGTCAAACACATGCAAACATGTTTGATAAAAAGGAGAACATGCCAGAAATATTCAAGATGTATTCAACAAATGTTGAAAGCACAAAAGCAGCAGGGCACCGACCTTCACTCAGCAGGGTGGCTCCAAAGCCCCGCCTGACAAGCAGAATCTAAATATTAATCTGAAACTTATCTGACTCCTGTCTTGCCTCCTCACATGCTGACCGCTTAACCATTTAGGAGTCTCAGCCTTGAATATGGCCTCTGTCTCTGCCCAGCTGGCACGCTAATTCCCAGCTGAGCTCAGTGATGAATGGAATCGGTATTATATGTTGTCAAATCAAAATGTCTCCAACTCTCCAGGGAGTCAGCCATCAGCCCAGCTGAACTGGTGACATTTAGCCCTCACAACAAGCTGAGCTGAGCAACACAAAGCCAATATAGCCCCCATTCTAGCTGTATCCCAGGGGCTGCTGACCTTCTCCACACAGTAACAACAAAAATACAAAATAAAAATTCAGTATATTTTCTTCACATAGGTTTCGCTAAGTATAATTTAAGACAGATTAGAGTTGGAGTAAAGGTGGTTTGGGCTAGCAAATGATTTATTTTATTACCATTCTGACATTGAGAAAGAAATGGATTAACTTCTGAAAATCTCAAAAGAATGTATTAATTGAAAGCATGGTATAAAGAGCTCTACTCTGCAGAAGGATTTTTGCATAACAATACTTTAACCCCACATTAAATTACAACAAACAGCCCCAACATAAATATGAATTACATCAACTGTTACTGTAACCTGGTGTGTAAGATCAGATCGCTGACTGTCCACTTTAATCAGTCTAATAACATGTTGTCGGGTCAATGTGGTCAGGTGTTCTTCCATTTTGAAATAACCTATTTTGCTGGCGAGTCAGTTGTGCATAGCTGGATACTGCTGATCAGCATGACCGATGGACAGTCAGACATTTCCCGCAGGAGATGGTCACAGAGGGGTTGAAGGAATAGCACAATGATCATGGAGCACATTGTGCAGAATGCAGAGAACGAGATTCGATTTGCTATCACTCTGAGCCTTGTTTGCAAGCTAGACTATTTTGTTTCTGTAAGATGAGAACAGAAGCTGGTGTTAAATGGTGTGCTTAGCGATCATGCTTGAAATTACTAAATATACATTTCAGCTCAGGTTAAACAACTTTTCATGTGAGTTTGAAAACATTAACTTCCAGCTTGAGCAGCCAAGGTTATGTACAAATTCTCTAGAATGCCCACCACTAGTTGTTTTGTTTGTACCTATTAAAAACTAGCTAAAGTTCATCCTTTTAGTCTTACCACCTGCTCAAAGCCAACCATGTATCTGCGCTGCCATATGTTCTCCCTTTGGCCGAAATACAATCTGCGCTGCAGCAACACTGTTAAAGGCTTCTGAGTACACCGTCCTTTCTTTTTATGTGCCAACTCAATGTTATTTTCATTAACACCTTAAATCTTCAATAACAACATCTTGCCCTTTAATTAAATCCATTAAATCACAAAACCAAATGCTACTTAAATTCAATTCAGCAATAATTCCACCCAACCAGTTACAAAGCATCACTGCGTAAGTAAACAAATTAACCTTTTCAGCTCAAATTGGTTGTCTTCTGTCATTAGCAAAGAAAACATCAGCACATGTAATGAAGCAGATCCATACAGAGCATTGATGACCAAACTCCTCACCCATCTCAGTGCATCTTGATAGGAAATACTGAAATAAATGTAATATACTATAGAAAGTGAATGGTTAGTACTCCTTTAAATGGTAAAGACATGCAGTGAAGCAAAATTCTGTGAGCTATAAGTGCACTCCTAAGCAATATCACTTGAAAGTCTGATAGTTCAAAATATATTACTATACATTTTAATTGCATTTTAATCAGTTTTTTGACCAGTGTTATTACGTTAAATGAATCAATAAATAAATAAAAGTATTGAGTATTTAAAGTATCAAAGTATTAAACTGTGCAAACCCATCCTTGCAGTTGATGCCTCAACTAATATCCTCCTAGACTATTTGGTAAATCTTCTATTATGGTGCGTTATTAAGTTCACATGCAGATCTGTAAAGCTTTGCAGCACAGCAGCTTTATTTCATGCTGCTTCTAACTTAATCAATAGTCGTGCTGTTCTGAATTTCCATGTGTGCACAGGGAAATGTGGGAAGGTCTCAGGAAAGAACCGTACTGCCAAATATATTTTAATATACATAAACGTTGATGGAAATAGTTTTCCTTTGACTATAGTGGTCTTGACTGAACTATATTGACAGTACAGGCCTCATTGTATGAACTTTTTTCAGTCGCTCTTTGCTGGAGGGATGGTGCTGCTCTATGTAATGCAAGAAAACCTTCTCTTTAAAATACCCCAAAGGATTTTTGCACTGGATTAGTAGGGAAACATCTAGACTATATTTGTCTTTAGACATTCTTGTGCAATTATGGTAGAGTGCTTTGGATTGTTATCCCTCTTCAGTCAGATTTCTGTAGACTGGTAGCATTTAATTATATTTACAAGCCTCCATGGTGTGAAAAGCCCCAACACCTTTGCTGTTGCAGCTCTAAATCATCGCACTATGCTGATTTAGTACATAACATTCACCATCACAGCAAACATGCTGGACCCCATCTGAGCCAAGCAAATTTATGTTGGTCTCATCTGACCATAGAATCATTTTGCAATGTTCATCAGATTCAGAGCAAGGTTTATTCCTGGGATGCCAGCCATAAAGGGTGACCTTACACAATGTCCTTGCACTGCGTTAACCTCCACAGAAACTCAGATTACCATTGATAACCACTTTGCCAAGTGTGAAGTAGTTCCAGTGAACCACAGAGCACTGGATAAATAACTATATAAACATAAATATATAAAAATATAAATATACAAACATATAGTTGTTAGGAGCTTTATAGTTTTTCAAATTTCTTTACAACTACACTGATTGTTTTTCATTTGTGGATTTAAAATTCTGATGTTAAATGCCAATTGCCACATCAAACCTACATGAAAACAGGATGAATACGCAAACACCACATCTAAACGTAAACTTGCCCAGGTAAAACCTAGGCCATCACCTTAAAATGAATATTACTGAATAGTTTCTACTTGTTGGCAACTATGGCTGACTCGGAAACTGGACTACAGGACAGAATGACAAACCCCAGGAGTCAAAATGTTGTCAAGTGCAGCAGATTACAACCCAAACACTAGGCATATCGAGACAAAGTTCAAAAACAAAAACAGAGTGAGAAGTTTATTTGGTTTACGGTTAAATGCAAAAAAAGAGAGGGGAAAAAAAGGAAACCTAAAAAAATTCAAGAAGCCCAGGAAGAACACACAACAACACTGACTACAGACAGACATAAGACCCTAACATCCATAAACTCTATGAACAAAGACACAGGTGTAAAGCCTAGGAAAAGGAACACATTGAGTTATGCTAAATAAACTCTAACCAGGATACTAAAGCAAAAAACAAAAAAAAACAAAAAACAACAACAACAACAACAATAAAAAAAACTGAGGAACTGAAATAAAGAACTAAAGGCTAAAGATATAAAGGAAGATGAAACTCAAATATGAACACTAAACAAACTAAGAACCAAATGGAACATTAAACAATAAACAGGAATTAAAAGTAGGTCAAGGACCGAGGACCAGACACTGTGCTGACTTCTTCCAGTAAAATGGATTTGTTGTCACAAAGGTTATGTCCAAATGCTGCGCTATGATAAAATGCTATTGGGGCTAAACTTCCCTGGACAGCTAAATAATTTTTACTTTCCCTTTTAAAAATCGTATAATAGCATGAACCAGAGGCCAGAAGTCTGTTAATATTATCTAGTAAAGGCAATCACGGTGACAGTTCTGTTATCAGGAATAAAACTGTTCAAACCTAAATGCTAATGGTAATGCTCATACAATAATCCACAGGTTACTTACAGAGCTGTTCTACAAATCAGTTGCTTGACTTCATTCTGAAGCATAAATCCCTTTTTTCTCTCTTCAGTAACTGTGAGAGATGCCACATGTGTGATGTGTTTAAATGTGCCACCATGCAGTTTCCTGTAGTTTCATACATACAGCATACAACTTGTTTAGTAACTTCAGTTTTTTGAAAACTTTGTAACCAGCTTCCCTGTGTTTTGTTAAATCCCTGTTTACTCATTTTGTTAGTACTATCTGAGGTACATATTAGGGCTGCCACAAACTATTATTTTGATAGTCGACTAGTCACTGATTATTTTTGCGATTAGTCGACTAATCAGATCATCATCCATTGGACATAAAACGTACAGCTTATTGCACCAGCATGCATCTGCTCTTATATAACTATCATCAGCTTACAGCTTTAAGTGTTTAAGGTATGTGCTAACTAAAAATAAAGACAAGATTAAATGTATTACATTTTAATGAAATTTGCAGATTGTCTCGGTGGAGTTTAATAAACTCAGCCGTCTGCTCCTTGCTATCTAAAATATAACAGGACACCGGAGTATATTCTGGAGCATCTGACACTTCTGATAATCAGTTGTCTGCTTGACATTTATTCAGCTGTGTAAAAACGATAACTTTAATCTCAGCCAAACCGATTTACTCAGGAACAAATAAAATACTAAAAAAAGCCAAACAATATAATTTTTAAGTTATCTAAGTGACTCATATATCATGTTTAACCTGAGTAGCGAAAGACGGCGGTGGGTTTGAAAATGATTTGACGGAGTCCGGTGTTCTCACGGGCTCTACTGAGCCTTGCCCCCGGCTAGCTATCGAGCTAGTGGGTAACAGACGTCTCCGAAAATGTCAGAGCGCTTTTGAAAATGTCTTGATAAACTGAGCAGATATTTGAAGTTTACACGGTTACATTCTCGCCTGAAAATATCTTAAATCTTGAATTCTGGGACACAACTTCTTCTTCTTCGGGGTTTAACGGCAGCTGGCATCCTTGTACTAGTGATGTGCGGATCGATCCTGAAATATCGATTCCTCCGATACCAGTCATTTATGTTCTAGAATCGATTCTCACATTAAAATATCGATATTTTAGTAATTTAGGATTAATTTGTAGTTTATCATTAACAGGAACACAGTGGAAAGAAACTATAACATTCGGATTGTCTACATTCAAAGGAACTACTTCCTCTTCCGCCTTTCATAGTCATGTGCGAAATACGGCTGTATAAATGTCTCGCAGCCCCTTGGCGCGCGCACTCACAACAATGGCTGAGAGTAGTTGTGCAGACGTATTTTACCTCCGCAAACAGCTGAGACGTGGTTTGCGATACATGTGGCAAAAAAGTGCTCCAAGAGTGAGGTGTTGTGGCCATACTTTCCCAACCTTGAGACCTCAGAATTAGGGAGACATTCAAAAGGGCTGTTGGGGGGGGGGGGGGGGGGGGGGGGGGGGGGTGATAAATACATTTTACAGTCTTTATTTATCGGATAAAATACGTTAAATGTCACCGTTATTATTGGCCGGCCCGGAAACAGTGGGGGTGTCCAAATTCAGAGGCTGCTTCCACCTGAGGACCCGGCCTTCGCGGTCTAAAGAAAGCCGGGTAGTACGTCACGAGCTCCCTCGGTGGAGTGAACTGCCGTCTGCTCCTTGCTATCTAAAATATAACCGGGCGCTGGCGTAAACTCTCGACCGTCTCACACTTTCTTTAATTAGTTTTCTGTTTGATGTTTATTCAGCTGTGTGAAAACCCCAGAGGAACCCACCCGATGGATCAATAAAGTTACATTTAATTTAATCTAATCTAATAAATTTAATCTCAGCCAAACCGATTTACTCACGAACAAATAAAACACTGAAAAAGCCAAACAATAACATTTTTAAGTTATCAAAGTGACTTATATATCATGTTTAACCCGAGTAGCGAATTGGCTGGGCCTCGCTATGAATTCTGCGATATGGTTTTTCAATTTTGTTGTCCAGGTGGAAATTTGGGAGAATGGTGGCTCCGGGATTCTCCCGGAAAAATCGGGAGGGTTGGCATGTATGGTTGTGGCAACATCACTAACCTTGTCAAACACCTCAGAGTAAATCATATCACAGAATATGAGGCACGTATGTTGAGGTGAACTGAAGAGGAGGAGCGGGACAGGTGCTGCTAGGCGGAGACAGACGTCTCTCACAGAGTCCTTTAGTGCTGCAGGCAGGCAACGTGTTCAAATAGCGCACAACTTCAGTTTTTTATTTCTGTATGATGAACTCTGCATTATTAAGTGATAAGAACAAGTAATCTGATGTCCTGTAATCATTATGACGCTATAATTTGAGATACAATAAATAAAATAAGTTTTTGTACAAAGTATCGGTATTGGATCAGTATCGTCAATACCACCCTGAATATTACTTGGTATCGGATCGGAAAGGAAATCAGTGGTATCGCACATCACTACCTTGTACATGCAGTGCTGCCATCTTCTGTTTCAGTCCGTTATTACACTCTTAAATCCTACTACTTATTCCTGCGTCTTTTGTGATCTTACAAAGCTTCAAACGACGCGTCGACTATTAAATTAGTTGTCGACGATTTTGATAGTCGATAATCATGGCAGCCCTAGTACAGATTATAGCACAAGTGGGTTATACTCTGTGTTTTTCTCTACAGTTACACTCTCCTGTGTAACTGCACAAGATGGCAGTGAGCTTGGAGACCTAAGCCACAATCCCATCCATACATAATTGCTGCTTATGATGAAATACACTTTGACAACTGTTCCTAACAGAATACTGTTTGTGCCAGATGTCTTATTTAAGAGACACAATTTTGTCATTGCCTCAGCTGCATATAAAAGAACATGCCTGAATGCCAGTTTAAATAACTTTAAAGACAATTTGCAGAATTTGGAGGCTACAACTGGTAATATAGCAGATTAAATATGTTTATACTATAAGTACCCACTGGTCTTTGAAACAAGACCAGCCATAACCATAATTACACTATCAACATTTAGCTGTAAAACGTTATGTAAAATGGTTTGTAGTAGTGCTACTATGTTTGTCAGGTTGCATAATTGTTTCTGTATTCATTAGACTCAATTAGGTATTTATATGGTGGCTGCTGATTTAATGGTTGAACAAACGCCTAAATATTGTGCATTTTCAAATGTGTCATATAGGAGTACAACATATGTGACTAAATGAACATGCAGTTAAATATGTGCCAAGCACACAAGCAGTAATGATAATTTATCAGTATTTAAGAACTCCCAAGAAGAGAAAATCTTCAAAAGTACCCTATTAGAATTGACTAGAATCACTAGACTATATTGTATGTATAAAGCTGTGGTACAATTTATTACCACAGGCAAAAAAAAACACATAGAACTGTTAATGCTTTTAATGTTTTTTAAACAATCTAGTTTTTAAAAAAATCAAAGAAAGTTTGCCTTTGTTTGTTTTTCACACCTAATTGTTATAAACAAGCATGAAAGCTCTGGCAGCAGCATGGCCATAATCCTTTGGATCAATGGCATAATTCAGACAAGCATCACCAAGCGGATATTCTGATAACAAAGGTCAAAGCTATCATCAACAATCCACAGTGAAATGAAGAAGGTAGGGGACAGGAGAATAATGACACAGGAAGGGTGAGGGCAAATGGTCCACTTGCTGTAAACTAAGGGAGTATCAGAAGCCACTGGACAACATTTCTATATGTCCAGCAGCAGACTTTAGGAAAGCAACATACATTAAGGTCTTTTTCACACGATATCTTGCACATCCTGCAAGTCTGTCTATGAAAATCTTGCTATTTTACAGAATGTTTGGAATATGGCAAGAAACCTAAGGTAAAATCAGATGTCTTCAATGACATTGGACAAAGTCAGACTGTACATTTATTAAAACCCGAAATGGTAACCAAGAAGTACCTGCCAGTGAAAAGCAAATGCAAATGGTATTCTTAGTACAATTACATTTTTAATATGGTTGTCATATTAAAAATTTAATATGCTTTTTATTTTCTAATTTAAATATAACATGGCTTTTCAAGATTTACAAAACAATTGCAGTATGTTTAATATACAATTACAACTTTTTTTTTTGGAATACTAGTGCTATAAATGCAGGTAAACCACGTTTGATCTGGTTTTGTCAGGATCTATGCAAAGTATTGACCTGCATAACTCTGGGTGTGAAGGCGCAGGTCAAAGCGTCTAGAGCTCAGTGTTTCAAAGATGTCTGTAGCTGTGATAACACAGCTTAGACTTTGCTTTTATCTCGCTGATTAAAGTCTTTTCCATTATGTGATGAAACGTGTTCCTCAAAGCATTTTTCTTTGCTATTAAAAAGATGGACTTGTTACTGGCTTGAAATCTCAGGATGAGCCACTAAACACCATGAATGCAGGATACAGAGGCAGGCGTGTTTATCAAGGTTATAAAAACACTTTGTTGGGCAAATGGGAGACAGAAAGTGGTCCAGTGTTTTAAAACCCAGTGTAACACTGAAAAAAAACATCTCTTCTCTGCACAAACAAAAAGACAAAAGAGGCTATAGTGTGCGTGTTGTTATGGGTCTCATGCTGAAATGACTGATTCTAGCATTTTTCTTGGTAAACCAAAATGGCTGTAATTTCATGTGTGAAATTACCATCTGACTCAATAAGGGCCTAATTATTCAGTAAAAATGCGCCAGAACGGTAGACTGGCTCACACACTGTAACTAGTCCAACAGATGCTTAAATGTGAAGTCGACTTCAGTGTTAAGAAACCCAGTGCCTGCTGCTGTACATGTGAAGGCTAAAGACTATTTGCTGGCAGCATAAAAGTCGGTCATTTTCATTTCTACTATTAACTAATAGTTCCCTTAACTTGAATAATGCTTTTGTTGCTCATTCACTATCCTTTTGTTTCTATTATCAATTGCATCTTTTAACCAGTGTGTATTAAAGGCTTTCTCTTTAGATGAATTCTAAGGGTTATAGGGCAGATATACCCATTCAACAGTCTATAACAGTAAAATGAACCCCATCAATGGTTGAAACCTGTATGAGTACATTTGTTTACTTTGGGCAACATATAAGGTTTTCAATGACAGTCATAATGTGCAAAAACATATCAAAAGTACCTGGGATTATATTCAATGTGTATCTTAGAATTTAATGTTTCCACGGGTTACTTTCTCTCACATGTTCCGCTTCCTCTTGAACTACACATTAAATAACATATGTTTATGAAGTGGTTAGTAACCTGGTCTACAACAACCTTTCTCAAGGACATACCAAAGCATGTTTCTGGGTAAACAGTAGCCTCCCTAATTATTACAAGACTATTTACAGTATCTCAAAATTCAGATATAAAGAGAGTGACTCTCCACAGTAAAGTGCAATTAGATCCCAGTGAATTAACTACTCAGTCAGGTGTGATTTTTCTATATTTAGTCATGAAATTTAACTACTACAGTAGGCAAGAGTGGTTGATTTGTTTTAGAGTGACACTATGGCTAAAAAGAAACTCTTTCTTTATTTTTGGAATCTCTTCAATATGGGCACTAATTTTTCCTGCTATCTAACCTCAAGTAACTAATCTTCTAAAAAAGGCTACCTTTTATTATTATTTTTTTTTACCATCACTCTGTTCACAGTGACTATTAACAACTAACAACGTCACCTGCTTGATAATTTTGCAACAGCATCCACATTATGAAGCAGTTTCTCATTAGGAGAGAGATCACAGTAGCATTTTCAACACGTGAACAAAACTAGCTGACTTTAGCCGGCAGTGTTTCTGTATTTGCAGCATGTATCAGAAGACATGCTTTCTGCATGGACTACAAACAAAATCGATGTCCTGTTTCTGTAAAAACTGAGACAAGTCTAATATCACCAGCTAAGCTCATAATTTAGCTTTAATTGAATGCAATAACACATGCATACCCTGTCTTCTATTAGTTGAAAACAATACACTTGAAAAAAAGAGAATCTGACTTTTGTGGAAAATCAGGCAGTTCTGCTTACATGATTGATCTAGCGAGAACATCTCCGTCTTTCTGACATCATTCAGAAGGCTTTTTAACTCAACACACAGGCTTAAATATTTAACAGTCAGTAAGTCACAGAGAGTACTATTGGGCAATTGCCAGTGCAAAATCCACCTATTCAATCTATATTTCATGGTCATGAATGAGTGAAAGACTGGCCATTCTTTATATAACACTTTCATGATGGGAGGGGGACTTGTTAATGTCCACATACAGAAGTAAAGTAAGCAGTATCAAGAGGGATGAACTGTGCCATGGCTCTCAAAAGCAATTTCTGAGGTTTTACTAAACCTTTCGTAACCTTTCTAAACCTCACTGATTTAATTTGAATTGAACTAAATAAACTTAGAGCTGAACAAAGACTGGACTACCATCTCCAGACACTGCTGTTTCCTATTCTAACTGCCACATTTAGAGAGAGATACACATCTTTCATTCTGAATGATGGTGAAACAGTACTGATTAAACTGATTATATCCCATTGACTAGTTGGTATCTAATCAATTTTCACACACGCACTTTTGCAGGATATTGAGGTTAGAGTATTTTCCACAGTTATTCTTACAGTACATGCAAGAGGCAGCATGTTAAGTAACCAGCTTTACCTTGTCTTTCAGTTTATACATGTCACTCACCATAGCTCATGGGCTAAGAAGAAAAAGTGTATTAAAATTCATCATATGAACCAACTATCTTTAGTGAAATGTAGCCATAATGTAGGCTCCAAGAAGATGCTGCGCAAAAAACAATACGCAGGAAGTACAGCGTGATCTGTGGTATTTTCAGGTGAGGGCACTACCTATAATGGAGGGGCCCTCAAGGCCAATACCTATCAGAAGTCATGTCCCAGAGGACAATTTCAAGCACTTTTCTAAAAAGGATGAAAAATATCAATGTGTTACTAAACCTTATACAGTAACTGTGTCTGGCCTCAACATGGAATTTAAGTTGTGTCGCCGTAGCACAACTAGCCTAGTGCCAAGAATTCAAGACTTTAAAAAAAGTTGATTTTGTAAGAGAATGGATGTGTTTTCCACACAAGTAGCCTCATCGAAACCACTTTACTTTTGTATGCTAGAGGCAAGAGAAATATACCCAAAACCTTAAATCTACTAGCTGAGCACTATGTGTCATAGCCTATAGCTAACTATGAACATCATTTTTACATATTATTTGACATAACACAATGGGTGCATGAGTTTATGCAGAGTATTAAGTATTAGTATTAGGTCTGTTGACTTGGCTGCAGACACAGTAGCTGCTCATTTGCCCCTTTGCTGTCAGTTGCTCTTGGCACAACTGACAGCGAAACAAACCTAAACTGTGGACTTCTGTGCACACACACACACACACAAGCAGTGCCATGCAGGCATATCCAGATACGACAGGAAAATTTAAAAAATGGAAAATTAGACGGTTAAAAGAGCAGATTATTTCTTTACCTGAAGAAAACTGAGTTTCATATTTCATTTTCTTCTCAAGGCTAAATTTCAAGAGAACAAAGCATAAAAGAATAATGCTGTTCTAAATCTGCAGAAGCAAGGAAAACCTATAAAAAAATCCCATGTGTGATATTGAGAATTTTCTACCTTATCCAGTTTTAATAAACACAACATATACACAGTATGGATAAAATGATTTTGATATTTAATCATCATAAACGACAGACCTCCTGCTAAGTATTTAGTCTCTTTTGTATGATCACACATATTTCTCAGCCCTCAGGGACATTCAAAGAAATCCACAGTGTGGTAGTTTTGCTAAAAAGAAGAAGTGTTTCAGGCTGTAGACGAGTTACCAGAAACCTCATCACGACTCGAATGTGTTAGGATGCCTGGGTCGTTGACCCAGGGTTTTGAGTTTATTGTATTATCATTTCTATTCTTTGGTTTCTTCGTTAGAGTTATGTCTTATGGTTTGTCTCTGTGTAATCCTTAGTTGCTGTCTCCCCTGTCTGCGATATCCCCGTGTCCAGTCAGTGTTTGTCTGTCCTGGTCCCACGTCTCTGTTCCCTCTGTTGCAGTGCCTGCGTGTGAGTCTGTGTCTTTAGTTCAGTCTGTGTTATGTTTCCTGTTTTATTTTGAAGGTCCTTGTCTGATGTTAATGTATCTGGTTTCGCTTCCCCTTGTCTCGTTAGGCCTGATTTGCCCCAGCTGTGTTTCCCTCCTGTTACCCATTCCCTGATTGCTCCCTCTGTGTATTTAAGCCCTGTGTTTCTCTGTGTCCGTGTTGCAAGCTACCATTTATCTAGCTGTGTGTTCTGTCAGTCTTCCGGTGTAAGTTTATTTTGCTATTTCCAGTTATGTTATATTTGAGTTCAAGTTTTGCCTCCGAGTGTCTGCACCTTGGGTCCTATTCCTGTCTGCACACAGCCGTTCGTAACAGAATGTGTTTTGTAATATGCAAAAACAAATGTGACAGTAACAACTGGAGCTGATGTTCAGTAGTTTTTGTATCACAGCTCAATGTCTGTGGAATTAGATTACAACAGTCCTTCGGTATCATTTCCAGTTGCATCAGTATATGCTGAATTAACAACCAGAGCAATGGTCAGTAAGTTCCTTATCATGTCATGTTTGCATTGTTTTCAGGGCTTACAACCCATTTCCAAAAAAGGTTTGAATGGTGTGTATAATGTAAACAAGAGCAAAAGTCTCTGTTCTGGAAATCATTAAAAGCTCCCCAAATTATGAGTATATATATTTTTCTTTTAAATCTAAGCTTCAGTATTGGTCATCTTAATATTATAAAGAATTAAATACAGGGTCTGACTGATTTGCAAATCGGGGCATTATTTTTTTTTACCTACATTTTACACAATGTTACAACCCTTTTTTCTTCGGAAAGAAGGGCCGTATGGATTGATGGATGGTTAAAAACGAGCTATCAATTTTGTTGGACACACACAGATTTCAATTTAAAATTAAAATTGTTTACAAATATGAACCATGAATCAGGAATATCTTGTAACATGATCAGGAGCAGCAACAATGGAGTATGCAGCTACAAAGAGGGGTCCATGTAGTGTGGGGTCTGAAGCCTTCCTCATATGTCTTCAGAGGGAATTTTTGTAGGTACATGACAATTATGACTAATATAGCTAGGTGTTGCTGTTAAATGTTTGTGGGGATGGAAATTGTAAGACTGTAAAACTTCTGTCAAGTAATTAAGCACCTTTAGGTAACTGCAAACATCCTGACTTATAGGTAGACTGGTTAAAATTTTCAGTATATCCTAGCCAATAATGGCCATCATGTTCAGTAAACTAATAAATTCAAGTCATGATTAACTTGCTGGTTTTTGAATGTTCATGGTTGGCTGGGCCTTTCTGCCTGTTTTCCATGTGCCTGTGTGGGTTTCCTCTGCGTGATCTAGTTTTCTCCCACAGTCTAAAGACACGTATACGTGTCTTTGGTGATTCTAAACTGGATGTGAGGGTGATTGTGTGATTGTCTGTCTCTCTCTGGAAGCACTGTGATGAACTGGTGACCTGGGTGTACCCTATACCCCTCCATATGACAGCTGTGATAGGCATTATCCCCACCATGACCCTGCGCTCAATAAACGGTCATGAAAATGAATGCCCTGATGACTAACTCAGCAAACACATTTAATGCCCAATAAAAGAAATCAGCTTGTTCAGGGAGAACAATGAGAGTCTTTCAATGAATGACAATACTCTACTATCCCATGCCCTAACTAACTAAATTAAATGCCAAGAAGGACTTTATATAATCCAATGGATAATGAATAAATATATTAAAAAATAATTTAAGTAACAATCAAACCTTTGGTTCAAAGGCTGGTCATTTATTTTAAGAACTGCATCAACACTACACAAAGATAATGAATCAATGACAAATGTTCACAGAGCAGCTTCCTGTACCATCTCTCCCTGATTATCAATAGCACTACTGGCTCTTACTTTGCTACAAAAGGGCACTAGTATAATACCCTGATTCAACTCCCAAATCATAAATCTTTCATCACCAGAAGGTACACAAAGTCAAAGCAGTCAGAGAGGAGCTTTGACCTTTTCCTGCTGGGCAGAGAGATGCAAGACACTGTAATGACAAACGTGCTCTGGTTTTTTGTTCCTTCTAAATCCAAATTACTTCCTTTGCATACTAGTTAAAGTCACATGTGATGTTCTGTTTTTGTTTCACCCTGTCTCTATATGTTTCCCTAGAACATGACTTGAAGATGAGCTGTCCTCAGACTGAGTTTGAGGAGAAGGAAAGTCCTCCTCCGGAGGAGTTAGAGTGTAAAATCTGTTATCAGCGTTACAATGTCCACCACCGGAAGCCTAAAATCCTGGACTGCCTTCACCGGGTCTGTGCCCGTTGTCTCATTAAAATCCTGGATATTGCTGACAGTGCAGGCTGCATCTTCTGCCCCTTTTGCCGACACCAAACTGAGATCACTGAGCAGGAGATTTCAGCCCTGCCTGATGATGTTAACATCATGTCCCACTTGGTGATGCGGGACAAATCCTGGAACTCCGACCAAAACAGGGAGGTGGTCTTGACTCCAAAGAGTTTCTCCTCCTCCAGCCCATCTCATGACTCATCCAACTGCCTGGTAATCACTATAATGGAGGTGCAGAGGGACTCACAACACTCTCCAAGCCAAAATGGCAGCTCAGATGTTTATGCTGAGCAAAGCCTGGACTCAGTATCTATAGGCTCTAATGGGCCAGGAGATCAGGATGCCTTGTCCAAGTTCTGTAATCATGTCCCACGCATCCTGGTCTGGCTTCTGGGTTTCTTATACTTTGGCTCACTTCCTCTTGGAATCTACTTGCTGGTGATTCAGAGAGTGACTCTGGGCATTGTATGTGTTAGCTTAGTGCCATCAAGCCTGACAGTTTGCCTGGTCTATGGATTCTGCCAGTGCCTTTGTCAAGGCATGTGTGACTGCTCTTCCAGAGGATGATGGGATCCTGAAAACCGCTTGTCCTAGGATAGGAAAGAGTCAGCCTGTGGGAGTACAGGCCTCCAGGTAAAGATGATATCCTCTCCTGCACAGGCATAACAAGCTGAGCAGTCAGTTACCTTCATGCAAATAAAAGGCCAGTGAGACAAAATAAGTCAGTTTTCAGTGATGTGCTGTGCTTTTGTTAGACGTACTGCTTCAACGGAGATACCAGCTTGGTCAAGAGAAACAGAGCCAATGGCATGGTCTGTCAGCAGCCTATACCGACTTTTCTGTGATGCATTTTTGTGACCTTTATTTGTTATGTGTTGTGTGTTGACCTAGTCTAACATAGCATTTGACAACAAACCTTTAATCCTCGACTTGCATAAAAACAACACTGACAAGAGTCCTGTGCCCTCAATTATCAACATTGTTTATGTACAAAAATCTGGGATGCAAACCTTTCTAAATTAAATTTGGGATTGTGTGAACTGACATGAATGTGAATACAGTTTTCAAAGCATTATAATGGTTTACAAGAAAGGTCTGTTTATTTACTCGTTTTTCAAACTCGTTTTAATTACTGCAATTGACAGCTGCCAACGACAAAAAGAAAAATAATTGGGTGTGATTTAGGTCGGTGGTTATCTATGGTTCATTATGAACTAGGCTGCTGATGAGCCTGCTGATCGTGCATTTTTGTTACAACGGTTTAATATCCTACTTGAAACACTGTTCCTCAAAGTGAGTGTGAAGGACAGGTCATAATGTGAGAACTGCAAACACAGTGACTTATCCATCTGGCTCGATTTTTCAGCTTTCCTCACTTTCGAAAAAAACTGTCTGCATGCAAAGCATGTTTTTTGCCATGACAAAATACAAAACACCAATAAAAACCTGTGACATGGCCATAATTTATCTGTTACACAAGTAGCACACAGGCAGAGGTGTGATGAGGTTCTTGCTGTTAGTGAATATGCATTTCTGCACCTCTAGCTCTCACGTTATTCGGGCTACTGTGCAAGGAAACAGTGCATGTGAGGCATAAACTAGGCTCATACCTCAGGTTTTTTGATACTTCCTGTCAAACAACACATCCTCCATTCAGTTTGTCCTTCGGCTATAGCAACTCTGCTATTCTTGATTTTTTGGTACAGGTAACGTGCTTGTTTTGCTCAAAGATACTATTTATGTTAAGATGAGTGTCGTGGTAGAAGCCAAATTTGCACGTTTTGCAACAGCTGTCTTAGTTGTCTGCTGCATGTTTAAAAAAAGGCTCTTCTTACATGTACCACCAGGAAATACTGACTCAATAAATTGTGTTTTAATTCAGTTTTATAAAAATGAAAGAAAAAAAGAAAGAAAGAAAGAAAGAAAGAAAGAGAGAAAGAAAGAAAGAAAATGCTATTTTTGATCAAGTCTTTTCCTTTGTGTTGCAGAAAGAAATTTCCCTTTAAGCTTTGTTTTGTTGTAGCAGAAATTTCTCTTCTGAGACACGTTTAATTGTATCCAGCAGTGCCTGACATTTCCAGAACCAGTTAAAATAGTTTTACCATTTAACTGCTTTATAGGGGCATTTCATTCTGTAAATCAAACTAAATCAAACAAAGTTCATGAGCAGGAGAGCACAGTACGACCTTTGTTGAATTCAAAAGTAGGCTTTATTTTAGTCTTCGGAGAACATTTAGAGTCTTTTCTGTTAAAATGTTGATAACTGAGGGGCCTAGAACTACTATTTTTCATATATCCAATGACTGAAGTCGGGTAATGGTACATTTCATCAAATGCAAATGTAGCATTTACAATTCATTTGAGTGATAAACTTTTTCTCTGTTCTGTATGTCCTGATGATTTTCTGTCATTTGGGCTCTATATTTTTATTTCTTGGATTTCCTTTGTCAACTGCTCTATCTGTTGCTGTACATTTTATCTTTTCTGATTTCCTGTATTTCTGCTTATGATACAGAGACAGCAGCTTAGCACTATGCTACCGAGTACAAGGCAATTAAATAAATTGAACTATTTTCTCCTATAGGTTGCTCGTGTGCATACTTTCCCTCCTGCTACCTCCTGTCTGATTTTTGTGAGATTTTTGCATAGTTAGTCTTTTTAAGCTTAGAGATACAAGATGCCGTCAAACCAATAAAATCATAAAGGCAAGAGCTTATATGTGATTTCACAAAACACCGCTGTGTTCGTAGAAGTGGGATTTTTAATCTTTAGATGATTTCTAGAGACTCGAACTCAATTTTTGACATGATTATCTCCAAACCTTCCAAAGCTTGATGAGACTCAAAATTACTGCCAGGTGTGAGGATAAGAAAAAAGGATAACAATTTCATTCTTTTTTGAATAATGGCAACTGAGAATTACTACTTTGACAAAGATCTTTCATTTTTTAGTGGCATACTATTGTGCAATATTATTTTCACCAAAGATACACAGTAAATATGCCACAATGAGCTTAGACTTGATGAGGAAAAATGATCTGAACAGACATAAGAAGAAGAAACGATTCTTAGAAGAGATATTAGTTATGACAGATATCAGCAGCAGGTCAGAAAAGAGGAACAGAGTTATTATTTTTGCTCTATTTGGTAAGATCTGTTACAAAGACTTTGTGTCAGTCAAGTGTTTGTCCTGCTTGTTGTACAATACAACATCTAAAGGACCCTGCCTTTCATCTTCCTGAGTTGAGTGACAGCTCCCTTTAAAAAAAAAAACCCAGTCTCCCTCCTTACATCTGAAAAGACAAATACGAAATTGGTCCACATATAGGACAGCCTTGAGTATGACAAAACTCTGTGTGGGTAATTCAATGAGCTCACTGTCATTATTTTCCTTAGCAACCGTTTCTCTTGCTTTGAAAATGGTACTAATTACCATAGTCTGTGGTTTATGGTTTTCAGCTGTCAAACACAATTAGCCAAATTGACTCACTCAGGCCATTCTTGAACAGTAGGCACAAAGAAGGAGGAGGGTCAAAGGTCAGCACACCAGGAGGGTAGAACAAATAAATATCCTATGTGATCCTATTATTTAGAGTAATCACTTCTGTAAATGTTCATATAAATGCGATGATGGGGGAAAAAGTGGAGAATATTAAAGTGGAAAAAAGTCATCCCACACTGACGTCAAGCAGCAGAATGGGTCAAACCTGTGACCTGGTTATATTTATACATGCACTCACTAAAATATTTAACATTTTCAGGTGTATCCGGGAGATGGAGGAGCATGAATTTTAATTACACATGAATAATGTAGTCACAATCTGTCTCTCTTTATAGCACACACTTAATGCACAATCCCTATTTTTTCAACTCATTAGGTGGCAACACATGTTACAATCACCGCAGGCTGACAGTAATCACCAAGAGCAAGAGCTGTTCATTAAAAAGAAAGCAACTGTTAGTACCTGCTAGTTTTTCACGTTTGTATTAAAACTGAACCCGTGATAGAAAACCTCTGATCTCAATCAGTTATCATCTATTTAAGTAACTGAGCTTTTAGAGCAAGTCCACATAAGCTGCAATGAGAGAAAGAACAAAAAGGACTTTAGCAGGTGTGAAGATAAGGGGAGACATTTTTGTGGACTCTTCATACCTTCTGAAGAGTGAACTACATTAAGTCATGTTGAAGTTTTATGTGACAACATAATGCAGAGTTGCCTGGGTTGAGGTCGGGTACTAAAGGTTCGATCTGCCTGGTAATTCAACACTCAAGTCTAATCTTTCCTGAGGATAAACTTCATTCATTCATTCATTCTCACAAAGAGTGAAAAAGCTTACTTCCCTATTGCTGTTATTGTATACTTTTCTGCTGTTACAAATGTTTGCCTTGATTTGCCCTCGATGTTTTCCAATTCTAAAAATTTGTGACTTGTTTATGTTTATGTGCACCAAATCCTGTTATCATGTGGCCTAGACAACTTCAAAGGTTTGATTTATCTGGTCATTTTAATATTAGTGGGTTTTTTACCCCTTTGATGGCTTTGAAATTTCTTCATCACAACTATCAGGAATTTATCAGACTATCATTTACTATTCCATTTACTCATTTTTGTTTTTTAATTAACAAAAATAAAACCTTTTTGCTATTTAAATTGAAATTGAAGCCAAAATATGAGTGGGGTATAAACTAGCATTTAAGTCTTTTTTCATGCTTTTCATATGCAGATGCTTTTTTTTTTATCTCATTTCAGAAATAACAGTCATAAATGTTCATAGCTCTTTGAAGAATACGAAGTCTGCAGACCACTGACATGACAAAAGCTTTACTATCATCTTTGGGCTTCAAATCAGCAGGTTTCAGCTGATCTTTGTTACTGGGGATTTCTTCCTTCAATCTTCTTTTCAGCTAGAAAAAAAAGCTCAACAGGCTTTAAATCTGGTGACTGGCTTGGCTGTCACTGATAAAGCTTTGGCTGCACAGGCAATGTGCTTAATGTCACTGTATTTTTGGAAGGCCTGTTAAATGAGACAGGGGAATTGCTTCATGCATAGACAAACTAAATGTTTGTGTATACTTCTGAAATGATTCTATTATAGCAGGGATGGACAATTAATTTTCCCAAGGGTCCACAGGAGAAACTGGGACTGTTGTGGAGTACTTCACCAACAAGCTTATAAAGAGATCAAATTAATACTAAGCAGAACTAAGCAGAGTTCAGCTTGTTAAAATCAATTGCCCATCCCTGTTTTACTGCCACACAGAACATGCCCATAACATTTTATTAGCTTCTTCATATTTGATGAGGTTTGAATCACATGTATTCTTCAGTCTTTCTTTCACTTTCACTTTGAGATATTTTGATTTTATTAGTTCATTAAACATTTGCTCCAAACATGCATAATTCCAATCTAGCCTTGGTATATAAGAGGTATGAATCTCTGTTATTCCACTACAGTAAGCTTTCTTTGAACTGCAGATTGTGATGCTATCCACTCTCAAACTGTTGGTGATATCAGTGATGGTTAAGGGTTGTTGTTGTTTTTTTTACAACTCTCCAGATTTTTCTGTTATCAGCTGCAGTTTTTCTCCGTAGAAGGACCTGCCCTGTGTTCACTTGTTTTGTTTTGTTTTCTATAAAATTGTCCACAATGCTGTGCTAAATAGATCAATTTCCTCTGCTATCATTCCCAGTGACTGTTATTCCTCCTTATCAAAGAGGTGTCTTTTTTTGTCCTAGTTAGTTTTCCAGGTCTTTATGTCTAAGCCCTATAGAGCCACTAAATGCATTTTCAACTGAAGAAAAGCCTGAGAAAAAAAAGACTGGATAGCCACTACACTTCTGTGCACTACAAACATCTGACAATCATTACTGGCATAACTTTACTAACTTTACTAACTAATAACTAACTGCTGTACAACTGAAAGTGGAGCAATGAATGCACTTTTTTTCTGTGAAACAGTAAATTACACAAACAATTATCATAGTTGCTGTTTTTATCCAAATATTTCAGTTAAAATATAACAGAAGCATAATATTTTTCTTAACATATTTTTAGAGTATGTATTTCCCTACCACCCTGCTTTCGTGGTATTTTATATTGTGAAACTGGGTTACTGGCTATTTGTGATGATGCATTATTTACTGCAACAGGCTAAGCGCACACTAATTATTTCCATTATTTAATTTCTCCACAATTGAGGCTTTCGAAAAAGAATGATGTAAGTAGTGCAGTACCGACAAGAACAATAACATGTATGCAGTCCTGTTATGAATGGAAATGAGTAAAAACAGCAACCACTGATGTTAACCTACCAATGCATCATATTTGCTTAAGTAAACTCTAAATACTTTAAACACTGATTAGGTAAGAAATAAAAAAGACAACACAGGGATATTTATCTGCTCTAGCTGGTGTGAATGTCCTCAAAAATGTGAACTGGGATACACCAGTCTGAAATGGGTTTGTATATTTTTTCCTGTACAATCCAGGCGTTTGGTACAGAAGGGAGCAGATTACAGAAAGGCAACATAGCTGTGACTCACAGAGCAAATAAGAGAATGTAAACACTCAGTGACTCGTTTAATTAATCTATAAACTCATCTTAATTAAATTATGTGTATGGTTTCTTTATATAATACTATGCGATGACGCACATAGTACGTTATGGTTGGCTTACAACAACGTGATGTGTGACAAATACAAGGTAAAAACCAAGACTCTTTAACCCTTCACTAAAAGGGATCAAAACATTTTGGAGGAATAATGTTCCATCCATCCAGCAGAGTTTCAGAGACTTTCAGAATCAGTGCCAAATGTGTGTTCGGGCTATTCTTGCAGCAGGCAGTGGTCAAACAATAAGTGCTGATACTCTATCAGGACTTCAATTTGGTTCTTATTTCGTTTTAAAATTGTGTTGAAGACAATTCCTGAGCCATAATGCTTTTGTGAAACCACTACAAACCTTAAAGTCCACCTTTATGTCAGATTTTTTTTGTTTGTTTTACTATTAGGAAAAGAGGGGAAAATGTTGTTTACCACAACATTTACAGCTCTCCTTTTTTCATGGTCTGATCACCACCTATGAGATTCGCATTCACACACCTACACACACATACACTTCTCTCTCTCTCTCTCTCTCTCTCTCTCTCTCTCTCTCTCTCTCCCTATGAGCTGTTGCTATAGAGACCCTAATAAAATTTTTAAACCCACTGAGATGTTTTTCCTTGCTCTGGTTTGAGTGACAAGAACTACTGACAGAACACACATACCACTGGCCGCTGAGCAAGGCACTAAAGCTAGTGTCATGTTTTTTTCATCATAATAAACAATTACAAAAGAAGAATGCACAACTGTACAGTAGCTGATGGTGCACAACAACTGTCAACCACAGTGGAAAGAGTCATATCTGCAGAAAAGGCTACCATGGTGATTTACTATAATAGGCTTCATTTTATTTCTGTGGGAATGGGTGGGATCAATGTGGTTTTGCCAAAGAATGAACAAGGAAGAAAGAGGCTCTGTGTTCTAGTTTACAATTACCTATGCTCATGCATGTGTCTGGTACTGACAACTACATGCAAGTGCAATACTGTACACGAGGGATGAGATTTCATGGCATAATAGTTCAATTTAAACTCTAATTAATTTGAATTTATGTGTAATATAAGTCAACTGACAACAAAATTAAATGAAAGTAATCTAAAACTGAACTAAAGAACCCGTGGCCTGGTGGGGATTGAATCAGGATTTTTAGAAAGGCACAAACATAAAGGAAAAGTGCTGACAGTGAGAAAATGCATGTAAAATAGCACATAACAGCAGTATGTTCTCTACGACCACAGTCATAGAGCACAAACGACACCCCTTTATAACCGCTGATCATTATCATTATACTGGTGCTTTCTTTACATGAAACATGCTTATAATGTATGGTCCTAATCGCATGCGCTCTTAAAAATGAGACGATTATCTAAGAGACCCACTCAAGTCAGCATGAGAGAAAGCAATCTGCGAGACACAAGTGTTCATCAATTTATTCGTGGTGAGTAGTGGAGGCTGACAAGCAGATGGTTTATCAATTCCAGTAGAGTGGGCTGATCAATAGACACCAGACATGAGGACTGAAACTGGAACGTTGTGTTTCAGCCTGATCAGTTGAGGCACCAGATGAACCAAATGTGTTGTTCAAAAGCTTGCCAGGCATCAGAGGTTAAGATCAAATTAACCTGCCTGCCACGTAGCAGTGAAGCTTCTGGGAATACATTAAGAGATTTCTGGCTCCTTAATCATATGTGCAGACATTATTAAGACAAACCAAACCCACTGTAAGCCAGTGAGCCAGATTTGACTTTTTAAAACCACTGATGTATGATTCTTGTGTAAAAAAAAAAAAAAAAAAAAGTGTTTACAGGGGAGATGACTGTATTCTGACAGTGATGTTTTAATAAACAAACTTACTTTGACTTCTTCTTGTAGTTTTCCAAATCGAACTGTGCCACTGAGAATCCTGCTGATGAATCTCTGCTTTTCCTGCTGAAGAGATGATGCCTAGGGAGGCAGACAGGGAAGATGGCGGGTTACTGAGCTAAAAAAGGAACACAGAGGGAGGGTTAAACACACAATTGGATAAAGGAAGTGAGGGATTATGGGAGAATTGGATAAAGGAAATGAATGAAAGACGTCAAACTGTTGCCGATTTACAGAAATCCTGTGCAGCCAAATGGGTGAGGCACGAAAGCTGTCTAACTTCAGGACAGTATAACCAATCTGCAGACTTGTACTAGGTTGGATAAGGATGGATAAGAAAATACTCACTCGTTACCTACTAAGTAACTGTGTGAATCAAGATTTCATAAAAAGTCAAAGTCAGCTAAGGCTCCCCCATGCCAGTCATTCTGATTATAACTGTTTGGTCATGACTCTTTAGAACTCCAAAAACACAAAAAGTAACCGTGAGTCTTCTTTAACTCTGCAATAATCATAGTGCTTTATAGGCAACTACGTATAAATTTAGAAAAAAAAAAACATGTTTTCAGCATTTAAAAACATTTCTACTGCTTACATAACGTACATAATCACAATGCCAAAAAAATATGGAAACATGGATCCATCCTGTCTTGTATCAAAAACAAGGTGCCAGTCTGAGGTGCTATAATGGTATGGGGGATATTTTCTTGACACACTTTGGGTTCCTCAGTACATCACTGGACATCATTTAAATTCCACACCCTGCCCAAGTATTGTCACTGACCATGTTCATCATCTCTCATCACCACACTGTACCCATCTTCTCATGGCTGCTTCTAGCAGAATAATGCATCATGTCACAAAGTTCCAATAATCTCAACCTGTTTTTTTTAACATGACACTGAATCGAATGCACACTTTTGTCACCTATCCTCAGGGGCACCTCCTCCAAAGATTTTTCTTAGGGGTGGCTATATGAGAGCCACTAAAAATACTGGGCTGGCACTCCAAAAACAGAATTTCCAGTTTTATTACACTGTTATCAAATACTACTTGAAAAATATGGCAAAAAAGAGAGAAAGAATAGTATTATATGGCTAGTTAATTTTCTGCTATTAAATTTGCTATCTCTGAAAATAGGTGCATATGAAAACCAAATAAGGTTTTGGAATCATTAATAATTCAGTTTTAATTAATCGATTGACTGATTGTCTGGAAGTCCTAACCATCAATTTAATGATTTTCAGCAGAGCTGAGGAGAAGGAGCTTAAGATTCTTTCTCCTAGAATGGAGTTAATTTTAAGAGCAAACTTGTTCAGGAAATACAAATAAGCATTAGATAATGTCAGTGAATGTGAGTGTGAATGGTTGCCTGTCTATGTTGGCCCTGAGATGTACCAGTAATCTATCCAGGGACTGGCCCCAGGTTTTCTGCAACCATATGACATTATTACCAACAAATTTTGAGGGGTAGCCAGTCTGATTTGCATCTACCAGCAGTTTTTGGGTGCCTATTAGTTTTTCTGTGACTATTTTTAAAATCCAAAATCCTACCTGCCTCCAGACCTGTTGCAACTCTTATGAAATACCTTTACACCTTAACTACTGAATTTTGTTGTCATTTTGGATCAATTGTCTGTAAACAGCAACCAAAGCTGGCATTACTACAAACAGCTTAATTAGTAAGTGAATGAATTGATACTTAATATTCAGTATATTTAGACCTTTTTTTATCAAAGGAAAGTTTCAAGACCCTCATGTTTGTGCATCTATTCAGTGTCACATGTGGTACAAAATCTTTTTACAGTAGCATCAGTAGTACCATGTGTAATAGTCGGTCTCTCTCCTGGGAAATGTGTTCTGCCACAGAAATGACAGCTCCCAGGTAGTGCCGTGTCTTTTCCTCCTTCAACACACACTCTGCCTTTTGTTGCTTCAACATACTCATTCTTCTTTCAGCCTTCCTAATTGATGGAAAGATAGGCGAGTGAGGAAGGGAATTGATTAAAGAGTATTAAAAGAGGACCAAAAACACAGAAAAGAAAGAAAGAGAAAGTATGGAGGCACGAAAATGGTGTGCGAAAGGGAGGTTTGGTGAAAACATGGTAAAGAAAAATGAGCAGGGGTTAAGAAAAGGAAAAGCAGCAGATAGAAGGGTTGAATAAGAAGAAGGACAATAGGTTAGCTGGATGATACTTGAGATCATGCCATCTGCACAAGGTGGGGGGAAATGTTGGTTATTAAACACCTTTTGACAGACTTCACACTTCATATTGAAAGAGTTCACATTAATCTCAGCACAAATCTACAAATCTGGGAAACGAAGGCTGCAGACCAGAACATATTTAAGTCCAGCTGCAATCCCTACAGTTAATTAGATATAATTATACTAGGTGTCAAAACATTAGACAAACAGGACAAAAGAATGAATCACCAGCTGCAATGTTGGACAGAAATATAGAAAAGAAAATAATAAATTAATAATAATTAAATTAATAAAGTAATTATATGAAAATAGAAAGTTCTCCTGTCTTCCATCAGACGAGCTCGTTGGCACTGATCCTCACATAGGATATGAACCACATTTTCCCACATGAAAGTCATGTGCATAACACTTACTAAGTGGACTTCTTCCATATTACTTTATATAGGTTGGATTTTTTTATTTAAAAAAAAACCTTAACACAGAGCTCAGTGTGTGCAGGAGTCTACCACATTATCAGACTGCTTCAATTTCAAGTTATCATGAGTTTTTTTTTGTAATGATACCAAAAGCAAGCTGTCCTAATTATAAACAATAAATAGTTTACATTGATTTTACTCTTGCTAAACATCCATGTACCAGTTTTTATTGCAGTTTATTTCTCAACATATCCAGATGCTGCATATTCTTTGCACAAAAGCATTTTAATATATTGAAAATGGAATTGGTTCCACATGCTGTTATAGTAATCATAACATTCTTTTGTTTTAATGGCTCAAGCAATGCTGAAAACCTTCCAAGAACTGCGTCTCACTGCTGTGTACCAGGTTTCATGTATGTGATAACAGCAAACAAAGAACACTGAATATTTACTACCTGCTGGCTTGCCTTGAGAGCTCCAGCTCAGCCTCCATTGCCCTTGTTTTTGCAGTTAGCTGGGCTTTGTCCAGAGCTAGAATCCTGTTCTCCTCCTGGAGGTTAGACACTCTCAGAAGCAGTTTGTCAATTCCATCCTTACTTCTGCTCTCATGCTGCTCCAGTTGTCTGAGAGTGAAGAGAAGAGTTCATAGAATTATGTCACAACACGTGTCACAATCTGCAATTAAAGCTCCAAAATATAGCCTACTGATATTTGATTTAAATGTAATAGTCCTGTTATTTCATGCTTATGCAATTTATTTTTGATTCATTTGTGTAAACATCAGTTGTATTTTAAAACCCAGGGGCTATGACGATACCTGACCACCTACATTTATTCATTAAATCCCATTTGACTTTTCTATTGCACTTAAAACTGCAGTGCTTCAGGTGCTACTCTTGTTGTAGTTCTTGTTTATCTCTACTTATCTGTGCTACAAATCAACTGAAATAATAATAAACAAAGCTTTCTCCGCACCCTTACCCAACATAAAGCAAGAATGGTCAATGCTTGTGAATATAAATTGTTCAGTCTACAGTTTCTTGTTTGCTCTTTGAAACAACAGAGCAGCTTTAATACTTAAGTATTCAGTTTTGTTTAATAACGTGAGATTAGGTACCTTCTCAGTTTTCCAGCAATGCTGCAGTGTTCGTCCCAGGTGACTGCATCCTTTAGGCGGGCCTGCAGAACTTGAAGGTCCCTCTTATTTTTCTGCAACTCCCTCCTGCTTTCTTCCAGGTCCCCTTCCAAACGCTGGTTTTCCACTTCTAATAACATCATTTTCTTAGACACTTTTGCCACTAAAGAAACAAGAAAGAGATAAGAAAAAAAGAGAGTATTAAACAGAAGAAAGTGAATAAAAGGGAAAATAAAAAAACGAAATAGGGAAGCGAGCCCAGTAAATGTACATTAGGCTAAATGGCCTTTAGTGCTTTCTCCTTGTATGTCACTTGAGTCTTTTTGAGTAATCTTTTCTGAATTTAACATGCTTACAAAAAATGCAGTGAAATTGCGAGTGTGTACATTTTTAAGTTGCATATTCTTGAGGTGGGGCTCACCCGAAATGGAAAATGAAGATTTGTTAACGTTGTGAAAGACTTTTAAAAAGTGATCTTTCCCTATGTTTAACAATGGGTCTTTGTGTTTCTTTGTTGGCTAGATCACGGGGCCAACAGAAAGGAAAGTATGTATTATGAAACCAAAAATAATATGGAAAAAACCTTAGGTATCACCCAGTAGGTGAAAACAACTCAAAATGAAGTTTAATGGTATGAGCATCAACACGTATGATTACTACTCAATAAATCACATCCATATTAGACTGAGACACATGACGAGATGTATATTCTTGGGGCGGGGCTCATCCTGGCAACGATTTGTAACATTGTTAATGTTGTGAAAGGCTCTTTTAAACAAGCTTTTGTTTTTTTTAGCTTTTCCTATGTCTAACAATGCATCTTTGTGTTGGCTAGGTCAAAGAGCCAACAAAAATGAAAGTTTGCATTATATAACTGAGTCCAAAAAGAAACATCTACTGCGTTAACGTTCGAATCTACGACCTTCAAAGGGACATGGCCAACACCAAAAGTAGACATTTAGACTTTTTCTTCGTATGCTGTGTTATATTCTGTATTTCCTCATTTATCCCTATCAAAAAAGACCTAAAAACATTTTTTAAACAAAAAAAACAGCTGTAATTCTGAAATGCATGCATCATTTTAAAGATTTTAGTGTGAGACTTGTTTCTCTTGTAAAAGCTTGTGGAAGAATTTATTTCATCTTTTTAATTTTTTTAGGTCTTTCAGTGTTTCAGAAAATACCTTCAGTGTTATGTCTGCTGTGAGTGTCCTTGGCCTCAGCATGCTGCGCCTCGAGTTGATTGATGAGAACCTGGTTCTCCTGCAAAACCAGAACAGCCTGTTGTTGAATTTGATAACTGCAGAGAGAAAGAAAGCCGGAGAGTGAGAGATTATGTCAATGCTAAATCAGCACATCACAAAACTTGCTAATTTAACAAACAGTAATTATCAGACACAAAAATACTATAAATAGCTTTGCTACATGCTACATTAACCTTTACAGAGATTAAGCTATCTTTCCAAGAAAAAAAATCGTACATAAATTCTGTAATCCTTGTAAGATAACATATACTTTTCTACTCCTGCAAGTTAGTCTTTCTAAGAAGAAACATATTAACAACTTGATGAGTCTACTGAATACAAACAAATGAGTTAATATGATTGCCTACAAGTGTTGGCCTTTGAATGAATTGGACATCTAGTATCATGAAGTATTTATACTTTTCACAAGAGCACTTGAAATAAAGACTATACATATACAAATGTACTGAGAATCAACATGTATGCCTAGTACTTAAGTAATCCCTTATATATTAGATTGAGATACATGAAGAGGTTAACAACTCTAAAATCCCTGATAGTTTACATAAAGCCAGTGCAATTATCTAACTTCTCAGAGTTAGTTTCAGTCAGTGTCAGCAGCATTATATGCTAGAATGATTATGAAAGACAGAATACCAGCAGCAGGGGTGTACCAAAGGGAACAAAGGTTTAGCTTCTTTCATTTTCTTAATTGCATCTATCATGTTTAGCAATGAATAAAGAAAAAAAAACATTTAATTTTCATTACAAGATCAGATGAATGAATGATGATGGCAAATCAAGTTCATACAGTGTTGAAATAACCCACATACACAAAGCTGTGCATTTTTTCTTACCAGTCTTTCTGATTGACCGCTCCGGTCTTGGTAATTTCATCATGGAGTTTCTCATTTTCTTTAATGACTTCCTCTAATTGAACATGCAACTTTTCCATGTTTTCCTGTAGCAGACAAATACACAAAAACCAATGATTTCAAGGCCATAAAGAAAAACACAAAGTAAATGCATCTTCTGCTCTACTACCACCTCTAAGCCAAGGCTTAAAGATCCCCCTGGGGAGATACCATCCTTCACTGAGACTTTGCCTGAGCACACCAGCTGTCCTGTTAGTGTTATACCCACTAAGTCTGGTCTCACCTCCCCCTGTGAAACTGTTCCAAGTCCTTTTATGCTGGAACTGGATCGCCTCAGGACACAGAAACCTGCTCAATCGCAACCTTTTGCAGCATGTTAAACAGAATGTTTTTTACTTTTTACTTGCAAAAATAAGGTTTTATTACAATATTTACATTTTTAAAACATGTGTATTAACATACAGCCACTGCTCTGTCTTAAATGATGGCGTTCATTTATTCAAAACTGTATGTATAAACATTTGTAAATATCATAAATGCAGAAGAGTCTACACACTGTGTTGTTAATCAGAATTAGAAATACTTTATTAATTCCAAAGGAAGGATGTATTATATAGCTACCTTTAAAAGACCCAAATATTTATTAAAAAGACAATAATTACTATTAGAACAAAATATGATTTCTGTTGTTTGCATGACTAAATGTTTACCTCATCTAATAAGATCCTGGGAGCACCTTGACTAATGCATTATATCTACTGAGTGTACTGCAGGTTTTCAACCCATGAACCACATAAATACAAGTTGGCACATCAAATAGTACTTAACAACCCCCACCTCTGAAATAACCTCACCAATTCTCCAAAAAGAAAATATGAAAGATGATTCATTAAAACTCACACAAATTCCACTACTTTACCTCAGTGGTTTGCAGAATGGCATCTTTCTCATTCATCCTGTCTTCATAAGCCAGCAGTAGAGGAGATAAATACTTCATGTCAACCTACATAAAACGGACAAAGAGAAATAGTTTAAACTAGACACAACATGAGTGCCATGAATCTTTTGCCTTGCTAGAGATTACGCCACACAGGAAAAGTTTGTTTTCAATCAAACAGTGACAATAATGATACCTGGTGCAAATGGGCTTTATGATCTTGTTAGGGTGGACAGATACTGGACAATGTGGCATTCAAATATATACTCATTTAAGAGAAAATGCCCAGTCTCTTACCAGTACAAATTTTAGTAAGCTTTGGATGTGATTAACCATGCTACCAGACCAACTGTCAGCAGACTGAAAATCTGCAATTTCACATTTTTCTTCAATTTCATGGGGTACTGAAAAAATCAACCATAGTAATCGAATGACCAGTCAATTTATTTTACAAAATGACTTGCCTATTAGATTAGCCAGCGACACTATATGTATTGATTAGTGACATCAGATTATTAACTTGCTAAGGGTCAGCCTACAGTCAAGCCATAAATGTACTGTACTGTTATATATTTATACTTACCAGCCATGGAGGAGGAGAC
Source organism: Neolamprologus brichardi (assembly GCF_056152115.1). Classification (NCBI taxonomy): domain Eukaryota; kingdom Metazoa; phylum Chordata; class Actinopteri; order Cichliformes; family Cichlidae; genus Neolamprologus; species Neolamprologus brichardi. The sequence goes on along the minus strand of NC_142104.1, from coordinate 6,266,062 downwards.
CCCGTGTTTGGTAAGCCACTGACTTTGGAGTGCTAGATGAATAAGGAGTGACATAGAAAGAAAGAAAATGAAGTTGGGCTTTTATCCCATCACTACAATTTAGTCCTTTACATAGATAAGTTGAATATATCAAAATGGGCCAATAGAGTGTTGGAATCTAGTGTAGCATCAATAACTACACAAGATCTGAAAGAATTTATCTCACAGTCTGACTAAGCTGCTCCAATAGAGGGATGAAACACCATTCTTCCAAAGATGTCCCTTTATTTGGTGTTTTAAAGATGGACCTGTTTCCATGACACTCTAAAATTAAATTTAGGTGCTCATTTGGCTCATACACATCAAATCATTGAGTGTTACCTCATCCCCTTTGAATGGTGGCAATGTCTTGCTGGAAGAACACTCATCAGTTAGGACACGTTATAGGATAAAGATAATCAATCAGAGCAACTTTGTATTGATCTGTACTGATCCTATGAACTTCTAACTTACCAGCAAAATGCCTCCTACAGCAAAAAAGAGGAGACCCACTCAAAGTTTGCTATAGATAATTTAATATGGAAGCAGATCCTTTTAACTGAACCAATTAAACTGATTATGACTCATCCAATCTCTTATAACTGTGTTACTTCACTGTAAAATGCATTTTCCTTTATCTCTTTCTTTCCAGCCACACTTCACTTGTTAGTAATGAGCCTTTGCAGAGACTTGCAGCCACAGAGGCAGTGATGAGAGCAGGAGATCCCCTGGTGTGAAAACACAGCATGAGGTAGTCATGATTAAAACCAAAGGCTGGCTTTCTTCTGCAGCGTTAAACCTACAATAATGTGGACAGACTGTACCAGAGAGACCGCCACAGACTGTAACAAAAAACTCTTTTGGTTCAACAAATCAGATGGAAGGACTGAGAAAAATAAAACCTTACTTCACTCAGCAGGGTTTTCGATCAAAGGTGGATGTGTATCTTAAAAGCTCAGTTATGAAGCTTCGAAAATAAGGAGATGTACTGTAATGAGATTCTCTACAGAATCTAAGAAAATGAGTCTATGGGGAGACAGTTATTAAGAGCAAATGAAGATAATACAGGAGAACACTGTTAGACTGAATTGTTAAATGTCGTCATTTTTATGCTTACCATCTCTACATTGTTTTAACTCTGTGATGAAAGGAATTCTTTTATCCCCCTCCCCAGACTCTCGAGGTTCTGGGGGGGATGTGGTGTTTTTTTGCAGATACATCCTATCTGGAAGATCTGTTTCTTGTGATGTTGCTTCCTGCTTTTATGACCCTTATGGTCAGCAGGAGGCCACACACACACACACACACATTCTCACATGCATACAGATGTTTACACATACACACACATAGTGCCTTGTCTTTGTAACCATTTGGGGGTTTTACGTGGGTGGTGCTTTTGCTGTGATGTGTATTGTGTGAACTGTTTTCCCAATAAAAGGCAGCAAGCGTAGGCCGTCGTTGGGGTCATTTTGTGGTAGATACCAGCGAGGCCTCCTTTGCAAGTAAATCGATCAATCGCTGACTGTCTCGTTTTCTTCATGATGAATAAGTCTCTAAACCAGCGGGGCTTGTGGAAACACAGACCCAACAAACACATATACCTGATTTAAGTTAAATTTGGTAAGGTAGGAGTTAGACAGACTGACTTTTTTTCTCTGTACAACTCCCTAATAGGAACAGCTGTTCGTAACTGAGCTGATTGGTAATATTCACAATACAATTTCTCAAATTTCTTTCAAGCAAACCCTGAGGTTGCATTGCATCTTATTCATGAAAAGTTTCAACTGACCCATATATATATATTTTTTTTAGAAATACCTATAGTTCATTAATTCTCAATTAGCCCCTTATCCTTTACTGAAGTAGTCTCTTGTCATATTCATGTCTTGAGCTTGTTATACCTCTTCTTTGGACAGTGGTCTGAACCGCGCCTGGTAGTGGCTCAGCTCCACATTCAGACGGTGAACTGTCAGTTTGAGGGCATCGTTTTCATCAACCAGCTCCTGAGCATGTTGCCTCAAATTCTGCAGCTCTGCTTGGCTGCCTGCAAACAAAGCACATCAGGTTACAAATTATTTTCCAGATTAATAAGTAGTTTTAAGCCAGTTTCCACATGCCAAAGCATTGAATTAAAGCAAAAAATGTGAATTGTGAGGGCTTGTGATTTTTACAAAACAGTAACAATAATTTGCATCTTTCAGGAGTGTGAGTGGCTAACAAAACTATGCAACACTACAATGCAACACAGCCCTTTCAGGTCATTCCTCAACATGGGTTTTGACTCTACAGTACATGTGGTCTGCCTAAAGATCAGCAAAGTGCTTTTATGTTTCTTTTCATTACTCCCTCTTCTTCTCTTCATGCTGAGGACATGCTGTGGAGTCCAATGATCAGTGCCATTTCTGCCCTTAGCACTATCTCCAGCTCCCTCTTTTGACACTTGTAAATTCCTCCATCCGCTGTAACTCTGCTTACTTTTCCTTTCTGCCTCATTTACATCTGTTTTACTTCCACTGTTACTCGTACATACTTTCCCTACTTCCCTTCATTCAATTTCTCCACATTGTTCCTCTAAACAGTATCTCTCCAGCGGTTCCTCTACTCTACCTGCAGAGGACCTCTGGTTTGAGAAGGCTTTGCTGTCACTAATCTCCCGTTCCAGGCGCTGCAGTCTCTCCTCTTGTAGCTTTTCTTTGTCTACCATCCTTGTGTTCTTTTCCCGACGGTCCCTCACTACCTTCTTCCGCAGTTCACTGTATGTATTGCTGGGTTCTGGAGGAAGCTCACGGAGGTCTTTGGGGCTTTTGGCTTGGCTTGCTTGCCTGGGGTGACCAGCAGTTGAAATGGTAGGTGTTGCTGAAACAGGCAACAAAAATACTTTTCAAAAATAGAATAAAATGTATAAATGAACTGAAGGTATGTACTGTATTGAAAATACCATTTTAGTGCTGCTTTTTGTTACAGCAGAGACAGAAAACATGGACACAAACAGAAAATATCCTAAAACTGTAACATAACTATATGAGTTATGTTACTATCATTTATCTAGTAACATATCTAGGCATCTAGGCAGCAGGCAGCCTGTTTTGGCTTCCCTTCATTGGCTTCCTGTTAAATCCAGAATTGAATTCAAAATCCTGCTCCTCACATACAAGGTCTTAAATAATCAGGCCCCATCTTATCTTAATGACCTTGTAGTACCATATCACCCTATTAGAGCACTTCGCTCTCACACTGCAGGCCTACTTGTTGTTCCTAGAGTATTTAAAAGTAGAATGGGAGGGAGAGCCTTCAGTTTTCAGGCCCCTCTTCTGTGGAACCAGCTTCCAGTTTGGATTCGGGAGACAGACACTATCTCTACTTTTAAGATTAGGCTTAAAACTTTCCTTTTTGCTAAGGCATATAGTTAGGGCTGGACCAGGTGACCCTGAATCCTCCCTTAGTTATGCTGCAATAGATGTAGGCTGCCGGGGGATTCCCATGATGCATTGAGTTTTTCCTTTCCAGTCACCTTTCTCACTCACTATGTGTTAATAGACCTCTCTGTATTGAATCGTATCTGTTATTAATCTCTGTCTCTCTCCACAGCATGTCTTTCATCCTGTCTTCCTTCTCTCACCCCAACCGATCGCAGCAGATGGCCCCGCCCCTCCCTGAGCCTGGTTCTGCCGGAGGTTTCTTCCTGTTAAAAGGGAGTTTTTCCTTCCCACTGTCGCCAAAGTGCTTGCTCATAGGGGGTCATATGATTGTTGGGCTTTTCTCTGTATCTATGAAGCGCCTTGAGGCGACTTTTGTTGTGATTTGGCGCTATATAAATAAAATTGAATTGAATTGAATTGAATTATAACCATTTCAAAAAAATACATTTCTCATTTGAGGTGGGAACTCTTGTTACATGAATAAAATAACAACAAAACATCAATGTCATGCAGAGAATGATGCAGAGAAGAAATAGTACTTTTAGATGGCATATTGCATTTCACATCGAGTTCTGCTAAAGCCATTTATCAGAACACAATGTGCACTGATGACCACAAATAGCATTATAGAACATTATCTACAATACTATGTTAAATATACATACATAAAATGCACGGAACTTAAAATATTTCATTGTTAACATGATTATTTCACCTGACCAATTGAATGGTTTGTTTTACTCTAATATATATATATATATATATATATATATATATATATATATATATATATATATATATTTTTTTTTTTTTTTTTTTTTTTTTTTTTTTTTTGTAAGTTTGTAAGTTAACATTAACATTAACATGTTAACTTACAGATATTGGAATGCCTTCACCCTTTATTGGGTAGATTACAGGACATGAAGAGAAAGGCAAACAGTGGGGTGACCCTTTAATGCCTAATATACATACATTTATTAATTTTTTAATTAAAAATCTATATGTAAAAATGACAAGCAGACACACAACAGGCTACTTTAGTATTTACACCTACTTGGAACATCATCTTTCCAATTTTCAAGAGTCTTCCTCACAGACATTTTCTTCTCTTTGGGTTCTGGGGATTGGCCACTGGTCTCCTCAGTGAAATCTGTGTGATGTGAACAAATTCATTGAATGAATTCAAAACCAAGAGGAGCGCTGATTTCTAAGGGTTTTATTATAGTAAAATCCCTTTTTACCACAATCAGCCAATGGTTATGTAAAAATGTAATTTCTGCAAAGCCTGAAAGTGTTACCTTGCGAATCAGACAGATATTATGTCTGCACTTTAGTTATTAAGGTAGGAGCATTTTAGGAACAGACAGAACATTTTAATTTACCACCACCGAAAGCCTGAGGGTAGCACTGCTAATAACAATTATAATGAGGCTTTCCATTTAGCTCTAATGATATGAGGTTACCTTATGGCTGTTATGAAACTAAATGTCAGTTGAATAAGAGCCGTACTTTTCTGGCATAGAGTCAAGAGTGTGGTGTACCGGTAATTTTGCTATGTGATGGAGAAGATTTTAAAATCAGGTTGCATGGCTTTAATTGTTTTACTAGTGCTTTTCATAGAAACGTCTCCAAAAGCCAATAGTCTTGAATTTCTATTACACTTTGTTTTGGAAGAGCACCAACAATACACAAAAGCAATAACAGAACTTTATGTTTAGTTACATGTTGTTGGAGAGATTTTCAGATTTGCTGTTGATAATTAGAGTCATTCCAATTACTCGATAAACCTATTACTGTCAATGTTACCACCTGTCTTTCACATCACAACCAGCTGTTTTATATCAGCTAAAATGTTTGAAATATGTGGACATGTGCGTTTGCTAGTTGCTACCTATATACAAAAATCTGTTTATAAAAATACATACAGTTTTATTTTCAAGCATTTATACTGTGTTGGATGTGTGAAAATGTACTAGATGAAAGCTAACTGGAAATCAGTGCTTATTTCTGATCTTTTTCAGTGGGCTCTACAATATACAGGCCATATTTTAAATACATAGGTCTTTTTTTTTTTTACCACAGATCAATTCTTTCATGAGCATTGTCCTTCGTATTATCATTATCATTATTACTACTACTATCATGTTCTTCTCCTTATGAAATATGTTAACCCATGTGTCATTATTGTAAAATCAGTACCTGGTGAAGACTCTCTTCTGCCAGAAGTCTGAGTTGGCAGGGGTGTAGTGGACTTGAAGACAGACTGTCAAAATAAATAAAGAGGCAGTCAGTATAGTAAATCTTTTCAAACAAATATATAAATCCCCGCAGCCTGGACCAGTTTGTTTATGGTCTTTGCCAAAACGTATCCGATAATATCTTATCAGTGTATTTATTAAATTGTACAGTTTGAAAGAGCCTACAAAACAACATGAATGAATTTCATTTGTCAGTTCAGTGTAGAGAAGACATATAGCTGAAACTGAATTATGAGGAAAAATTGGAAGACAATTTATTTTTAACACCTCAACTATGATAAAAATTCAATAAATTCCACAATTGTTGTTGAAGAAATATACTGCATTTCTATATTTAGAAACAAGCACAATGTCCTCACAGTGACCTTTACTCTCACCCTGAGTCATAAAGAAAGCAGAAAGTGAAGACCATCCTGTAGATTTATGTGGGTTCGGGCTGATGTTTTTTTGGACCTAGAGGTGGTTCACCATTGTGTAAAACTACTATATCATATGAGTCACCATACTAGGTCTGTTGACCTTAGATTATGACACAATAGAGCCATGATGTCCTATGTCACTTTGACTTGTGGCTGTCATAACTTAGAGATTCAGACACTGCCATAGCCTGGAAAGACAGTTGACAGGGAGAGACCATTGGGACCTTTACAGGTTAGCTATCCAAGTAGAAGAACAACAACATAATAAAACATTTTCTCAGGGATCTATAAAAGGAGACATTTGGTGTAGTGCCACGGACCGAATTAAGAAGGGAACTCACAAGGCAATTTTACAGATAAACTGTACAACACAGAATAGAATTAACTGTGTGGAGATAAAGCAAGACTGTGAAAAACTTCCCATTACTAATGTACTGTGATCAGTGACTACCATAAATCACAATAACAGCTTTTTAAGGCAATTTTCAGGCAATTTGCAGAAGTGCAAGAACTCATCACCTGGATTGTAAGAGCACCACAGACAAACACAGAAACAGTTTGTAGTGGAGAAAAAAAGGGGGGATTCGGGATTTAACCATGTAGATACATAAATTAAATACCAAATGTACAACAGAGAAAACTGTTAGATAGAAGGAAACAAAAAAAACAACCCCACCAACATTTACTAAGAAAAACTGAAAGGATATCTACAGATGCTATAAGCCAAGTCCGTATATATGGCTACTGAGCTGAATCACAGCTGATCGTTTTAGTGACAACCATAGCACAGCATTAAAAAGAAACAAAGTATCGATTCTGAGTGCAACTGTGCCTCCTACTGGATCAGACTGGGATTACAATACCAAAATACCACAGACACAAGGAAACCTATTTAGGAGTAGTAACACTCATTAAATACATGCCAACACTCCAACCTCCCATTAAATAAACCTCATGGGCTGAACCTTTGGATGCACAAAATAATAAGCAATTACTAGTCAACTGTTACATGATGACCAGCCAAGACTCATTGAAAATTGCTGTCATAATTGGCATCATGTTGGAGATTTATAAATGTCTCAGTGAGAATGACTGTAGTGATCCTGAAGGTGAACCAAATGGAGTTTAAAGTAAGGTTTTGGATACATTTTGTGGATTGTCTAAATGTGTTTTGACAACACTTAATGTTGAAATATTTAAACATTTCCAAATTACAGAGCTGGGAAAATTGGGCAAAATTTGCACATGAAAAAATGTAAAAAAATAAATAAATCTAATCTAAGAACTTTTATTCAGCTGTTACAGATTAAGACAGACGTCAGGTAACTGATGAACAAATATATCCAAATAATTATTGTAATATATGTAGAGATATCGGCTGGATTTTAGTTTGATCATCTTTAGAAAAATATGAATGAGTAATCAACAAAATAACCAAAATAATAAATAAAATTAAGCTTAGTTATTTCTTTCATCACTCACCATTTAAAGATAAATGTCATATTTTGCATTGGCACACATATTCATAACTACTCTGCGTTAAAATGGAGGCTCTGCTCTATTTAACCTGTTGCCATAGTGAATCATGACATCTGAGCCCACTGATGATGGCTTTTTTTATTACACAGACATGTTTAGCTCTGCAAATATTCTCAGAGGTGGCTGAACTTATTCTGATTAGATGCTCTGGAACCGAAAAGTTTCCCATTTTAGGATGAATCAAGATTAAAGTTATTCTGAGAGTTCTTGTCTTCTGGAACAGACACCTGGAACTGCCTCACCTAAATGTAACACATGCCACTATTAGGGTTACACTTAATAAATACACAGCCACCCATTTAGCCTCTAGTCTTATAACCACTAATCACCTCTTATGCGATCTGTATTAGAAGCATGGAACAATCTACTGAGAAACCTTCATGCACATAATACAAGCTCTTTCTGCAGCTCCTCACCTTAGCTTTTAGTGGCAGAGCATAGACAGATTCGGTGAGTGAAGAATTCTGCCTTCGGTCCAGAGTGTGGTAGACATGTTCCTCCCCGTCCTCTTCATCCACCACTTCCTGTTCCTTGTCTTCCAACTCACCCTCTGACTGGTCAGGAGAGGACAGACGTGGCCGGCTAACCAAATCTTCTGACCATCTGTCTCTGAGGAAGTTAAGCATGTAAGATAACAGCAGAAGACAATTAAATGTATCTTAGTAGAGGCACAAACTAATACAGCCGCTTTTATGAACAGTTTATTTTCTCTTAAAACTCCTGCCAGAGAAAATGAATTTTATTTTTCTGACACACTGGTGATGACACAAATCTTCACATAATACTGTTGCCATTCCCATATGATGGCTACCTTGTGTAAAGTGCTGTGCTGATGTTTGGCTCAGATGTGAAGGATTCTGATTGACCACTCTCGGATAGAGACATCAGCCGGGCAGGAGGGATGGCCCATGTCTGTCCAGTGAGTGAGGATGATAAAATGGCTGCCGCTAAGGCGGACCTGTAGATAGAAACACATACTTTATGAGACACTATGTGTAACAGAAAAGTAAATGAAATGCATGGAAAGCATCGCATGCAAATTTATTTATCGAGTTTGGATGATGACAATCATCGATAAATGCATCATTTATGACAACAACAACGGCACAAGCAGAGCAGATCATTAACCAAAGCCAGTGCTCTAGTTTTCAATTTAATTAAAATGACTTGGACCTGCACTAAAATTTAATGTTTTTTTCTTTACACATGATCTATCGCTACACAAAGTCTCATGATATTTTGCTTGTTAAGGTTTTTTGTAATAACAGATGGAAAAACAAATAAAGCCCAGCTTGCGGAAGGACAGAACATAACCTCAAATACGGTGGAAATAATCAGCATTTCGATAAATAGCCTCTAACAATCTCATAGCAAACATGAAAATGTGGATTAAATGACAGTTTAGCAGAAAAATGAAACATGAAAGGATGTTGGAGGTTATGGGCGATAAACAGAAAGTGTTAGGTACCTGGGTCTCTCAGGTGAAGGGTTTGGGCTGCGAGGGGGAGGGGTACGAGGTACGGCTGGTTTGGGAGCAATGGAGGCAGCAGGGATCAAACCATGAGCTATATGCTTCTATGCAACACAGAGAGAAGAGTTAGAGGGACATACAGACACAACGCTTCCGGAGGGTTTATATAAGATGACACCAAATTGAGGGGGGGACAAAAACAAAAAACAAAAAACAAAAAACAACACAGATGTTGTGCAGGATGAACAGCAGGGGAAGGGTAAAAGGATTTATTACAGAATCACAGTATGACCACCTGACGACCAGTGATGAGCATAATGAAGGCACAACAGCACCAATAGTTATCCTTAAATTTTACTAAGTAATGCTAGAGCAATCGCTAGTGCACAACCCTCAATTCACCATTTATACAAACTCCAGTTTAAAAAACAGGCAATACCATCAATTAAATACTCATTACCAAGAGTTAGCGGCAGTATTTTTAAAAACAAAGAACTCCTGCTATTATTAATTAACCCTAAGTAAAGCCTTAAAAAACACAAAAAATAATAAGACAAACTACAAAAGGTTAATATCTATCATAAAAGAAGGGAAACTTACAAACTCCTTGTCTTTCTCCCTCCTAAAGCTAAATCTTAACATACTGGAAATACGTTTTACAGTTGCCGTCTACTATATAGGTTAATGTTATTTAATGCTTTTGCGAAGTATTCTTTCAATAAAATAGTTTTACAATTAAATCAGAAATTAAAATTCGCCGAGAAAGGAAAATGCGTAAGCTAACTAAATTCAACAAGGCTGGCTGCTTGCAGTTTCCTTGTATCTAGACGCTTCACAACAAGAAGGAACCGTGCTCCAAACGTAACGCTGATTGGCTAAGTTCGAAGGCAAAAGCCAATCAGAGACTGCTTTGATCCACCTAGCAACGACTTGCTTATCAACTCGCGGCCTGGCCAACAGGGGACGATGTTGGCATATTTAAATAGCACCGTTTGTCCCCGAAAAAACTTTTTTTTTCTTCTTTCACTGCTGGTGACTTTTAATTTGAAGAATGGGGCTTTTTTTCAAGTAGGAATAAGTAAATAAAACGTCATTCTCCCACCTGTATTAGCCGCCTATCTGAAGGCCTGCTGTGTTTGTTCTGTCGAAATTCCCAAACTATTTATCTACTGTATTATAACAGTGGCTACGTTTATAGGTATCCCAATTGCGATCTTTACAGTTCCTCACCAATAGGAAATACGTCAAACTATAAAATCCACCCAATCAACACAAAACCAAATACAGAAGACAACCATAAAGCCATAAACTGTGCGGCAAATCAAAAAACCGTCTATGCCTTTCTTTAATCTTTTAAATAACCGAGACGTTCCTTAATAAAATACAGCTATGTGTGGGTCAGATCTTTAGCCTGTTTTTTGTCATTTGAAGCATAAAGGAACAGCTTTAGAAAAGCATTGTATAAGTATAATTTTAACCTTTTTATTTCTTTCCAACATGAAAAACAGAGTTATTGTAATAAATGGGGAAAAAGTGTAATCTTGGTTTTATTCTGCTTCTTAATTTAAAAAAGCAAACAAAACAACTTTGCCTTAGGAAACAAATAGTGGGACAAATAGTGGCTAAAGTCAACACATTGGTTCCTGCAATATTTACTTTTCTGATTAACATAAAGCTGGAGAGAATTTTATCTTTCCAGGGCTATGTTGGAACTAAAATCACAGAGATGAAGAAAATCTGTGAATAAAATTTAACCACATGGTATTTCTTTTCAGTTTCTGTGGATTAGGATGTCATATGATCCTGGGCTAGACGTTCAATAGTTAAAAGCACGAGTCTTGACTTGGCGTGTATGTGGTCAAGACTCATTCCACGCATTCCCGACCTGATTGGTAACTGGAACCACAGACAGAATTAAAGAATTTTATCTTCCCCATGTGTTTTATTCCTTTTTATTGTCATTTGAACTCATACAAAGACTTATCAACACAGAGCTATGCAGGACTAAGCACAGAAAGGAATAAAGGCAACCTGAAAGCTTTAGAAAAACAGGTACCATAAACCTCTGCAGATACACTAAGGCATTTAGAATTATTAGGCACTGTAACATGAACACAAAGATGTAAAAAAAGATGATCCTCTCCATCTGTTAGTACACTTAACAAAATATGAAGCATTCACTGCACAGACTTGTTACACACTCAGTGAGGCATTTTCCTTCATGATTTAGCATAAATGGCACTTAAAAGAAAGTAACAGGTAAACAGTAAAGAATGTTACATCTTCTCAGTGAAACTGCTTAAAAACATTTAGAATTTAAAACATTGAAATGCAGCAATATATAAGTTCGCTAATGGATTAAGCAAGGCTAGTAAAATACATTCATTCAAGAAACAAATCAAGGACTCTCGCGTGCAAAACAACATTCACAACTTGACCATTCACAAAGTAGCTCTACAACCTACAGCTTACAGGTAAATATATATTTTTGTGTTTTTTATTACATAAATAATTTGATTATCAAATGTGTATAAGAATCTACTTTGTAGATAAAGAGAAAGTCCAACACGGCAAAGTGTCAGTAAAATAGGGAATGTGACTAAGATAAAGACAGGTAGATAAAGAGTAGAAACCCAAATGTGGGATTTGATCAGAGTCACTGTAGGGTGACTGGCTGTCTGAGTGATGCAGGAAAGTCATCAGTCTGCCCACATTCTTCCCTTCTACAGACATAATAAACTTTAACTACATCAAAATTCACATCAATAAAACACAGGTCATGCTCTTCTTAGGGACGCGGGTAGGATGAATCACAAGGGTAAATGATACATCCTTGTATTTCTGGAACTTGGAGGCATATTGGTCTGTGGCATAACTGGTACATTAAGCAAATCTAAAATACCAATATTTGTGCATTTAAAACTGTGTCCCAGGAACGGCACTCAGCAGAAACAACAGTCCTCAAAGACTGTCTCACAAACACAAATGACAGTAATACATAACCATGGTACACATATGATTTTTTTTTAGCAGCTTATAGAATATTGCATTCATCACACCCCTCTTCCCAGACATAAAAAAAAACTCCACTATACAATTAGCATTCCCTCAATCACTGTTTAACATACTGCAACATAGTTTATTAAATCTACATCCATAAATCCATGAATTTTAAATCCCGAAACTGATCAGCGGCCACTGATTTCTACAAAACTGTGGCAATAAGAGATTCCTTCCCATATACAGTATGCACAGCTATGCTCACTGTGTACAGCTCTGTACACAATGGCACTAACAAGGGAGTGCTTAACCCACAATCAAATCACTGCCTTGCAGTCAAGCAGAAACTGGGGCTGGGTGTGTTTGCACAACTTTGTTTTCTTCTTCGATTCGTCTGGAGCATGTTTTTCAGAAAAAACAAAAACAATACACTGAAATTGCAGCTTAACTAAGAAGCCAGTCTCAGTGCTCTGTGTGTGTGTGTGTGTGTGTGTGTGTGTGTATACGTTTTAGTTTTCCCCACAGTGCAGTTTTACTGTGCTGTACATATACTGGAATGGCACTAAATGCTTTTTATTGTGTCTGACGTACAGTGCAACTTGCATCAGATACAGAACTGTGCTGGGAAAGCACCCACATACCATCAAGTGCACCAATATACAGTATTTGGCACAGCCACTTTCCAAAGCAACATACTACATACACTGCTGCTTAGTATTCCAGTGGAAACACCAAAGGTCACTGATAGTACACAAAACAGGTCCAGTATAGGTACAGCACAGTACTGTATACTGGGCTCAATATGCGTACTGCAGACAGTAAGAGCTGCAGTTAGCTCAGTAGAGGCCACTGTCATTGTTGTAGGAGCTGGAGCTGGGGAAGGTGGGACAAGGTTTATTCCAGGGCAGAGCGCCGGCCTTGTCTGCTGTGGGAAGGCTGAGGGTGCTGGCACTCTTCATCTTGTTCTTTAAACCCCAGCTGAGGAATGATGACTTCTTGGCTACTTTGCGAACCTTGGAGTTCTTGTCATCTTCATTATAGGCCAGACAAATCATGGAGTAGGTCTTAGGCAAGTTTCCACAGAAGGTTGCACTCTTGGTAGGCTATGGTACAGACAATGAAAATGACATTTAGTAAAAATAAAAAAACAAAAAGTGTCAGTCAGTATTTTGCAGAGTTATTAATATTTATTTATTTTTTTACACTGCATACCAAACAGTCCTAATTATTTCATCAGTCAATGAGTTATTAATCAGTTGTTAATATCCGAAATCATAAAAAAACCTATTGTGAATAGTTATGAGGGGTTGCAAAACAAGTACAGAATAAATACATAACCTAATGAAGTTTACCACCTTTTAAATACTTGTAGAAGTGCATTACTTTTTAACATACTTTCATATAGTTTCTTAATTTCACTGAGGCACTGTTTCTTTCCAAATCATGCCCCACTGTGGACGAGTTTAAACCTCAATGATTTTAGCTCTTTGTCCACATGTTTAGGCTACTTGGCTGGTGAACTCACACAGCAGTAATTTGTTTTAAACACACACGCAGGTCACAGTCAAGGTCCTGTTTCTCATGGGAAATGATATAAACCATTTACACTGATACCTCCAAGGAGAAATCTGAAACTCTGGACTGAGCAATCACTTTGCACAAAGACCAATTCTGCCGTCACCATTTGTTAATCAAACAAACCTGCTGATAACCTTTCCCTGAACACATTGGACTAAACGAGGGCCTTGCATACCATGGCAGTGCTGTTGTCCATCATGCTGACCACCTGGATATCAATCCCCTCCTCGTCCACGTCCTTCAGAAGTCGCATCACGTCACTCACGCTCATCCACTTGCACTCTGTGTCACCCACAGTAACGATGTAGTCACCCTCTTTGAGGCCATCAGCCTGGAAAAAAAAATGACGAAGAAAATTGAGTTACAGGGTGAAATATCCTGATATTGTAGAAGAGTAAACATTTACAAGTCATGTTGAACTACTTTCCTTCGACTCCCTTGAGGCAGCTACAATCAGCCGAAAAACAACTGAAGTTTAGTCTAAAGTGGGGTTATTTGGGGGGTGGGGTTTTTACGCCTTATTTTTTCAGAAGGCATAACTCATCATTAGCGTGCTGCAGAGCACTCCACTAACATGATTTCACATGTGTCTATCTTATAATGTGATCCATGTCCACCTAAGATAGGTCAAACACTAATGACCCAGCAAGTTCTAAATAAAAATCCTATTTAATGCAGTATTTAAAGTTATGAATAGTCTGACCTAGTTAGCTTATGCAAGACTACTAATCTGTTTCTCTACATAGCTTGCAGGGCCTAATAAAAGTCTGCTCTTTGTCAGCACCTCTTAATGAGCTGTCAGACTGCTGGCTTGTAGAGAGTAACTACTCCCTGATTCTTAATTAAATTAGTAGTCAGAGTAGCTGACAAACAGGAGGAGGGGAAGTCCTCCAAACATTCTTTGAGGGTGAAATCCTGTTTAGGCTTCCAAGAGTGACTTTATTTAATCAAAGGCTCATTGAGTAGATAAGATCGAAACGTATTTGATATTCTGCATGGAAGCACAACTGAAAATTCAAGCTGTTAGATTTTCCACAGCAAACAAAGCTACTCCATGATTGTAATTAATATCGAGAAACCTATGCATCTGATTTTTAATCAAATCTGCCAAGAGCACCAAAAGTGGCCAAAAGACATCTCTCCTGTGCTCTAAAAACAATGAACCTTGTAAAATTAAGATGAGAACAGATATGCCAACCAGTGCGTGATCATAATTTAACAGAGTAATTTCAAAAAAGGAACTTCCAAACGACTAATGCATTAATTATGAATTACACAGAAAGTTAATAAACCATGTAATGTTGATTGTTACATGGCACCACACTGACAGTCACTTAAAATCCTGTATATCTACTCCTGTTCATTCAGTGGTAGGAAATAGAGTTTAACTCACAGCAGCTGCACAGAGAGGGTCCAGTGAAACCACCTGAACCGGTGAGTCTCCTTTCAGTGTGAAACCCAGGTCTCTGTCGTCTGAGCGAACCCGTATTGTCCGTGGGGCAGTCCACCGCTGCTTGGCCGAGAAGACTGACTGCGGGCCCTGTGTGGAGACAGAATGTGGATGCTGGGATTAATAAGGCTACAGGTATTCTTGACTTAAGAAGATAATATCCTGTTGAGTTTGATTTCAGTGAATGCTGCGGGGGAAACTGAAAATCCAATATAATGTCTTGGCTTCTGCCCTTAATACTCACATATTTGAGCTATATTACTGTAGCAGTAAACGGCAGGTAAAGGGCCAGAACGGTGGCTACAGTCTTGTGTATTACCACTTCAATTCAGAGGAGCTGGAAGTCATATGACTGAAGAATTAATGGTACCTTTCACACACCTGAAATTATTTTTCCTCAAAATTTTAGCAGGGATGTCATTTTTCTGTATGATTAGGCAAAAAAGGCAGTGAATCCTTTGAACAAACTGACACTCATGGAAAACCTGTAGGTGTTATGCATCTATCCTTGAAAGTTGATATTTCCAATAATACTTTCTATTTAGGCTGCCCGTCTCTAACGCACTTGTTATCTGCTGGGAAAATCTCTCCTCCATTGAATCCTGACACTCAGTTGTACCTAGTACCAAGACGTCTCTTATCGCGATGGCTTTAGTAATCACCAGAGTGATTGTTCAGCGCGATGGTGCCAGATTAAGCTTTTCAGTCCCACATTCCTCCTCATATCTCTGGGAATATGTTCTTGCTGCTTTTGTAACTGGCACCAGACAGGTACTTATTCACCTACTACTGGAAATGTCAGCTGTGACCCAGGCCCCCCCTTATGAATGATTTCACCTTTTTTAAACATCCCTTTCAAACAATGTGAACAGAAGATTCCAGGGTTAGAGAGAGAAAATTTGTTAGTCACCCATCCCCCCCCCCTACCTCTCACCACCACCGTTTATGAAAGGTACAGGAACATTACTCAATGCATTTAGCATGAAAGACTCCAAACTTGGAATGCGAAAAGTTTGGGAGTTACAGGAAAATGAAGTCAACCTTCAATCTCAAGGTAAATTCACCAACTTCAGTAGAGATTTTTCCTTCAACAGAAGCAGTGAACTGTAAAAAGTTCTATTTTCTCATCTCCCTTTAAAATACCACAATGAGCATGAGCAGACTTAAAGCAAGGACCAGCACCTTTGTCCATGTTTAGTGTTAGTTTTGCATGAGTCCAGAAAGTACTGACAAGAGTTTTCATGTGCCAAAGCTTCCAGAAGACTCATCCTTGGTTGGTTGTATTCAGAAACAACAAAAAATACACTCTGGGTGTTAAAATAAAATAAATAAATGAAACTTTTTAGGACAAAACACAAATCCAGAGGCATTTAATGTCCTTTAATGAATAGACCAGACCAACAACCATGTATGAAATGTGTGAGTAAATTGTTAGTAACCCACGTACCAGCCTCTGGAAAAAGTCGATGACTTTCACCTTTGCAGCTGCGGGAAATTCCATCTCTGCTTTGTGTTCTGTTTTAGCTATAAAAAAAAGAGAGTAACAAAAATAAATTTATCACTCTATAATGTTTACCGTCACAACCACATTTCAATTGTTAAGAGAGATGGACAGGGAGTTGGCAGTATAAACATTACATCATCTCTACTTGGAAATAAATGCCACTTATCAAAGCTAACTGCAGCAGGTGTGGCAGACAATGCAGCTCCCTTTTTACGAGCTGTTTCCTGAGAGACAGTCCTCCCAAATCAACACAGTGTTTTTGCTTCGCTTTAGTGCCTTTTGTTAGTGTTAAGTGTGACACTAAGGTGACTGTTCGGTTTCTGTGATTACCAGAGGATGAATAGCTTTCACCTCAGTGACATTTATTGGAGACTCAAATGAGCTTTAAAATCATTGACAAACTTATCATGTTTCCTTGCATATATTTTAACTCTTATTATTATAACTTATTTAAAAACAACTCACAGATGATTTTTGGGGCCTCCATATAATCAGCGAACTCTTCCTCATTTTCATTTTCACTGTGCTTGTTGACTGAGCGCTGGTGACTGGCTTTTAAAATTTCCTGCAGGACCTCCAAGTTGTTGGTATTCTTACACAATCCATAAATCCTCAAAGCCTCCTCATGACCGAAGATGGCACGACGGATGTGAGCTTTACCTGCAGAAGAGGAGAAAAACTCATCAAGAAAAGTGAAGAAGACAATAAAGAGGAAAGGAGGGACTGAGATGAATACGCAGAGCTATTTTGTTTCGATTTGTGCTTATTTTACCAATCCGCTGACGTTCATCTTTCTTCTTTAAGATGTCCAGAGCAGTGCATCCCTCAGGAAGACTATCATACACCTGTGACAAGGTCTTCTCCTGCTTGTCCTCATCATCGCCCGGACCCACTGAACACACAGAGAGCACAAAAAAAATTAAGCAACTGGAAAACTGTTTTATATCTCTCTTTTTAAAGCATAAATTACAAGCAGAACTATTGATAGTGATTTTGATTATTATGTGGGGTTTGCATGCTCTCTATCGGTACTCCAGCTTTGTTCCACAGTCCAAAGATCAAAGTCAAAAGTTGACAGTAGGTGTGAATGTGAATGGTTGTCGTTCTCTATGTGTTAATCCTGTGAAAGACTGGTGACCTGTCCAAGGTATATTCTGCCTCTCACCCTATGACAGCTTAGATAGATTCCCTGCCCCCAATCCTGAATTGGACAAGCAAATGAATGTTTTAAAAGAAGTTTTAAAATGCAAACTTTGTTCATATATTCCATCATTCAATCTTCCTTTTCTGGTTCACTGGATTTTAAAGTTTTAATTAAATCTATTAAACCAAAAGCATCTGGAAATATCTTTTAGCTTCCTGAGTTTTCTGCTTAGCAGAGACGGTATAGAGAATTTATTTGGAATCGTTTGTGATTAATCTGTTTACTACAGCAATCTCAATTCAGCCCTGCTCTGTAGTCAAGGCCTCTCTACAGTCCAGTGGTTAATTGCTCTATTCTCCGTGTTCACACAGGAATCTGTTAATGAGCTGCCAAACCCAAAGCTGCTTCGTTCCGTTGTTTCCTTTATTCAGTCTTGTCCCACTCTCAGAACCATAGCCACCCACTCTGCTCTATTTTGTTTTTGATTTATTCATTTCCAAATGTACATGTAAAGTACAAAAGGAAAAGAATAAAAACATACAGCGAAACAGTGGACATCAGTAGAAAATTGCATTATGGAGTTGACATAAAGCTGGAGATAAGAAAAATCACCGTTCCTTTCCCTCACACTCTCTCACTTGGTCCCATCTATTTATGTAAAGAGCTGTAAGAGTCTGCATAACTGTTAATCCTGCAGAAGTATACAGCACTTACACTCAGTTGGGTTTTTTTTGTTGTTGTTTTTTTCATTTTTAAATCACCTCAGCTGTCTTTCTTTCCCTTCTCATCATGACCTCTTTTGCTGTCTTTTTTGGGACTCTTTACAATCGTGTGCGTCAGACAATTTGTGAGTATCCCCAAAGAGGCATTATATAAAAGCATCCAAGATGGCTGTGGTACAGGGACATAATCTGACATGACCAACCCAATGGCCCATACAGCACTTTAAGAGATCAGATATTCCAGAGAGCTCAGGAGGCAGTCCAAATCCTGTTACATCCAGCCTTGAACTGCTGTACACATTAACAACCAAGAGCCAAATATCTACTACACACAACCCGCATGAAAACTTACTAAAGGAGAAATGTATTAACAATCTTTTAACATAAACACTTTTTCAGGTAAAGAATACATTTGTGTTGTCTAAGCAGAACAACACAACAGCATTTTTTTATATGTATCTATGAAGAAATAAAAACTTCCCCCCAAATCCCACTAAATCAAAAATTTGAATCTCTTCTTACACTGGTGGTCCAGCAGTGCTGAAGCTACAAAGTAGTGTGCCATGGAGCGGTAATGGTTGGTTTTAATTTGTGACATGGTGGACCAGAAAAATGGCACATTGTCTTTTACTGGTGTCTGGATCATGCACTGATGGACTTGATCGTAGATTTCTGAGACCTGGCAGGAAGAGGATGATAGAGTTACATTTAAAAGTGCATTAAAAGCACCAAGACAGGTACAAAAAATAAAAAGAACTGTGGCGACATTATCGCTTTACATTCACTTTAAGTACAGTAGATCTTTCTAAGTCTGGAGCAAGAACAAGAGTATTACTTGCATATAATGTGAGGACTATGTGTGGCTTTTCTGAAGTTTACCTTTGCAGCCTCTTGTGCAACTTTCATCAGAGAGTAGAACTGGTTTCGGATGCCAGGCAGTGCAATCTTCTCAAACAAGCACTCTTGAGCCTGAGCAAGCATCAGCCGAATCAGCATACTGAGCATGGCTGGACTCATGTCGTAGCTGGGAGTGTGGGTGAAAGTCTCCTTAAGGTTATTCAAGACACCTGGACAGGAAAGAGCCATCGGCACAAGTTGAAATCTAATTAGTGCAAGGAAACTACAATTAGTGCTAGTTATTTAAATCATCAGAGACTTAACTGAGAAAAGAAGAAGAAAGAAAAACAAAAAACAAAACTAAATTACTCCTACACTACATGGAAAACTTCCAGTTTTGGGTTGTATTTTGAAGCCTGCAGGGAGAAAGCCTGCTTTCTCTTTTCCAGCCTCAAGTCTGGGTCAGCTACATAACAAAAGCCACTTTCATGTAATCTCAGTCGTCATGTAATTCCAAGGCTAGAATGGTAATTTCAGAACAGAACCTCTCGTTTGGGATTTGGTTGACATGAGCTATATCTGGAACATGAGTATTTATGTATCATGGCTAGCCCACATTTGACTTTGACAGTAAATATTTGACAGTAGAAGTTTGATATTATAGTTAATAGATTGGGCATAAGCCATATCTCTCTCTCTCTCTTTTTATCAATTACTTAATTAGAAGAAAGCATATATTTTGCTAGTCCACAAAACAACAGATGTGGTTCTGCTGGTACTTTAACCCTAAGAACTGACACCCTTTTAGACAGATGTTTTAAAAGGTGCACAGGTAGACCAGTGCCTTTTTGCTGTTAATAGTATTTCAGCAAGATTAACTATATCTGTGTCTGTCTGTTAAACACTGAGCAAAGAAATAAACATTAAATTAATTCAATTCAATTTTATTTATATAGCGCCAAATCACAACAACAGTCGGCTCAAGGCGCTTTATACTGTACAGTAGATCGTACAATAATAGATACAAGTTACTTTGGAAGAAATGAGGCCATGTCCACTCCAGCTAAGAATTTATGCCTACTGTTTGCCAGATAAAAACCTGGCAACAGTGAGTTGTAGACAGCTTAATAACAGAGCAATGCCTCAGTACAGTTCGCATAAAGACTTGGCAACTCCTACAGTAGCTGGCTTCTCTCATTCACATCACCTTTTGCGTCCTTGGCTAAAGAGCCCTGCAGCAGTTGCGCTACACCTAGCATTCCTGCCTGTAAACTCCCAGCTTGGATTACTACAGGTTCTTGGTCACAATGTTCTTCATAATAACATAATTGTTTTCCTTCACACAAGCCTAAATTAAAGCCATCAAAGCAACATAGTTGAAGCAATATCCAGAGCTATAATTATAGACCAATACTGCCCACACTGCAAAGTCATAAATCTATCACAAAACATTCTGAAACCTTTGAGGGTTGGACAGTCTCTTCATGTTTTTGGTGCTTCCTGGAGCTCAGCCACATGACAAGAAACATCTACATTCATTCTCCGTCACGGAACAGAAGTCAGGGTGGAAGCTGGCCAATATTCTAAAAACAAAACTGTACTGCAGTGGCAATACTTTTCTGAGAACTGTGTTATCAGAGAAGCACTGCACGAGGGTGAAAAAAAAGTCTTTCGCTTTGAATGAAACCCTGTGCCTGGCGCTTTTTCAGCAGTTAAAAGAAGTTCTTGCTGTCACTATTTATTTATTTTTTCTTCTTGGCTTTCTTTTTTTTTTTTGTATCTGCTCCTTTTACTCAAAGATTCAGCTTTCAGTAGCAGTGTTTCAGACTATAGAGGAACAAAGATAAACATAACTTTAAGAAACAAAAGTCTGACTGTTGGCCTTAACACAGGCTGAAAAGAGAGAATTAATATGACTGCAGATCATCAGTTCATCACGTCTCTGCATACCTGCAGCTTTCTGGAAGGAAGAAACAGCCTCCTCCAGGCCGGTTAGTGTCTGTCGATTAGCACGGGTACCGAGCTGAGAGTAGAGGGCGGCCATGTTGAAAAGGATACTGGCCTTCTCTAGTGACAGGTTTTGTTGACATAGTGGCACTCCTGTGAAGGAGTCATACCTAAAGGAAAGTAAACACAACATTAATGTGTTAAAAAAAAAAACTCATGAAGATAAACAGTCCAAAGAATATGAAGTGAAAAATATTTTTAGCAGCAATATAACAGCCTTTCTGTCACACTTTGTGTGTTGTTACATTTTAATGTAACAACATGTATATCATAGTCTTGTCTATATCACTTGTTTGAAATGCTTCAAATTTGCTTCAATGCTAAAGCTCTTTAAAGTCTTTGAGCTCTTTATCTGTGCATTTATCTTTGCAAGAAATTTCAATTAAATTCAGTAGCAATGACTAACATAAGTAACATGACTAACACGCAATAAAACCTCTCTGAAAAGAATGCTTGCCCTTCATTGAGACTCCTTTGTGACTCTTGAGTGTGGAATTCTTATAAAATCCAAGACAGGATTTGTCATGTGATATCACTGATAAGTTAATATGTCTCTCAAGCCGTCTACTGTTTTGCTTTCTAAACAGGATTTCTCTTCCAGGCTTGATACATGACGAAAAAGCAGCAGGAGGTAAAAAAACAAAAAAACAAAAACTGCTGTCAAATGTTTCCTTTTTATTTATTTCATAAAGAAGTTTCCAGTCGAGTCACACCAGCTGACATGGTTTCAGGAAAGCACAGGTGTTCATGGCACCTCTTTGCTTACTTTGAAGTCACTGGATATAGTCTCACCTGTTTCCTTTCTGACAGAGGTTAGAAAGACAAGGTGACATTGTCCAGTTTTGCTAATTAGGAAATGACTGCAGTGTACCATGTGAAGAAGATGCCTGTCTGTCTGGTTGGGGAGAAGAATCTGCTCTCTATCAGAGGAAGATGGCTGTAGTATTTTCCAAGCAGCTCCACCCCGGCCTCACTTCGACTTGGCGTTCTGCATGCCTAGGATATGTAAGACAAAAGCCTATGTTCACAAGTGGTGAACGAACACAAAAGACCATCTTTTTTCTGTGCTACTCGATCATTATCATCTCCACTGTATTTGGTAGGTGGCAGAAATGTCAAGAATGATCTCTCATTCCACCTGTAAACTAAAATGAAGTAAACTCCGCAGCTAACTGCACAGGAAATATGTTTTTGTAGTTGACCCAGCCCATAAAAGTTCAAGTCAAAGGATTTCATGGTTTTTTCCGTGACAGACATGAATAATGGGTATATTAAACACACCTGTCGCAGGTCCATGAAGTCAGCAATCTCATCTTCAAAAGTCTTCCCGTCTTCACTATAGTGCTCCAAGATAAAGTCCTATAAAAGACAGAAAGACAAAAAAAATCAGCATGTAAATACAAGTTCTTTTTAGCATTTGGGATCTTAAGTTAAGCATACAATCTGTTGGTTACACAGTGGTTTTTCTCATACCATCACTAAATAGTACAAAGAAGACAACCCTGTGTTGTGCATGCTGGAGAGAATTTCTTTTCTCTCTGAGCCAGCCACATGTAGGAGAGGCTTGATCAAATTTAAAGCCATATTGTGAATACCCCCATTAAGGAGGATTAACTGGAAAATGTTTATATGGATGAATAACCTTTATCTTTACTGGAATACACCCTTTACTGTCAGGAGAACTTAGGTTTCTTAGAATTTATTCACGAGAGCAACTCTTTGTACTTGGAAGTTTTTTGAATAAGGCCGCAGGTCATGAAAACTGAGGCATGATTTCAGTCAAGAAGTAGAGCAGAATTAACGTGCTCGGAGATCTTTGTCAGAAAACGTCTCACGTGCCCGTCAACAATCCGAAAGAGGATACGACACAACATAAACGTGCCAACTATGACATTTACAAGCGGGCTTACCCCGTTTACAAGAGTTCAACTTGTCTTTGTAACTAGTGACCCACTTTTAGCTTTTTCCTGATCAGGTGATATCCTGGTCCTAAACGAACATTCAGTGACATGACCTAGTAACGTAACATGGCTGCAGTCATACACGCGACAGAAAATATGACTGAAATACGCAATTCAAGGATACTTAGTTTCAAGGATATATATGTAAACATGCAAACTGAAAATACTGCCTACAAATATCAATCAGGTTTTTATTATTATTATTATTTGTAGCTCCATACCTATATTCCTGTTTTGACAGAAATTATAATACAATTTTGTTTAACTGATGATCAAAACACGATCATTTTTAATCCTACAACTGTTTAACTTGCATAGTTCACATTTCTGTGTAACTGTATATCTCAGATTTCTGTATAGTTTTTTTTAATTCATATTTATATCCTGTTCATAGCCTGTACATAGCTTGTACTCACTACAGCCTGTACATACTTATAGTTATAGAATATTCATAACATACTTCATACCGTGTACATTATAACATACCATAATAGACCCATTTCTGTAATATACTTACATATATATATATTATTGCTAATATATATTGTAATATATCTATATCACGGCTAAAGCACTTCTGGATGGATGCAAACTGCATTTCGTTGCCCTGTACCTGTGCATGTGCAATGACAATAAAGTTGAATTCTATTCTATTCTATTCTAAAAGTGGTGTTTTGCATGTACCCAAGTATGCATTTCTGAAAGCACAGCACAGTTTAAGAATGCCAAGTCAAAACTTTTGAGGTTTCTTTTGTACCTTGAACGGAGTAGAGAAGTCAACTTCTTTTGTTTCCTTCAGGCCCAGAGCAATGAGGGGAATGTTGGCAGACTCTCTGAAGGCAACAAAGACAAATATGTAGCTGATCTGTGTAATCCATATGATATAAATTCACAACAAATCAAACACATGATAGCAGGACCTTTCATTTTAAAAAAAAGGGACAAAATATTCAATACAAGTAAGGACAAATAGAAAATATACCAGTGCAACAGATCGATGGTTAAAAAGACGTCTCTATGGTTTGTGTCAATATATCTATCCAGGAAACACCCTTTGAAAGCACACCAAGCCTTAGTGGGTATGTCAGGTCAACACAGTTACATTAGTAAATATTAAATCACACTAGTCCCATCAGTGACAGCTTTGTTGTTGAGAAAGTTGGCATTTCAGTTTAATCTTAGTGAAGTTTAGTTTCATAGGAGGTACTGTACAAAAGGATTAGGCAGATGGCGTTGTGAAAAATCTGTTAGGATTTAAAGGTGAATGAGGCCTCCCATGTCCCTCACTGTTGATTGATTATTCAGGAGTTGCCGCTTTGCTTCAGTCTGTCTTTCTTCTAGCTACTAGCAGGTTTTAACCTCCGATTATAGCAGCCTGGCAAATAGTAAACAGAAGCTGCCATAAAACACTCATAAAACACACTGTTTTGATCTCAGCTACAACCTTAATGGTTTGGAAATTTTCTGGTTTTATGGGGGTCCTTGTTAGTGACAGATGGAAAGCAAGTGCAGCTTGTTATCAGAGCTGAGAGACTATAACCTGACAGAAACCTGCTGCTAATCACAGAGGCATCATTAAAAAAAACGAAACTCTCTCTTTTCCTCAAAGCAAAATAATGAGCTGTTATTAAAAAATGTATTAAAAAAAAAAACCCACCCACTTCTGGAATTGCCTGAAACAAACTTCAGGCTCAAAACCACTTATGTTTAAAAGGATTAATTAACGATCTCAGACCTCATAAGAGACATGATTTTCTGTAAATTCACATCAAAAGGAGGTGAACTACTGTGCATTGTTATTGCAAAATACTGTTTTACACGAGATGTTCAACACTCAGTGATAAGACAGCATTCCTCTGGCATGCTGACGTGCCAGAGGAAAACCTCATTCATCAGTAACACTGGCAGAGAGAGAGAGAGGCTGCAGTGTAATCCATTAGTCCTTGTAGATGAGATCACTCTGGACTTTTCTCTGGCTTGGCAGAGATGGGTCCATGGGGGTTGAGTGTATCTGTTTCACAGGGAATCTGGAGGGAAAATGTTACAAGCCTCTCAGAGACTCGCTCCTCCTCACACACACGCGGGAAACAGACAACTAGTAGTCAAGGGAAGCTGTGGGTTTAGCTACACAGAGCCAAACACTTCTTAAACCCTTTAAAGCAAAAGGTTTCAGGCTGTTGCAATCTGTTCTGACTTCTTAGTATACACCGACTAAGAAGACCTCTTGACCTGTTGAACTAGAACATGTCAATGAGGCTAAGAAGTCAGTGTGCACTCAGTTTGGATATGTTGTTAGCAACCGGATGATGTTAATGAATACTAATCTTCCCTTAAGGAAGAACAGATGAAAACGTATATTAAAATAATGTTATGAAACTAAAAACATGTGATTTTATGTGTTCAGAAGTGTTAACTTCATAAAATGATGTCATTAATATTAACTAAATTTATCTGAAGTTCTAAAACTCACAATTGGTGTCAGAGGTCACAGCTGATATCTTTGTGTATTCAGGACAATAGACAAGAGCAAATTATTCTCTCTTACGCAGCAAAAATGAATACGGTGGCCAGCAATGCTGACATATTATCTTACTGTTTTCATTAGTAATCATTTTAATTCTGCTGATTCAGAAATGTTCTAGGAAAGTTCATTAACTTTGCACAAAGGACAAACTGGACAAATCAGCAACACTTTGGTAGTGTGACGAATCATTTACACTCATACATTGAAATAATGAGCAGTGCTAGTGAGTCCATTTCATTTTTACTTCATAATCTATCAGTGATGAGCCAGGTTTTTTTTTCTCAAGAGGGCAATTCAGAGAGAGCAGAACAAACAAATGTACATTACATGTACTGCCATCAGGCCACAGACTGTATGGCACTTTGTGTTATGCATGCCACAAAGGAGCTGAATCTAAGAAATAACCACAGAAGACACTATACAAAGGACAGTAGACTAGTGGGAAAGACTGTTGGAGACAGGTGTTGTGTTTCTGTACTTAAGAGTGAGGTTGTATTTCAGGCTGAGAGGAGGAGGCTAACTCTCCATTGTGGCTGTACAGCGTCATCCCTATGAGACACCTGCTAGGCAATGACACGAAAGGACTTTCTCAACATATCTAATATTCTCCAGTTTAGGCTTCCCACACACCTGTGCATAAGGCGCTTGTTGACGATGAGAAGACTATGGACCTAAATGGGTTTTATTTTAAGCAGACCCACAATGACAATGACATGACAATGACAATGGTTTCCTATTGTGTGTGCCGTGAGCAGGTGCTTCTCTAATAGTCTGATAAGGAGACTGAAGAGAGGCTGTTTGTTCCAGCACTAATGAATCTGATCCCATGAGACTGATCATGCTAGGACTAACAATTATACTGAGAGGCAGCTGGTGAATTTGGAGGATCTAAATAATCTTAGTGGCTGATGCATGAGGTTTTCTTGATGTCCACAAAGAGAAGGGTTTTTTTGCACTTAAGCAAGATACAAACTACCACAAGCAACACGAGTGTAAAACACATAATACACTCAATATTTGCCTCCTTAGATTCCTAAGAGCAAAGTTCATTGTCCTCCCTGCCTGGTACCCTGCAGACAGGAAACCAAATTTATTACAACCAGGTTGAAGGCTCCTGGTGCTTACAGCACGGAGACTCTGCAGACCAAACAAACTAATCTGGGCTTACTGTGGAGC
Organism: Neolamprologus brichardi; assembly: GCF_056152115.1. Classification (NCBI taxonomy): domain Eukaryota; kingdom Metazoa; phylum Chordata; class Actinopteri; order Cichliformes; family Cichlidae; genus Neolamprologus; species Neolamprologus brichardi. The sequence continues at coordinate 6,239,035 of NC_142104.1, read as the reverse complement.
CAATATGAGTTGGCATTTTAGGTTTTATAAGGTCATCTGCAGATTTATGTCAGAAATTACAACACCGCCCTAACTAGGTCTTTAGCTCAACAAATCGCTACAACAGTTTTTAGAATAGGAAATACACAGTTGGATATTAGAAGCATTACACCTTGTCACCTCAACAACCTTGTTCATTTGCTCAGTATTTTGTTGGGCAAGGATGGGAGGGCATAGAGCTAACCCTAATAACAAATCATATGTAGCATAGACTGCTCTATCTCTACTGGGTGTGCATTTTTTTCTTATTTTATTTTAGTTATGGTTTTTTTGTTTGTTTGTTTGGGGAGTTGTTGTTTTTACACACAGAGTTGTGTACCATGAATTTACCGCCCAGCACTGACAGTAACGTCTTGAGAGATCCTAATAAGACACCCAAATATTCTGATACCATATATATATATATATATATATATCCACCCTACTAGCCACACTGTTCTTTGAGAATGAGCATGCATCACTGATCACCACACGTAAGTGGTCAGAATGGAGTGGGCAAGGTACTGGCTGAGCTAAAAACAATGCCACCGAAGCTTCCGATGGAACAAACTCATCAGTCAAAATTAAATCAGTTATGTGTTTTTGTTTTTTTAATAATGATTACACTTCAAAATGGAAAACTCCACAGTTGTTTCATTTCTTTCTGGAATAAAACCTACCCCATGATTACTTTCAGTCACCCACTTAATATTCTTTACCCACAACTGGCTTAAACTTGTTTGGTTACTTCGTAGCCACGAGGAAGTTTGCAGCACAAACAGATGCATCTTCAAATAAAAATCTGTCACCACTTCCTCATCAACTCCTTTGTGTCTTGCCAAAGTTTCATTTACACGTGAGTGAGAGAATGAGAACATGCATCAACTTCATCCAAACCTTATAAATCTGGCAGGTGTATTTGGAAAGGAAATACTAGAATCTTTCACTGTCACACACCCATACAACACACACCTGACCGTCACACTGAGTGAGAGAATGCTTTTTGCCAGACGATCATCTTGGCTTGCATACAAATTCAACTCAGTGTTTCCTTGTTGCTCTGTGCATTGTGCAAAACCTGATATTCCAGTTTAACAACAACACCACTGTCTTGCACTTTGTCTTTGCGGTTCCTTCTTAAACTTCCACCCCCACCTTTTCCTCCTCTGTCATCAAGAGGCTTTCGTTTGAAAGCGTGCCAGAGCCATCTGTCTCTTGTAGGTTGTGAATGTGTGTCTGTTGTCTTACATCTCTATTTTAATAGTAATTCATAATTTTTCTTTGCGAGTTTGGATCAGTGGTCACCTCACCACAAGAAAACTGGGACCAAAATCCTTTGCGTTGAGCTCCTGGAGATGTGTGGACATTTTAGCATGATATCTATTTGACAGCCTCCTTACATGCACTTAATGTAAAACTACAATTATTCTGGAAATTGTAAGCAATTATAGCCTATTGCCAGCAGCTGAATTGCTACTCACAAGAATACTACCATCTATTTTATACTGGTGGAACCTACACAACAAAATTCTATGTGGTGAACAATCTCGGCCACAAAACTAGTTGCAAATGTGAGGTCATAAGAGTTATAAGGTCATAAGTTCACGATTCCTTCATTCTAAAACCCTTTTTACATTTTGAACTGGAGCAGTAGAAAAGAGAGGAGAAACATTTGTACTTACTGGTTGTTTTGGTAAACCTCCACAGAGCTGTTGAGACCTTCCAACTCGCTCATCAGAAGCTGAAGGTTTGAGTTAACGTAGCTCAACTCCAAGAGAACCATTTCTTTCACCTTGCTATTGGATGTAGCCCTGCAAACAGGTGATTGTAGAGAGAGAAAGATTGAAGGGGAAAAATGGAGAAGGAAAAAAAAAAGAACAGATCAGCCTTGTTATTATCCATTCTGGCTCAGCCAAACCTCACTGCAGCTGATTATTAAAACAAGCGTGTCTCTTCTGGTATTCTGGACCACAGATCTGCGTCACTGCGGCCCACTGTACACTTGCTCTACTCTTCGGCACGCATGCTTGACAGATGTCTCAGACTATGTACATGTCACTACTGTAATAGGACTGCACAGAGGTCACCTAGGATCTGGTCAAGGACACGTGTGTGTAAATGTTAGTCTCAGATTTCCCTGCTTTTAAAGCCTAACCATTCTGAATGAAATACGCCTAGAAATCCCACTAGTCATTAACTTCCATGTGACCATCTGCTTCTGCAACAATTATCATTACTTGCACACATTTAAATGTTTAAAATGTAGTTTGCATTTTTTTAAGTTAGAAGGAACCGTGCACTAAATGTGCCATTTGCATACAGCTTTGTATACGTGTGTGCATGCAGGATGTCTAGAACAAACAAATGGATAAGGTGTGAGCATTTGCTGCATAGCAGAGATAACCCTGCACCAATACCTCTGCATGTCTGTGAATGCTAACATGCATGCACAGAGTGGATGGAACCTTTGTTATGTAGAATTTATGTTATGTTGTCAGTACGTAAAAACAACCTGCAATTAACGTGCATTCATGGAGACACAAGATAACACAAAAACACACACACACACACAATGTTTATCTACATTTTACAGTGAATCCTAACGCGTTACCTGTCAGTCATAATTAATGGGACACTCACACATACCCATCGCCACCTAAAACCTGTCAGTCTCGAGACTCATATCTGTCACCTGATCTCCTTATACCCTGTAATTACAGAGGATTGCATTTTTTAGACATGAAAGGTTACATGTAATGAAGTCATACAAGGAAGGGGTTGAAGGGGGGAAAACCTGGTTAACCTAAGGGTAAAAGAGCAGGTACAAAATAACCACCCACCACAATTAACCACAGTCAGGTTCAGTGGATTCCCTTTGTATGACATGAAGCTAATAATGTCCAGCAGTCTGGATTTTGTTCAGGCACATGGTAAAAATCCACACTTTATACTCTACCACAGCCTGCATCACTTCCTGTTGGCCTGCTGAAGGGTTTCTGAGGAGTTTGGTCTGGGGAACAGATCATGGTAGTGGAGGAAGAGATCCTATGGTTTGGACAGAACAGATGTCTGCTAGCCCAGAGGCTATTATTAATATGTCATTTAAATATCTAATATCATCCTGCAGTGTGTGGGAATCCAACTGTATGCCAGCATCTGTGGTTGTCTCTATCCACTTCTTTGGAAAAGCTTTTGGCAGATTGGCAGTGTGCTGTATTTTAACCTTAGGGGCAGCTAGCTGGTGGAGTTTTATAACTAAAAGCTTTAGGGCGACTCCACCAATTTTACATATACATTTTCATTTTAGTACAATAAGGGCTGCCATGATTGCATCTGCAACTATAAAGCAAATGTGAAAACACTTTCAAATAAAAAAAAAAAAAAATAACCTTAAACCCCTTGTTCCAAGCGGCCTGTATAGCAGGTTAATATACCTTTATCCTGCTAGTTTACAGTTGCTTCATTCAGTACTGACCAGGCAGGATGGTCTGTAAAGTTCCAATATTGGAAATTTAGATTTATTTTTTTATTTTTTTTTTATCTTGTCTTGGTCTCTGCTGTTTTAATTTTGAGAAGAGAAGAGAGACAAGAATAGAAGAAAACCAGTCTGACCAGACTGACTTTCGCTGAAAGGGAGGAATGCAGAGCAAAGCAGAAGAAAAGAAAGGAGGCAGAGCACATAATGGGTGTCCTAGTGGGATAAGATTGCCAGGATATGCACACTCTCACACACTGAGATGGAAGAGCAGAAGTAGACCTTGGGTTAGATTGCATATGATTTAAGATCTTTTAAAAAATAGAGCAGAGAGAATACCTATAACTCAGAAGTAAATCCATGCTGTTCTCTGGGCTGCAGGTGGGTTGGCAGAGGGAGACACACATACAGACACACACATTTTCCTCTGACCTTGCCTGGTCAGAATATGTCAAGTACTAAAGGAATGTGCAGACTTCAGAAGCTGACGGCAGGCTTAGACAGGCCTAAAGACCATGCAATAACTGTGGTATTCATGTACAGCAGTATTATCAGACAAAAGGAAAGAGATTTCTTATCGTGTGCCATCACAGTCACGAGCACAGTGATGAAAGACAATGATTCACTCTTCTAGAGAAAAGCAACCTTTCATCACAAGGTGCTTTCTGACATTCATACTAGAGATGGACTGATCCGATATTACGTATCGGTATCGGTCCGATACTGACGTAAATTACTGGATCGGATATCGGAGAGAAATAAAAAAATGTAATCCGATCCATTAAATATAAAAAAAGCACCTCACAAAACTTGCGACGGCGTAACTCGGCTCATAACCGTAGCACATCGGAGCAGTGTGGTCACATGATAGAGCGGCTGTGTGTATTTGAAGCCTAGCTACCAAACCAGCATTTCATCTCCGAGAAAGTTATAAAGCAAGTGTGTAAGTTCATCTCTGAATGTTTGTAAAGCATTCCCGCGTTAAGCTTAACAACCAATACCTGGAGCGACTGCCTCTTCTCTCTCACTCCTGCTGCTACTTCAATCGTGAAACTGCTTAATGATCAGCTGATCGGCTTTTCTGTCGTGACTCCGTCTCTCTTGTTTGTTTATCGCCCACTTCGCGGCAGAAAGAGGAAACAACAGCAGCACGTTTAAGCTTGATAAGCTGTTGTTAGAATTTATTTAATATTACTTTCTACACCAGGATCTTTTTCTATGCAGCTGACGGCTGGTAACTGTCCAGGGGCGGATCTAGCAAAGATTAGCCAGGGGGGCCGATAGGGCATGAACAGGGAAAAGGGGGCACAAAGACATACTTTTCTTTCTTATTCTCATTTAAAATGTCTAGCTTTTAATAAATAATTATCTGAATCTTACACCCAAAGTTTTAATCTTATGTAAAATATATAGAAGTCCATTACTGTATATAGTAACTGTTAAGTCTAATATACCCTAGTAAGCTATAGTACTTTTTCCTTTGGGAAGATACCATCTGTGCAGTCTGCAGTTCTGTTGAAGGAAGATGTTGAATCTATTTAATTATTCTTGAAAAATAATTTATTTCTGTGCATTTTTTCCACACTGCATCAAATTAAAGTTGATTATGTCGATTAAGCATCATGAGGTGGGGGGTGGGGGTGGTTCCCTATTTTTTGTTTTTTTTGCTGGGAGTTTGCAACCCTATTAGTTAGGTTGCTTCAGATTTCTGCTAAGTACTCTTTAAAATACCAGAATAGGAAGGATGGAGCAGGTTTAAGTTTATTAGATTGATCAGTGTTGCTGAACTATGAAATATTTTGGGTGCAGTGTATTTTTTGCATACAGGTATAACAGAATAGCTTTAGTGTTGTTGTTTATTTAAACTTGAGTATGAACTTATACAAAATGCAGCAAGATATTTAAAGTTTTATTGATTAAAAAACACACTATATCGGATTCATATCGGCAGATATCCAAATTTATGATATCGGTATCGAACATAAAAAAGTGGTATCGTGCCATCTCTAATTCATACCACTAAACAACATCCTGGCTGACAAATTTGCATTATCCTTAAAGTCCATAAACACAAGCAGGATACTCTAACAGGTAGACCCCAGCACAGAAAGCCTCTAATAAAAACTCGTCTTATAAAGTTTATAATTCATGTGTCAGAGTTGTAAACTCAGCTGGGGAAAGCTTTAGGCTTAATTTCTCACATCTTGCTCTCTTGATGTCTTATAATCACTATAATAAAATGGATAAAAGTAAAGCATAAAGTAAAGAGTTCAGTAGACCCTCCTTAATCACATGTCACTGAAGCTCTTTGTTTTCAGATTACAAGGAATGATCCTCTGCGAGATTGTTATCTCTCACCACCATTTACCCTGTCATTTCAATTCTTACCACTATAAATTCACAACAGCTCATGACAGAAAGACAAAAGTGAGGCCAGACATATCAACAGCAACAGTTCCCTGCAATGCAGTGACAAAGGCTAGCTACAATGATGTAACATATGCAAAACTACATGTGTGCTTGGATTCTTAAACCCATCATAGACTTTGCTCTCCTCTTTAAATATTTCCACTTTAGAATGAATCAACTATTACTTAAAAAAAACACATATCTACTTCAAGCACACACACATGCACACAGTAAACCCATATATTAAGTTGGATGCATGTATCACTTTGTTCTTACTTGAGCAGATTCTCAGCTCCAGCCCTCATCCTCATCTGTTTGATGATCTGCTGGTTAAGACTGGCTCGTGTGTTCTGCAGTTTGCTTCGTCCAGTCTGTGCGAATGGGTTGCAACCCTGAAACACAGGAAGGAAAAATGAGTCAGCAAGGAAAAAAACCCAAAAAAAAACCCATGAAAATGTAACAAACAGAAAAACGTAATGCAACAATAGAACAGTTTTACATATTAGACAGTGGCTTCCCTCTTTGCTCTTCTGTAGCAATTGGACAACTACAAAGCTTCTGATACCAAAAGATTCTGCATGATTCTGCATGTTCAAAACTTCAGCTTCAATTTACTATAAAAGATCTATTATATTATTACTTATTCAATGTGATAAAATACTTGACACTCTTAAGGTTTCAACATTTTTCTTTCTGTTAAAATTTTAGGGCTTTTACATCATTTTTAGTTTTTGACGTAAGAAAAAAAATTCCTCAAAGTTGGTTGTGGAAAGAGCTTCACCTTATTATGTAAGGTACCTTATTATCAATTAAGGTACCTGATGTCATTTTCCATGACTACACATAATGGACCCACATGGACTATAGCGGTACTACGTGTCCTTGACTTTATCACAAACGTAAGTTGTCATTCACAGCAGCTCACATAAACTGGCACCAGGAATTCATTCTCACTGACTCACTGAAGAGCAGAGGTGTGGTCTGTGGTTTATTTTGGTTAGTGAAAACAACGTGATGCGAAGAGACCAGTCAGCACAGTAAAACTAGTTAGATTACAGCGATCAGCAGGGGACACCTCTAAGCTGAAATGATCTGACTCACTCTGAGGTCAGCAAAAGAATGAGCTTTAGTTTCTTTTGTAATACGTAATAAATAGACATAGTATGTTTAATTTCTCTGTCCCGTTTTAAATGTCAACAATGAGGCACAAGTTTCGATTATTTAATTTTTTTTCCATAACAGGGAGGATTCCCACAATCATGGTCAGCAGGGGAGAAAACAGTCTGAGTAAATTTTACCAAAAATTTCAGAGTAATGTTTAAATTACTGTTACACTGTACAATATAAATGAACATATCTACATAACAGCTGAAGGTGATCTGTGCCCTGTACCTCTGATTAAGGTTTTGAATCTAACAGCCAAACTCCTCAAAAAACTAAATTAGTTACACCTGAGATGTGTAGGATCACCATAGCAACAACAGCATAATACCAAAGACAAAATATTAATATAAACTTAGTCTGTAAAAATACTTTTTGTAATGTAGTAATGCTTTGAATGCAGTCACCATCTCTTCACTGATAATGTGACAGTCTCTCACTGCCTTGCCACTAGGGGTGGGGGAAAAAAATCGATACTGTGTAGTACCGTGATATTTTGTTTGCTAATAATGTATCGATACAGGGACAGCAGAAATCGATATTTTGTTACAAAAAAGGTTTTTGTGCTCTGACTTCAGAGCATGTTGATCCTTTTTCTGAGCAAGAATCCTGACATTCCTTCACTGTCCAAATGTGTTTAACTTTTTTTTTTGGCAGCAATAAACATGACAGTTTACTTATTTTAATTTAAGACATGTTTTATTTTAATTAAGTTTAAAACTTTTTTATTTAATGTAAAATTATATTTTGTTTTAATTTACCCTCAAATTCTTCAGTTGCTGAAGGGGCTGCATAGTTTTCATAAATTGCATAGTTCAGAATAGCTATAATTGTACCAGATGGTTGCATTCAGTTAAGTTGGACTAGACTGTAATACAAACCGTTCAGTTTGTCAACAATAAAACTGAAATGAGAGAAAGACTGAGTGTGAGACTTTGATATTAGATAAAATGAATATTGATAAAGTTTACATTTATGTACAGAATCTGAATATCGCAAAATATTTTAAAAAATTGCAATAATATCGTATCGTGCGTTAAGTATTGTGATAATATTGTATCATGGGATGTATGGTGATTCCCACCTCTACTTCCCACTACCTAAACTGACTTAATTCACCTCATAAGATGTTGAGCAAAATTTTGTCACAAAAACAGAACCCACACTTTGTTAACACTTTAATTAGTTCACAAGACTGTCCGGAAATTAGATGTTTTGTTATGTCTGCCACAAAAACAGCTTAAATATTCTTATTCATTACAGTTTCTCCAAGTAAGGCTATGGATGTACGTGCGTCTCTGTCACACCTGCCAGATATTTTACAGATAACTAAGTCTCACGTCGATGTTGATCTCAGAGACTTCCTGTAAAATGAGTAAGCAAAGGTATTTGTCTTGAGAACAAATTTCAGCACTGCAGGTCAAGTGGCTTCAACAATAGTCACATTTAGCATAATATTTTAGTCACAGTATAATGTACTCTCGAAACCAGCCTGCCATAATTATTTGGTTCATCCTGTTCAAACGGTTGAACCACCTGAGGGCGTAATGATTAACCAGGTCTTGTTAACTACACAATAGAAGAGTACTGAAACTATCAAGGGTGTGGCAAAACACAACAGATAATTGTAGAATGACGGCAGGCTGAAGACGTTTTGTCCGGTCACGTCAATCGTGACATCACCAGCAGCAGTATGTACCAGGACAAAGGAGTGGCTCAAGTATGACAGCAACCATAGCAGGACATTTTTCTACGTATACTTTGTTACTATGCTACAAAACTTTTTGACATCCTATTAAGTGACACATGGAACTAAACCACTTGGCTGCTTATGCTGCTGCTGCCCTTACTAACCCACTGATCCGCACACTGAACTGAGCCCCTCCTACCCACTGGCACACTTGAACAGAACAGTCTTTCTCTACAAGTGTTCAAAACACTTCATTAGAGCAAAACACAAAGGCAGCGCAGTCCATTACCATATCCATCAAACGGCAAATCAATCTGGTATTATATAACTGATTCTTCATAAAGAACATGTGGAGCAATAATTCATGGGATAGTTGGTTTATACAAGTGCTGATTAGGACTGGCAACGAGCCAGGGAGAGGCTTCAGCCATGACCCAGTTCTGGTAGCAACAGACTCACAGCTCCTGCTCGGCATCATTTAATGATGACATGAATAATGACAAGTTGAAAACTTTTCCCTAAATGACTCTTCACTCCGAATCCATTCCAAGTCTGCATACTGCTGTCAAACAGTGTGTTCTTGTTTCAATTCAAAGACATGCATTTATTTCAGGGGAACTACTGCATGAGTAAATATTTGTTTATGGCTTCATCTCATTTGTCGTTTTCCAATACAAAACTCTACTGAGGAAATCTAAGTGTGCCTCCAAGTCAGCTGAGCTTGTCTGGTTTTTGAACCAGGACACATGTTGTCAATTTGTGTCTGTGGTCTGGCTGAAGGACACCCTCAGGCCAGATGCTACGTCAATCCTCTCACTGGCCAAGGAGGATAAGGAGAAGAAACATGCCTATTCGGCTTTTTGTTCTGCCATCTTTCCATTCTGCAGCCCAAACAGTCGGACACCAGCCAGCTGGAGGTGAAACGGTGGAAGGCTAGGACGGAAGCCCCAAACCACAACAGCTCCCTGGAGCATCCGCTGGAGCCGGTGAGGCCTTGTAAATCATTACACTCATTTTCACCCAAGAGTGAGAGAGGAGCTCAAAAATGGAGGCAAAGACCGACTCGACTTCACTTAGTTAAAATTTGACCCAAAGTTTCCAAATTGCAAATCTCTTCAGCATGACAAAATGAGGGCACAGAACTCATTATTGTGTGGTTTTAGCAAATGTGCAAGCATTTTTATGCCAAGGCCATGAAAGTAAAACACATGAATGTTCAATACAGAAATACACCGAACTAAAAGAAAGAACTTAAAATGAAAAAAGTAGGTGCTTGTAATATCTGAAATGCCTTATAATAATAATAATAATATTTTGGAGGCTCTATAGTCTCCCATCATGTCTTGTGGCAGTGCCAGACCCCAGCTCCCACTGACCTTTTTATAGACAGAGGAAGTGCAACACAGAGCCTAAATCCAGACAGCGTTCAGAAGGGGATTTGGTGGGATTGAAAGAAACAAAGGCTGTGTTCAGATGTCCATCTAAACAAGCTTTTTCTATAAAAACACATTTCAGTTGTGGATACCAGTGTAAATGTAGACGAATGAGACACAGACCACAGCATGGCAGTCAGGCAAGCCAATAAAAACACATTAGATAATCACTCTCTCACTGCCAGCTGCCTTTCTCATGACCTCAAACTGGACAGACCCGGCGCTCTGCAAAATGCTACAATCCCAGGTACTTGAAAAGGTGAAACCAGTTGGAGAGGTTTCTCTGCTGATCCTCATGCAGGGTTTGTCAATTATTGTGCAATGACAATTCACAAGCCTATTTACAGTATGACACAGTCTCAATTACACTACAAGGGGTGCATTTTTAACCAAGTCCAATCTAAATATGTATATTTTACATCACTCTGCTGATGAGGTTATTCAGATTACCTCCCAGGAACTGTGAGATACAATCATTAAAAAGACCAAAGGTTTGCGCTTTACTTGGCTATCAATTTCTCTTAAATACAATGATCTTCTTCTTTTTTTTTTTCTTCAAACAAACCCAATCTGTTTCATGCCTCGGCAGTAAGGCTAAACTGACCAAAGTCCATCAGGAATGTCAACAAATTCTTTTAACTATCAATCATCCTCACACCTCCCTAACAACAAACAGGGAGTTGATTATGTTGATTGTGGGATATTTGGCAGCGGCTCCCAGTATCAACAAGTGCACCAAGTACAGCTATTCTGGGTGTAACACACACACACACCCACGGACACCTGAAGCTGACAATGCTGTGGTTTCTGCTGCGGCTGTTGGTGACAGATAAGGAGCAGCTTTTTGTACTCGAAAGACTGAAATCAAGCATCAACCTATCGATTTTTATTACATCTAATACACCAAAGAATAGTTTACCATGATTAGTTGGTTTCTTTGGAAAAAATGAAAATGGAAGAAAAATAAAATAGCAACTAATTGCTCTTTAAGTGGGAAGCGGAAACAATAAGTTGGATATAAAAAAGGGGGGTTCATTGGGAAATGTTAATTGTCTTTAACATTAGCACAGGCCTTATTAAACGCTCGGTTTAATAAGTTAAAACAGTAGCACGTCAACAACAAGCCTAACCTTAAGTCACTATTTTTCCAGGTTAAACTTAACAGTATACGCTGGATACATTACTGTGGGGATACGTGTCCTGCTTTTGTTCTCAAAGTGGAAGGACGAGAGACAAAAACTCACCTTTTTGAAATAATTTTTGTCTCCGCCGCCGTCGTTGATGCCATTTGATAAAAGAGCGTCCGTCATCCTGAAGGCACGCGCTCCGAGAACCTCAAGAGGAGAAAAAAATGTATTCTTTTTTCTTTTTTAATTAACAGCTTTTAACAACAGGTGAGAACCTCTCTACACCACCAATATGCCTGCTGTTCTAACTTCTCTTCACTCAGTCAGAGATTTTTCCAGTAGGAAACCAGAAGCTCCGCCCACACAAACAGAATGGGTGGTGCTTTCACGGCCCAAAAGAAGCTCAGCGGAAGACACCTGTTTAGTTCAGGCTCTGCGGAGTGCATTATGTGAGACGGCTAGATATAAGATGCTGTTATGCAAGCGTGTAACAGTGAAAAGAAAAACAAGAAAACATATCGGTCTTTTAACTCTTGTATTGCTTTCAAAGTCATATTTATATTCTATTAATACATGTGCTACCCTCATCTAAATTTCCCAGATCTGTCTGACTAAAGGAAATCAAATGTTGAGCTAATACAAAAGTATTACATTAACACATTAAGTATTAAAGTACTGTAACACTGTAAAATACTAGCAGTAGTAGTTCAACATAACAGTCGTTCGTTTTTCAGTTTCTATTTTTATTCTAAGCAAATGGTATGCAGAGTGACAGTTATCTATGTAAAACTATGCAAAATAGTTCCTTCCAATACGGAAATGTGACTTTGGCAACAGATCTGTTGTTCAAAATGTCCTACACACCAACACCAGACAAGGATATAATAATGTGTGAGAAAACACGTAAACAAAAAAACTAACAAAGCTGAACCCCTGTGTACTACAGTGAGGACATCCCATGGTTATGTTATGTTTTGTTGAGCCATATGAGTTATTTATCCTCATAGAGGGAATGATTATTAAAAAATTACAAAGCTGCTGTCATTCATGAGCTTTATTCTAGAATAAAACTTTTTTTTTTCTTTTTTTCTTTTTTCTTTTTTAAACGGAACAGGAGATGATGTGGCTAACAGCCTACTAGGCCACCTGGTGGTGTTGTTTCATTTTATTTTTCCACATGCTGATACAGGCTGTATGTCTTTAAGTCTAAGATGTAATACTTGGAAGAAATCAGTGTCTGACACATATTTCTTTACATCACTATTATCACATGAATGATTGCCACAGTTGTGTCTCTTTCTTTAAGATTCTTCCTTTGAAAGAGAAAAATGTTACCCTTAGGCTTTTCTGTTTTAGAATTCCTGAACTGTATGAATTTGAATATGCAATATAGCGCCATATTATATCACAGCTTTCAAAAGTATATTACTTGAAGTTTATCTGTTTTTTTAAATGCTAAAATAAAATAGTGAATGCAGTTTCCTTTACTGACATGTAGGCTGGCAGAAAGGGGGCACTCAGGGAAACGAGATGATGTGAAATACAAAAACAGACGTTACAATGAGTAGCGTGTGAGTATGTGTGTGTCCTAAAACTCAGTCCCTGTGTTAACTTTAATTTTTGCCTGTCTTGTTTAAAGTTACCTCAGCAGGATTTGTTGTAGTGTTGCTGTCAGTAGCTGTCAAATGGCACATGTATGCAATACTAACAGACGCCAGGGGCTTGTTTTGCCAGTTCTGCATCTGAAACCCAGCCAACAGCTTGAACAGGAACTTTCTATTTATATCTTTTTAACTGCAGACAGATTTTATAGTTAATGGATTTGTATGAATGACAAACCAGACATTTGTATTGACTCCAAGCTGTTGTTACTGTGTATTTGTTATTGTTTGTTTTTGTGTAGTTTACTTTCTCTAAATGCTCTGAAAGAAACCAGCACCCCACAGTTTCTTATGTTGTAAACATTTGTTGTTTCCAGCTTTGTTCATATGTAACAATTCCTTGTTCTGTAATTGTTGTTAGTGGTGATTGTTGTACTTTACAGCCCTGTGATAGATTTGTCCAGAGTACCTATGATAAGTCTGATAGCCTCCAGTCCCACTGTGGCCCTGACCTGGATAAGAGAAAGAGAATGGATGGATGGATGGATGGATGGATGGATGGATGGAAGGGAATTAAAGGGTGGATGGGTCTTGTACCTAAGAATACAGTCCACTAGATGGAGATATTGTTTTTATTTCATCAACAACTTTGTCTATTTTATGCCATATGTTTTTTTTAATCTTATAGTTTTCTGTAGTATTCGTTTATACGCCATGGTGTTTGTTCTGAGTCATGAGGTTACCTCAGTTTACTATATTATAATTACATACATTAGAAAAACTTTGAGTCGGCAAAATTACTTTAAAGTGCTTTTCCAAAGATCTTTTTAGTTAGTTATTAATTTTTTTAATCTATTTTTATATTTTCTGTCTCATTTTTCTTTATGTTTTGTTTTTCATTTGTTTGTTTGTTGTTGTTGTTGTTGTTGTTGTTTTCAGGCTGTTACTATGACTCTGAAGGAGCACTGCTTCATTTCAAGCAACTATGCAAAAACAGGTGTGGCAGGTGTGACTAACAACAAGGACCTGTAACGGTCATATTTCACTAAACACATATCCAAAGGTTATCATTAACTGTCAAGTGTCTCTTGTTGCAAAGCGAAATGAAAAAGGCAGTATACAATATTTTTAAACTACGTAAAGGGGATTTTGACCACCAGAAAATTTCTTTTTTTAATAAGCGAGCTCTGTTTTGTTTCTAAATGATCTCTAAGGGGGTGCAGAGTTATGGGTTTGTAGATGTCAATCCATAATTTTACAGGCTAAATACCAACATCAAATTTGGAGCACATGTGGGCACTTATTGGGGTGTGGTCTTTGTGGGCAGCTCTTTGGGGCCCCTGTAGGAGTTTTTTTTCTTATGGGCAATACTGATGTGAAATGTGGGGCCCATTTGTGCAACCTGGGTGGAGCCCCATCTAGCTGTGGGCTGCCTTGCTGGGGCCCCAGCAAGGCAGCCCACAGCTAGAGTGTCACCATACTGTGCTGCAGGTTCATGGGTCTCACTTTGGGTTTCTGCTTAGTGTGGGCTGCCCACAGTCAGCATACACTATGGGTTGCCCCATTTGAGACTGTGTGGGTTTGTCCGCAGTGGCCTTATACGGGCCCCAAAGTAACATGTTTGCAGGGTTGCAATATGAAGCATGTAGAGGAGACTATTGCTGTGCTAGATAATTCTACATGTATTGTAGAAACATGTACAAACATTACACTTTTTTACTGCTATAATTATTTACAGTGATATTGCTTAATAGAAAATACCCTTATTAGCAAAGAAGTGACACTTTTGAGAGTAAGACAAAGTAAATACATAAAAATGTGGCTATCTGCAGTAATTACATTTCTAGTCAGAAATGTTGTCTTCTTAAGTTACATAGTTAGCAGTGTTTGGTGCTGTCTTGCTGACACATTTGTCCACTATGTCACTAGTTTCTATCAGTATTTCAAGTAAATAGCTTGAGCTGCTTATGTGAGTTGACCCACATAAGCAGCTGAGTTGTATTTGCTTTTGAACCTCTTTAAGCCTTTTGGCTGTAATCACAGAAGTCTGCAAAGTGGTAAAAAACAGAGCTGCATTTTTCACTCACAACATTTTTTTTACTGCTGAAAATGGACAGTCCACGCCATTTACCAACACTGTCACACAATCTAAATGTATTACATTACATTACTTAGCTCCATCTCTCTGAAAATCTTAATGTCAGCCCTCAGAAATGTATATTATCATATAGAGGGTCCCTTGTTTGATTTAGTTTGCAGTGAACTGAGGGTGCTTTGGCTTTCCGCTCATTTCTCTTCTCCTCACTATGAAGCACAAAGCCGATTGTAAGTCAACTACTTCCCGGCTGCTTTTCTAAAGGCAGAGGGGGTACGGCAGTGAACAACGGGCACCGGCGTTCAACCCCCGGCCCAACAGGAAGTGCTGAGGGGTTGCTATGCAGCCCTGCTCCCCAACTGCAAGAACTCTGGGTTCCCTGTTAACAAATGATCTGTGATTTGGGCAGTATGGCGAACTATTGGAGCAGGCACTCCAGAAGCTCTACAGTAAGAATAGATCAAGGCTTGGATGAAAGAAAGAATGAGGGAGAGTGATAGTTTGTCCTCAGCGCTAAAGTGTTGTTGGGTCTGTGGCCTCTTCTCCTCCCTTTCTCCTCTGGTCCCTCTTGCTCCATCCCTCTTGTTTTGTTTCTCTCCACTTCTCCTCCCTCTCTACCTGTCTCCTCCCTCTGCATCTCTGTCCTTGGTTTATCCTCTTGTAGTTTACTAGCCTTACTATTACATTCAAATCTTGTACAAGAGTTGAGTCAATACATTACAAATATTGACATCCATCCATGCAATATATCACAGGGCTCTGACATGACATGCCAAAACGTAAGTAAAATTAACCTTCCTAAAACATAATATTTAGCTTCAGAATGAATGTTAAAACAGATTCAGGACTTGTTAGAAGAAGGTAAAGTTTCAAAAGTTACACCAAATCAGCTAAAGATCATGAAGCCGGAGGACAACTAAGTACAAAAATTGAAATAAATAAATAAAGCAAAACAAAAATACATGTGTATTATTTTCACTCCCAATGCACTGCACTCTATGTACATATAGAAAGAAATTCTTGGTGTATTTTTACTGTGTATATTAATCATGTGTACATAGTATAGTATTTTGGGTTAGCTGTAGTTTTTCTAATATATCTTTTTCTAATATAATTCCTGTTTTCTTCCTGTCCCTTGTGCTGCTGTAACAAGTGAATTTCCCCAGAGTTGGATTAAATAAAGTCTATGTGTGTGTCTAAATGTTTGTTTTTGGAATGAACATTTCATTGTAATCCAACTGAAGACAGTTGACAAAAATACAATTTTTTAAAATTAATCCTTTATTTATCCAGGTAAAAATCTCATTTCCAAAAGAGACCTGGCATCATGGCAGCAAAAGTCAAAACACATGCAACACATAACAACATAGCAATTAAAAACAAACATAATATTTCATACAAACAAGTGAAAAATATAATTTACATTCAGAGTGGGGACTACCGATTAAAGTAGGTGGTAGGTGGAATGCTATACGCAGTACTTGTACTAGTCTGCCTGCAGGAATGTGACACTGAGGTCATATTAGTCACTACTGAGGAAACCATATCTTGATGCATACTCTAAAACCCAGTTAAGGAAATCCAAAAAAGTTGATTTTTTTTTTATCTGCATTTAGCGTTTTCAGTGAAAGAAATGTTTGATCACAAATTCAAGTGCCAGCTTTATTCTCAGCTGACTGTAGTTTTCCCCAGCCTTATAAAGAGTACAGCTGTACTGCTGCCCTGCTGCATAACAATGAGCCACAAGCTCCGTTTCATGACTGTTGTTATGCAAATTCTCATGACAGATGAGCAGAGAGTTGGGGAATGGCTATCACAACATTGTAAGATGGTTGTTCTCTTTTCACATAAATTACATAAATAGCCCAAAGCAGTTTGGGCCAAGAGGATAAAATGAGGGGTTTTTTTTGGGCAAGGCCACCATGAGTTGCAAAAAAACCTCAATTTTGTCCTGTTGTGGTTAGCCCATGCAGGCCTAGCAACAGTTTTTTACCTTCATGGTTCTCATGGTGGTTTTTGCCCTTAGAAAACCCATATACTGGACCCAATACACAAAACTGCTAGGCCCTGTTTGGGCTCACCCCCACCTTACCTGCATGAGATAATGTGGTTTTGCCCTGCTCCCACAGGGCCAGAGTTCACCAGTTTTGGAGCTTAAATGTTGGGTGACAGACAATTTAATGAAGAGAAAACAGAAGTCGTTCTTCTTGTTTTCAGAATTGTTCTGTGAGGCTTCTGATTAAGTCTTTTAGGTACTCACATGTCAAACTCTGCATGGACAAACTCAAGGGAGCTCTCCCCCACTGAGACTGAGATCTGTGGACCTGGTGGTCTCTTTTACAAAGCAATTAAAAATTCATCCTTTTAAACTTGCTTTTTGGGTAACTTTTTGTTTTGATATTTTACTATTTTTGTTGTTAGAGCACTGCACCGTAAAAAAAACCCAAAAACCTAAAAAAAAACAACCCAGTAATATTCCGGCAGCTGGGGCGCCAAAATAATACCAGAAAATAACAGAAAATAACTTTCTCATGAAAATACGGTTATTTTCAGTAATGACAATACAGTTTGTTGCCCTAATTTTACATGGGATTTTGCCTTTTTCAAGTGCTTTCAAACATGAAATTAGGAACATTTTAATGTGATTCAACAATGAAATTACCTATAAACAAAGTCAATGAATGCGGCAATATGAATAATACTACTTAAATGTACAGAAATATACAGTTAATTTAAATAATAATGAATTGCATTCATATAGCGCTTTTTGAGACCCTCAAAGCGCTTTACAATTCCCCTCTGGCCATCACCAGTATAGGCAGTAGGTGAAGTGTGTTGCCCAAGGACACAACAACCGAGACTATCCGAGCAGGGGCTCGAACCGGCAACCTTCTGATTACAAGGCGACCTGCCAACTCTTGAGCCACGATCGCCCTAAACAACAACAAAAATAATAATTATTTGATGTAAAAAAAGTTCATTAGAATCATTTTATATATTTTTCCCATAGCATTACATTTGAATTTAACAGTTCAATCTTTCAAATAACGGACAAATATTTGTGAAATTATGATACATTTGTGAATGTATTTTAACAATCTAAATATGCATATGTACAGACAAATTTAAAAAACAAGAAAATTATGTTTTATTACATTTACAGTGATTTTACGTTAATTTACATTTGAAATGTAAAATCACAGACTATTTGTGTAAATTTAATGGTATTCTAGAAGAACAGTACAAAACTGTAAAATACACAGTAAAATACTTTTATATTACAATTTATTTACAGTGTGTGATATTTTTGTTGAAGGGTGCTATAAAAATAAAATTTTACTTTACTTTTACTTTACTTTACCCAGACCTACCTACTGTGGACCTACATGGGCATGTTTGCTGGCACATTATCCTTTATTCATAATAAGGAAACACCATATAGGGAAATGTGACTGTAGTGGAGAAGATAAAACCACAGAAATGTTTTATTGAACTGTCAGAAATATAAAGGCTGAGACAATTTGGCTGATTCAATACCCCGGTAAAATGTAAGTTTAACTGGGTCTTATTGATATACTGCAAAAGAATTTAGAAAGTGTTATCGGAAGCCATCGGGTCATATTTCAATTTCTAACAATGACTAATGTTTTTTATATATATTATTTAGTATGTGGCTCTACCTGCTGTGTCAAACCTTAAACATTAATCTATATGGGTTTGTTTACAGTGCACATCGCTGAGCAACTGTCGCTGAACCGAGGAGGGGGCTAAGATTACATCAGTCACAATCTTATAATGGCGTGACTGCAGCCATTCCCCAACGCTGCTCAGCTGTCATGACAATTTGCATATAAACAAAATGATATGAGGTTGTGACTCATCGTTATGAAGCTGGTACTGGTTGTTATACAACTGTAATGTTTTTAAGGTTGGCGAAGCCTGCAGTCAGCTGAGACTGAAGAACTGACTCGGATGAATAATGAAACATTTCTCACACTGAAAACGTTACATCTAGATGAACAGAATGAACTTTATGAGATGTAAATTGTATTGTTTAATTCAACCGTAAGCCAAGTATAGCGTAAATATTTCAGACAAATATGTCAGTGGGTCGTGATATGTGAACCAAAAGTACATTAATCGTCTTATGCACACTGGTTCTCTGATATGGTTTAATTAATTGCACTTATGCCGTGTGGTTGAATTTGTGCTGCATTCTTTAAGTTTATTATTTTTGTCTTGGCAATTCTTTATTGGAAGAAGAAAAACGCAGGCTCATGTCTTTATTAGACTGTGAAGACCCTCTTATATTTTGTGGATTTTCATCAAATAGCCATCTATGAACAGTGTTGGGAAGGTTACTTTTAAAATGTATTCCATTACAGATTACAGAATACATGCCCCAAAATGTATTCTGTAACGTATTCCGTTATGTTACTCAATGAGAGTAACGTAATCTGAATACTTTGGATTACTATATTATCATGCTTTTTAACTACGTGAATGTACTATTGCTGTGATTTATTACTGTTACTGAAGGTAACAGCTCCGAACCATAGTAAAGGGACCTCTGGCTAATACGGTGGGTTCCGTGTGGGCTCGTAGCCGAAAACTAGCTTTACTTTGTTGTCTGGGTCAACCTTGCTAGCGAGAGACAGAGAGAGGCGGTGAAAGGCTGCTCCAATGGAACTTATTGTTTCGGGGAAAAACACGAACACGGTGTACAGTCGAGTCTTAATAGCTTACTTACAACTGGGCTTGTCAGGCACTCTTCTTGCTGCAGTGGTTATTATTATATTTACATGTATCCAGCTACCGTTTTTGCTTGATGACTACTCGTACTTTTCCTTTTTCTCCCTCCTCTTGCTCAACAACAACAACACTGTCTATGAATGACCCTCTTCCTGATGTTCAAATGCTTTTTGGTTATTCCCTTCTGTCTTCTATCACTGATCTTTTTTGGTTTTCTTTTCTCACCCCTGCACTGTGCTTTCTCCTCCTGCCACTGTACTGGGATGCTGTGATGTATTTGTTTGCAACACAGCTCCTCCCTTATGCCACTGCAGTACTTTGGCTGTTTTCCCCTCCATCTCCTCTTCCTCATCCCCTCCTGCCATCACACTGCAGCCAGTGTTTCTGCCTGCCTTCCTGTAGCCAACAAAGCATCTCCTCTCTTTGTTTGGGGCCTCCTTTTGGAGAGGGAGGCCGGCCTCCAAATTAATTTTGAATTCGTTAGCACTTGCCTGCTGCAGCTTAATGACTTAACTCCTTAAACTGTAGAAGAAGTGATTTGTATTTGGGGTTTTTTGTGCTTATTTAGCCATTTCTATTTGAGGCAGTAGTACGAATCTCTATTGTAAGCTGTGTATTTATTGGATCAGTAAACCCACCTGAAACATTGTCAATACTTTCATTACAAACAAATAAACTCAAACACCTAAAGAGGTTTGATTTCTTGCATCGAACTTTTCAATTCCTGATGCAACAGCATAAATCTATTTGTAAATATGCCTTTCTTCAGATAAAAAAGTTAAGAATATTATTAATGCCGCAGGTTTTCCCTGCTCAAAAAACAGTTAGATAAATGCTTAATTTTAAGACCCTGACCCTTTTATGACCCTGGTGACTCCTTGGAGGTGTAGATGGACAGTAACATCCATACCTCTGTTACTGCTCCCATAGATATGGTCGGTAGGAGTATTCCTCTGCCTCCTAGTTGAGCCATCATTACCATTTCTTTCACCTGTGTCCTTCAGTGGACTGGTAGGTATATTATAGACATTAGTATAGATTTTACACTCACACATACATAATTAGTTATTTTGCATACACCAGGGATCTTCATGGATGATACACATCTTCTATTAGTTTGTTTAATTCATCTTTAATTTAATGAGTTGACAAGAGCCAATGTAAGTGACCAAAACAGTGAAGAAGGACTTTAAGAATGTTAAAATCCTTAGCTGGTATCATTTATCATATTAGTATATATACTGTTTAAGTTGAGCATGTAAGCATGTAGTTATTGGTGTATGCTTACATACAGAAATAGCTGCATGCTTACAAGTGATAAGTGTTAGCTGTCACCAACCATAATTCATCTACTGCTCTACCCTGCATGTATATCCGACTACTGACTCTCGTCTACTCTTTACTGCAGTGTGTGGTCCTTTCCAGCAGTCGTGGTAGATGGGTGTCCCTCCGTGACCTGAGGTTTACCTGCAGTCTCTTACTGTTAAAAGAGTTTATCCACCCCACTCTTATCAAGTGCTTGTTCACAGAGGATTGCCAAATCCTTCTCTAATATTGCACAATATAAAGTCATATCAGATGACTATTGTTGTCAAAGGAGCTTGCAAAGAAAAGCGTCTGGACTTCTTTAAGTTACTTGAAGACGTTTCACCTCTCATCCGAGAGGCTTCTTCAGTTCTAAGGTCAAATGGTGGAGAGTCCCAGATATAAACCTGGTGGGAGTGTCCCCCCACAGAGGGACAAAAGGACCCCCTGATGATCCTCTAATCGCCTGAGCCAAGGTGTGGAACTGGGTGTGGGTCCCAATCAGCCAGAGTTTCGGGTGGGTTCATTGTGAAACCTGGCCCCACCTTATCATGCGAATTCCTGAGGTCAGATGGCCCAGGGTGTGAGTGGGCGTTAAGGCGTCTGGGAAGGGATCTCAAAACTGGATTATAGATGGCAGAGAGTTGGTGTCGTAAACCACCGCCTTCTTTTCAAAGATGGTCGCTCACAGTGGACATAGATGGCTTCTTTCACTCCTCTTTCAAACCATCTGTCCTCTCTGTCCAAAATGTGAACATTGGCATCCTCGAAAGAGTGTCCTTTATCCTTAAGATGCAGATGGACTGCTGAATCTTTTCCTGTGGAGGTGGCTCTTCTGTGTTGTGCCATGCGCTTGTGAAGTGGCTGTTTGGTCTCTCCAATGTAGAGGTCTGGGCATTCCTCGCTGCACTGTACAGCAAACACCACATTGTTAAGTCTGTGTTTTGGTGTTTTGTCTTTCGGGTGAACCAGTTTTTGTCTGAGTGTGTTGCTGGGTCTGAAGTACACCGGGATGTCATGCTTGGAGAAAACCCTCCTGAGTTTCTCTGATACACCGGCTACATAGGGGATGACAATGTTGTTGCGCCTGTCAGTTCCACACCTTGGCTCAGGCGATTAGAGGATCATCAGGGGGTCCTTTTGTCCCTCTGTGGGGGGAAACTCCCACCAGGTTTATATCTGGGACTCTCCACCATTTGACCTTAGAACTGAAGAAGCCTCTCGGATGAGAGGTGAAACGTCTTCAAGTAACTTAAAGAAGTCCAGACGCTTTTCTTTGCAAGCTCCTTTGACTACGATGACCTGGATGACTGAGAACCTTCACAGACACATGACTATTGTTGTGAACTTCCATCCATCCATCCATCCATCCATCTTCTTCCGCTTTATCCGGGGCCGGGTCGCGGGGGCAGCAGCCTAAGCAGAGAAGCCCAGACCTCCCTCTCCCCAGCCACCTCCTCCAGCTCATCCGGGGGAACACCAAGGCGTTCCCAGGCCAGCCGAGAGATATAATCTCTCCAGCGTGTCCTAGGTCTGCCCCGGGGCCTCCTCCCGGTGGGACATGCCCGCAACACCTCACCCAGGAGGCGCCAAGGAGGCATCCTTGTCAGATGCCCGAACCACCTCAGCTGGCTCCTTTCGATGTGGAGGAGTAGCGGCTCTACTCTGAGCCCCTCCCGGATGCCCGAACTTCTCACCCTATCTCTAAGGGAGAGGCCAGCCACCCTTCGGAGGAAGCTTATTTCCGCCGCTGCTGTGAACTTGCATTACTTAAATATAATGTTTTAGAATTGTAAAAAAGAAAAAAATAGTGAAGAACTGTAAAGTAAAGACTTCAGTCTGCTGGCTAGGCTCCATGGAAATACAAAGGATCAGAAAAGTAACTGATAATAATCCACCCAATACCTAAGAGAGTGATTTCAGTCTGAACCATGAGGTGGACTATTCCTTGAGTCATATTTTTCTTGCATCTCAAGGCACTGATTATAATCACTTGTAAATGTGCACAAGAGCTGCTGTTGACACTTGTGGTGTATTGTTTTCATCATACAACTTTCTTTTCTACTTGGATTCTCTTGCATGTGCAGTTAGCGCCCTTAAAATGGTGCGATGACATCCACAGAAAGCCTGGCATACACACCTTGGTGGCAAAATGTATGTACTGAGACCCAGTGAACCAAGCAAGCATCTAGTTGCTTTGTAGGAGATTTAGTTTTTTATTTTTTATCTACAACAAACCCTGCTTCTGACCGTAAGCTGTAAAACTGTTAGGGACAGAGGTCTTTACTTAAATGGCTAAACCTCACACTGGCAGCAGAGAAGACCAACTGTAGTTAAGTTTGCTAGGTAGTTAAACACCAGAGGAAAGGTGCAGAGGAACTGGATGAAACAGGATAGGGCCAGACTGCAGCGGACAATCAGGTCTGTAAAGAGGATCATTGGTGGTATTCACCAACAGGCAGAAAACATCGCTACAGATCCCTCACATCCCAGACATAAACTGTTCAAACTGCAGCCTTCAAGCAAGCGCTAAAGAGCAGTGTTTACAAAAACCAGCCGCTACAGAGACAGTTTCTTCCCCCAGGCTGTCACTCTAATGAACACTGTGAAATAACCCACTGTTATATCATTTAGATCATTTGCTGAAGTCAAATTGAAAATGTCGCATTTTGCATGGGAATCTTACAATTCCACTTGATGTCTGACAATTACATGACAAAAATCCTCAAATTATGCAAGTTTTGAACTCCTAAAATGTATATACAGCAATAACGTGTCTGTTTATGTCTCTTAGTTTCCAGCTGCCAGCTTTGTAAAAATAACTCAAAGGTCTTTGTTTTTGTGGTGGAGGAAAATTCAAGCTTGCACCAGAAAAGAATCTTTGATTACCAGCGATAAACAATCTCATATAAACAAGTCAATAAAATATGCTGAAAGACTGGCTGCTGAAAGGTCAAGCCAAGCAATGTGTCAAACTAATACATTTTTATCAAAGTATATTAAGTGCCAATAATAATACTTCAACATTTAACAAGACTTAGCATGATATGGCATGTTCTTTGCCAACACATCAGCGGTCACTGAGAATTAACACCTAATAATGGGTTTCCAATAATCTAAAAGTGACAATGACACAAAATGTATCAAATAAATTACATTTTATTTAATTTTAAAGATTAAATCAAGTTTTTACAAGTTAATGACTTTATTGGTGTGATCCAAACATACAAACAGGGGGACAATACACAAGTAAAGAGTCCTTAGAAATGTGAAACATAGAAACTCAGATGGAATCACTCAAGGGACAGAGCTGCTTAATCACTCGGAAAGTGTGGAAAGTGCCTTAAAGTAAGCACATGCACTATCCCCTAGATTTGGATGCTCTTGTACATATGTGTACATTAATAACATTTATAGCAGGTATCAGTAATGCTTGAGGTCACATGAGTAGAAAGTCTTGTTTTTAGTGTAATTAGGAAGAGAGTGAGGAAGATCTAAGAAGGAATCCAGTCACCCAATCACCAAAAACATCTGTTTGGGTAAGGACTTTTATTTCCTTTGCATATAACAGCTGTAAGCACTAATTCTGCAGATGTGAACCACTATAATGAGCCGTGTATGGTCTTTCAAGTTAACCTTAAAAAAATATTGCGGGTGAAATCCTAGCCAAAAAATGTGATTTACACCAATGCTAAATTCACAGTCTGACTGAAGATGGATTTCTTAACCCCACGACCCAGATGATGATGTGACGTTACTGAGTTTTGATTTTTCTGCTGTCACAAGCATTGCCTTTTAATTTTCTTTTCTTTTTTGGAATTACTTTTCATTGCATATCTTCTGTGATTTGATGCATTTCTTTCTTCCTTGTTTGTTTCCCCTGCCTGCCTTCCCTCCTTTTTGATTGTCTACTCTGTCTTCATCGTTTTTCACTTGTGGTCTATTGCTCCATTGTGCCTGTGCCTTGTTTTCCATATATCCTCTTGCCTATTGTGAGCTCCTCTTGTTGCCTTCCATGTGTCCTGTCATTCTGTTTGCTCTGGACACGTGTGTAAGTTAGCGGTGTACCACAGGGCATGAAGAAAGCAAAATGTCAAATAATCTAATCTCAATAACTAGTGTTTGACCGGGGACATTTTGAAGTTTAATACCTACTGACTGATATTATATATGTGGTGACCTTTCTATACACAAAGGGAATGAGCAGAGGATCAAATTACAATAGTCTGTAGGGAAAGGGATTTCACCTAATTGACTCTGATGGGACTAATAAGGTTGCTTGCACTGGACTATTTTTACCAAAGTAGGACAGGCTTTCATTTAAAGTATTCACCTCATGAGTACAGTCTAGCACAAAAGTGCTAAACCATTTCTTTATATATTTCAATAAACATACTAACAATAATATAATAACAAATTTATTGGGAAAAAATAGTTTGTGGAATATTAATGAGCTTAAAGGTCAATGTTTGATATGATCACCTTTATTTTTCAATAGAGCCTGAGCTCTCTGTGGAAGTGTTCTTGTCATTTCTTTCAATAGTCTCCAGGAATAGTTCTCCAGGCTTCTTGAAGGACATCCCAGAGCTCTTCCTTGGATGTTGGCTGCCTTTTGTTCCGTTCTCTGTCAAGATGATCGCATAAGGAATGTCATTAATGACAGATAGTGCTCAAATATATGCTTTTCTATCCAGGTAGATTTTTTACTGCATTTACTGCATATGTGATTGATTGATTCATGCTCAATCATCGAGGTAGGGAAATCCCCAAAAGTTGATTCTGTTCATCTGGATGTAGCGTTTTCACTCATCCAAGCGACTTCTTCAGTCTCAAGACTAGTCAAAAAAATGTCCAACAAAACTTTTTGTTTTTTTTAAAGACTTCCAGAAAGCCTGGAGAACTATTGCGAGACTAAAATATTTGACCCCTTCGAAGCAAAATATATGTAAAGAAAAGAGTAAAGTATGTGCTTGTCCAGATTCACAAATCTAACCACAATATTCTACAAACACATTCATCGAACAATTTTATTTAAAGTGGACTGGTTCCCTATTGCCTAAGCCAGCACTCACTTACCTGAGACAAGGTTGGGGTTTGAGAGGTGGATTGTGCGCATGCGCATTTCCTGCTTCATCTGTGGGATGTTATAAGGGCAGCCCGTAAAGCGGAGCTTGGTTCAGTCGGAAGCATCTGGACCGGACCGAGGCTACCAGGAAGCCCATTTGTCAGGCGGAGGAGATGGAGGACAAAAAGAAAAGAAAGAAGAATGAAGACTCCTCCAACAGCGACAGAGTCACCCTGAAAAAAGAAATTGGACTTCTGAGCGCTTGCGCTATTATCATCGGTGAGTGTGTGACAGCTTTTGTTATACGTGCTCAACTCATGGAGAGTGTTTCGAAGTGATAAATTCTGCGACAAGGAAAAAACTGACGAGGAAACGTGACCGAGCGGAAAGCTTATAACGTGGCTGATGTACAGTTACTCTTTCTCTGTCAAGGTTAGAGTATAATTACACACAGTGTGAGTCACTCACTGTACGTCTGAGCTTTTATTCTAGTCTGTTCTTTTATTCTATGTATTATAGTTACTGTACGGACACTATAAAGACTAAGATGTGACTTTTCTTTTAGACATGGTTCGTGACTGTCTGACTCTAAGAATGAATAGCTGAAAAGTCGCAGTTACGCACGCACGCTCTGATGTATGAATGCAGGGTTCTGAGCTTTGTGCGGAAACTGTTGCATCAGTCTGAGTGGTCTGAATATGAGCGTGCATACGTGGCTGGATGATCTAAAGCTGAACTTGACAGACACGCAGAACCGGCACATCTCCCGCGTGCTTCAGTGGGAGAGTTTACTGTTACCATTGTAGCATTGTCCTCGGATAGTCTACTGACTAAACCAAGGCATTAATATCGTTAATTTCAGTGATCATCGTTATCATACCAGTTACATCATAAAATGCGCTGATACTGCAGATAATGAAGTTTACTTTACACGTGCATCTGCAAAAATTGGATAACTGTCAAAATACAGAAAGTTGCAGTGCTGTTTGTAGTTTCCGCCAAAATGTGATGTTGCATTTTACATAACCCTTACAGTAAGTGTACATAAGGAAATGGTGGGTAAATCTAACATATACTCTTTTTTTATAGACTTTCAATTCAATGTGCAATGAATCCTGTCACGAAAATATTTTGTTGTATTTCAGAACCACATGTTGCAGGGTAAAGTTTTGGCAGTGGCATTCGGTGGCTTCAATAACAGTTCCTCATTTTTGTATATTTGTGGTGGTAAATATAATGTAAATATAAAAAATTACTAACCAACAAATAAAAAGGGAAATGGTTATCACTGGGACAAATGGTTTTTGCAGTTCAGTGAAAGGTGGAATTCTGCGACAGTCAATAGGCTACAAAGGAACCAGTTAATAGTTTGCCTTTTAATAATATTTTCAGTTCAACAGTTCATCTTCATAGCCATGCTCACAACTAATGTTCTCTGATAGAAATGAGATGTAATTGCAGTTAATGTTATTTCTGCAAATTTTGCGTTTGACTCACTTTTTTCTTTCAGTATAATGCTTGATTTAGTCCATATTTGTGAAATTATTTTGTTATCAGAGTTGAAGTAATATTAAAGTATTATAAAGATTCAATTTGGTGTGAAAGACTTCCTGTATCTGGCAGTGCAGCTGAATGAGTGTGTGAGAAAAAGAGCTCCGCTGCCCTCCTAGTGAGTGGTGCATCGAGTGGGCAACAACTCAAGCGGTCATTTGGCATGAAGTAAAGTCCTTTGCCAAGTTTAAAATAAACTAGCAGGTGAGCACAGCAGATCACCACTGCATCACAGAGGGGTGTAAGAGTGTCCTGGGTTCAAACCTGGGTATAGAACTGCCCGCTAGAGCTTCTTTCTCCCAGAGCTCTAGTTTCTCCTGGTACTGAGAAGCACTTTCTGGATTCATGTTGCTCATATAAGGCAAGGACACTCACACAAACAAGAAGAGATCACCAGTCGTCCCTGTCATCCCATTTCAGAGAGTGTGGGATTTTTGGTCTATGGAAATCTTGAGTCACCACTCTTCCACTTTCCACCACGATCAGTAATGAGAGAGCCTTTTGCATCTCTCTGAAATTTGATCACAGGCTCTTTACAGACTGGTGCTGATCAGCAAGTGTTGTGTCATAACCTATGAAAAACACAGAAATGTGGTCCACAAAGATAATGCATTGTAAGTGGTAAGCCTGTAAGTGCTCCGGGCTGGAAAAGAGATGGAGACACAGTGCATACTCTGCAGCCCTGCTTATCCTGGATGTTTGCTGGTAAGCATTTAAGCTGATCACATTGGGAAGGCGTTTACATACTGCACACACACAAAGATTTTCATAATTACATGTTAATGTGGCAGGTCTGTAATCATTTAAGAAACCGGTGTTGGATTTCTTCAGGTAATATGATGATTGATGGCTCATTTTTCTTCTAAATTAATATTTAAGATTAAAATGGACGCTCAGATCAGCTTAGCATAATGCTGAACTCTTGCCACAAGCACAGATGGAGGAAAGCCTGTACAGCCAGTACACACAGGCAACTTGAGTCATGCTACTACCCACCAGATACAGCCTACTCACATTGCATTTCATATGCCTTGTTCTAGTAATATAGACTGCTGAAGCTGTCAGCAGGGAAGCCTTCAGGTAGCTACTGAACTGGTTACACTTACAGTTAGACAATACTCCACAACTATCAAATGTCCTGTATTATTAATCTCTAACCACACTGAATATACTTTTCTGCAATTGCTCACTTGCTATTAGTCGTCACTGAATCACTATTTTCATGCCACCAGCTTCATCATCGCTCACCGCTTTATCGTAGTAGTACAAGTTCCCCTCCGTTAGGAGGTATTATACATGCAGCATTACAAAAAAAACCCACATAATATGAAACATTCTTCATTTTCCCTTTTGCACAGGAGATTTGGAGTATTTGGTTGTATAAAATGATGAGCAATGTGAGGTCATTTTGAGAAAATTTCTCAGAGATGGTGCTGGGATATGATGCAGAGAGGGTCAGTAGGCCTGTGACTAACAGTTTCAGCTGCAGTGCCAAACTTTATGACATAACAAACACAACACTTGCATTATGTAACAGCTCTGCATCTCACAGTGGCCTCCACAATCAGATCGGACAATGAAAAATGCGTTCCTCAGATCTCATTGCTGGATCTGCATCATTAGGTTTTAATAGTTTCTAAAAGATTTACAGTGGACAGGGTCGTATTTTATTGTGACGACTCAATTCTTCTCACACTTTTCCAAAGAAGACAAAGACTTGAAGGACAGTACAAACAATGTTTTGCTGTGACAGCTGCTGTTTGGTTACTTTGTTATGTGTGCTGCTTTTTGTTTTGTCGTTTTTTTGGTAGGGGTGAGGGCATGTAAATGTCAGACTGAGTCTGAACTTGCTTATTAGTATGTGCCTGAGCCAACCAAGCTGTCAGAGAACCTCTATTTGTTCTTGTTAGGGAGTCAGCTGAGCCTGATTTTTAATGAGTCACATTTTAACGAGCCTGGACTAAATTACTTTATTATCTTATTAAATATACTAGTTAATTGTATAAATGAAATTGCAGCTTTATGGATGGTTACACCTGTATTATCACCAGTATTAAAATATCCTACCAATATTGTGTTGGTCTCTCATGTTCTGCTGAAAGATCTGAACAATCAGGGCATAGACAGGACACCTTTATGCATGTTCAGTGATGTTTAACACTGAAATGTTAGCATCAGATCTGTTGGGTCCACTTGGTTCCATGGATCCATGAATCAGATTTTGTTTATCCTACAGATTTTCATCTGAGTGGGATCTTGAAATTAGAGGCCTGGCTGTTCCTTGGGCCATCCCTAAACAGTTTCTGCATTGTGGTGGGGTACATTGTTCTTCTGCAGGACACTACTACCTTTGAGGAGTGCTGCTTTTTCCGGGGAGTTGTGCAGGATAGGCTCCATCCTCTCCACAACCCTGAACTGGATAAACAGTTAAGAAAATGGATGGCTGAAAAATAGAAGAATGCCTGTAGCCACTTTGGCAGAACACTGTGCAAACAGCAGCTTTAAATCACTGCGATTAGGCTGTGCATACCATGCAGTCATATGTCAAAGCATTACTATATATAGCTACGTTAATCACTAAGTGAAAGCAATAGTCACATGCCTTACTGCAGAAAGAAAAGAGTTTTTTCTTTACTTTCCATCAGGCTTGGCTGTGCTAGTCTTTCCTCTTCACTTTCTCCTTCTCTTTAACTACAGATGTGTGTTGTCCAACTTTAGCAAAAATAGCTTGGAGAGCTACTGTTAGAGTATTGTGACCTTCAAGCCAAAGTTTTAATAAGCCTTTTGGAATCCATCCATTCGCTTCCACTTATCCTTTTCAGGGTCACGGCGGGCGCTGGAGCCTATCCCAGCTGTCATAGGGCGAGAGGCAGGGTACACCCTGGACAGGTCGCCAGTCTGTCGCAGGGCCAACACACAGGGACAGACAACCATTCGCACATTCACACCTTTGGATTATCCAATTAACCTATCCTAACCTGCATGTCTTTGGCCGGAGTACCCGGAGGGAACCCACGGAAACACGGGGAGAACATGCAAACTCCACACAGAAAGACCCCGGCCTGATGGCGGAATTGAACTCAGGACCTTCTTGCTGTGCGGCAACAGTGCTAACCACCGTGCCACCGTGCTGCCTCCTTTTGGAATCTCTTTAATATTAACTTTATGTTCTTTATATTCTGTTACAAACTACAGATAAATGGTAAATGCCATTTGTTCTAAATGTCTGGAGTTTTAAATTGAAGTGTGACAGCTTTGGGAGCGCAAACCAATAAAGTCTTTGATGAATATTTATGTATAAATAATCACTGTAATATTTTCTCCTAAGGGAACATCATTGGCTCTGGGATTTTCATCTCACCTAAAGGAGTGTTGGAGCATGCGGGTTCAGTGGGACTGTCACTCATCGTGTGGGTTTGTGGAGGGGGCATCTGCGCCCTTGGGTCCATGTGCTACGCTGAATTGGGTGTCACCATCCCAAAGTCTGGAGGTGACTATTCATATGTGACAGAAATCTTTGGGGGCCTAGTAGGGTAAGTACTGTCGTTGTTATTTTTCTAGTTGCATTTTTTAAAATACAGATGTTCCTAAACTGCAGTAGCAGCTTGTCGCATTTTTCCCCCTGACTTATTTTCGCTCATATGAATTATATTGCAACAGTCAAATGGGCGTGTTGGCTTTGAACCAATCATCTGTGAGCGTCTTATGACTTTCAGAGGTCATGTGGTGTGTCAGCTGATCATAGAGCGGCATTCTAAGTCTGAGAAGGTCAAACTTGTTATATACTGTGCCAGCCTTCAGAAGCATTTCTGTGAAAGTAGTTCAGTCTGACTTTCTCTGTTCAGTTATTTTGCAACTATGAATGAAGCAAGTACCACAAAGTAAAGTAAACACAGGAGCAGCAGCAAACGACTCAAAAATGTTAAAAACAGCAGAAAGTAAGAACTAGTGTAGGAGTTTTTGAATTACAGTTGAATACCAACACAGAAAGAATAAGAAGGGAACAAGCAACAAAAAGCACTCACTCTGGAGGTCTTTCAGCTGGAATTAAAGTTTTCATTATGTTTTCAACTTCCAACGCACCAATAGTAAAATTCTGGAGTTACTTGAGTTTGAAAAAAACTCGTCCAAAGCCTTACATGTCCAAAGTATGTGCTTAACGGCTTTGGTCCCCTGATGTTTTTAATATAATAAAATCATCAGGTCAATGCTTCCTTGATGATAACCAAGTATGGCTTGCATTTAGTAAGTGCTTTATGCATGCAAGTACATCCTTTTTTTCTAAGTTACAAGAGTGGTTGTAAAATCTGCTTTAAATGCTGTCAAAAAGCGAGTGTCAAACACTGAGTGTTTGCCTGAGCACATCCTCTGCAGCAAAAGATGGAGCGCTGAAGCTCCTGCTGATGTGCTAGAGCAAAATTTGGTATTGTGGTCTAGACAACCCAAAATGTGATGTCCACATATGTGGACGCCAGGTCGTAGGAGGTTAAGTAAAGACCCAACTTCTACAGTGGTGTTGTTTTGCTGACAAGTTTAAGTATAGGTGTGACTGTAAAGCTGGGAAGGAATCAAACACAGTATAAAAGCTAACAACCAGGTCTGAAAAGTGAAACCACCAACCTTTTTGCAACCTCTGTGGTTGCAGAAAGACTTAATGGTCTTCAACTGTCTTGTTCTGTGCCAGAGTAAACCGTTTCCTGATCACTTTCTGGGTTTAGTTTCTGGTTTCAGGTCATAATTAAACAATACGTTATTTTTTTTAATGTTTTTTACAGTCAGCAAGGAGGATTATCCAGGGTACCATCACTGGGTAACAAATCAATCACCAGCTGTTCACCAGTGAGTTGGGTGCAAATGCTCAGCTCAAGTTGTTTAAAAAGCGTCACCAAGATGACATCATGGCAGCTATGTCCACTTTTATACAGTTTATTGATGGAATAATGTTATAAGAGCAGTGAAAGTCCCCTCCTTGTCAAAATAACTGCCCACATGTGACAGCCTCCCCCCCCCCCACTTAGTCTCAAGTTATTACACTGAACTTTATTCTAAATTGAAATCCCGTTCTGTCTCTTCATCCTTTAGATTCCTGTTGTTATGGAGCGCTGTCCTCATCATGTACCCAACCACGTTGGCCGTCATTGCGCTCACCTTCTCCAATTACGTCTTGCAGCCGGCCTTTCAGGACTGTTTTCCTCCGTTCATCGCCACCAAACTTCTCGCAACAATTTGTGTCTGTGAGTCACCAGCAGCCTTAGAAACTCTATTTATCTATTCCATGATAGTTTAAGTAAATGTTTATTCTAGTTTAGTGTTGTCCTTTACGTCTTATCTCCCTTTTATTTTCCACTGAACAGTTTTTAGAACTGTCCTGCCAGGGTAAACATTGTTGCTAATGCTAAGCACATGGTTCCTGATGCCAAACAAACTGAAACATCCAGTGCAGTGAAAGATCTTCTTTTTTTTTTCAAGAACAAGATAAGGAGACACTCTTTGCTTTTCATTAAATATAAAGTCAGATGCCACAGAGGAATTCTTCACATCAGAATGTCAAATGCAAGTGCATGCCTGTTGTGCTTCTGAAATACAGTCAGTCATCTTGTTCTACAGCAGCAGGTCACAACTCACTGTAAAATTGCTAATTATGTATTTAAGAATACAGTTGTTGCCCTCAGGTTTTTGAGAGCAAAATAGCTTTTGACATTTATACAGCTTGCATTACGCCATGGGGAACTGGGAGTGCTTAACATTCCACCTCAGGAACACAACATTTACTTCAACTCTGATTAGCCTGAATTTTGACTCTCCATTTATGATTAATAATGGATAAATGCGTTCCTTAGCATTTCCATAGTGCCAAGCTGGTTGGTCGCTGGCCAGATTTTTCAGGTGGCATGGAATAAACAGATGAGTGGTTGACAGATTTGTTGCTCTTCTGCGTGACTGCGTGTGTGTGTGTGGCCTATGCCTGTGTCATCATGACAAACTAGTTCACAGTATCACACTTCAGACCTGCTGTTGTGTTCAACATGCAAGTCATCTGACTGAATGAGCCAGAGTGACTCCCAGCGAGGTAAACAACAGACCAAGCATCTGTTTCCAAAGCAACATAAAAAGCAATTGATCTTAAAGAAAAATAATTTTAACTTGCACTTGTACATATATTTCCAAAATACTGTTGCTCCTATATACGATGTTCCTATAAATGACTGTTTGGAAGACAAATAATAACAAGGAAAAAGGTTCTTCCATCTTAGGCAAGTTTGTGCATTTACCAAAGTAAATCAGACTAATCAAACCAAATCAAATCCATTTCCCGTGGTGTCTTAAAGAAATGTGATTCTGTGACACTGCAGTGTGCTCAGGGCTGTCATTGTCATTTGATAATTCCACATGAAATGTTATGCTCTATCTCCAGCCTCTAATCTGATCAGTTGGGGTATCTGTATCTAAATAGCCAGTGGCCCAAGCAGACCTTGCATGTATCCGATCCACAAACCAGCCAGTTTGGTCCTGTCAGAACCGGATGGAGAAGGGGATAGACGGGGAGTGGGATGGTTGGCTTCGTATGTGGGTGTGTGCGCACGTCAGGCTTAGCATTTGCTGAGTACCCTCTACTATTTATGGCAACAGAATCCTACAACTGCTGCCTACTTTGGGCAAGGGACACTGTGCGAGTGGGTTTTTGTGTTGTATTCTAGAGTGTGGTATGAGTGTGTGTGTGTGTGTGTGTCTCAGTATCAGTGTCAGAATACATAATGGTGCCAGTCTTTGTGGACGCTGCTAATGAGAGGGTGTGTCTACACTATTGTGCATTGTTACTGTCACGGGGCACCATGGAAATAGGAAAAGGGCAGAATACCTTTCACATCAATAATGATGGAAGTCCCGATTGGCCAGCCAGACATTCGAGTCAGATGTTTGATGTTTCTATTGGCTAGCTGGTTCGACCCCTGTCCTCCAATCTGGTCTATGGCATCACACTTGAGACTTAAAGTCACAGAAAGATTGTAGTCACCCGTCTGTGATCAGCGGTTATGCAAGCTTCATATCTCATGAAACTCAATCAGTCTGTGAGGAGAGAAAGTGTCAGACGTCTGATGACAGATGGAAAACATATTATTCTGAACCCTAAAAGAATCATCTCTGTAGAGTTGAAGCCCTTTCATTGTAGTTCCATCCACCTTAAAAACCAAAGACAGGTGCATGTAAATGAGCAGCATCATATCAGGCAATTGGCAGCACAGGTAGTCAATAGGAAGGGATAAGAAAAGAAAAAGTTGAAGTTACCTGTGAAGGATAAAGTAAATATTTCATCACTTTCCAGCAACAGAATTAATGTGTTATATTTTCTTGCTGTGCTGAGTCTTCGTGAGGGTGCTCTTAAGTTCACTGAACTTTTCTTAGTTGAGGGTTTATGAATGCGAGTCAGCCTAGTTATGTTTCCCCCCCCCCTTGCTCTCCTGCTGAGCATACTGCTCAAGAGTCACAGGGTGACCCAGGCGTGCGTGTTGGTGAAAACCAGACAGGTCCAGTTGTAAGCTGGCTGTGTTCTTCTAAGAATAGGCACACTCGACAGCCCACAGCAGCGCAGCCATGCACGCTCATTTATCCTGCAGTTTAGTTTGTCATCTGCTGATCAGTTTCACTAAAAAGAAAGCAAAATTCATTTTCCAGCAGTCAACACTGTTTTATATTCTTTATGGTCTGTATTTGCATAGCGCTTTACTTGGTCCTAAGGACCCCAAAGCGCTTTACACTACACACAATCATCCACCCATTCGCACACACATTCACAGACTGGTGATGGCAAGCTACAGTGTAGCCACAGCCGCCCTGGGGCGCACTGACAGAGGTGAGGCTGCCGGACACTGCCGCCACTGGCGCCACCGGGCCCTCTGACCACCACCAGTAGGCAACGTTGAAGTGTCGTTGTGCCCAAGGACACAACGACCGAGATTGTCGGAGCCGGGGCTCAAACCGGCAACCTTCCGATTACAAGACAAACGCCCAACTCTTGAGCCACGATCGCCCCGTAGCCATGATCGCCCCGTATTCAATTCAATTCAATTCAATTTTATTTATATAGCGCCAAATCACAACAAAAGTCGCCTCAAGGCGCTTCGTAGATACAGAGAAAAACCCAACAATCATATGACCCCCTATGAGCAAGCACTTTGGCGACAGTGGGAAGGAAAAACTCCCTTTTAACAGGAAGAAACCTCCGGCAGAACCAGGCTCAGGGGCGGCCATCTGCTGCGACTGGTTGGGGTGAGAGAAGGAAGACAGGATAAAAGACATGCTGTGGAAGAGAGACAGAGGTTAATAACAGATATGATTCAATGCAGAGAGGTCTGTTAATACATAGTGAGTGAGAAAGGTGACTGGAAAGGAAAAACTCAATGCATCATGGGAATCGTATTATTTAAATATTTCTTTAAATTGTAAAACACTGTAACTTGTCTTATGGAGCCATCATCATTAATTTTATACTCAATCCCACAAAACAGTCACTATAAATGTGATGTTTTTATTTCAAAGGCCAAGAGAATACATTCCAGCAAGAAGTCTGTGTTAGTCCATTATTGGGTTGGTACACAAGCAGTAGGGAGAAGTTTCACGTTATGTCTCCATCACTGGTTCGGATCATTGACTTCAATTTATTTCAAAAAAGAAGACTGTAAAATTGTTTTCAGTAAAAGTGGAAATACCATTTCTATTTCATTTTACTTTGTGTACTACAATCTGAACTACTGTTCTAAACGTTCATGTATCAACTGTGTATTCATTCTTTCTCATTATTTGGAAAATGGAGCCCCCCATAGAGTCAGAACAACTATGAGCATAACGTAGACACAAATTAAGAAAGCACACAAGTATGCTAGCTCAGAATAAGCACGTCATGCACATCATGCACAAATTCTATTTCAGTGTGGCTGAGCGAGTTTAGTTCAGGCTTCCTCTGAATCCTTGAACACACTGGATGTTTTATTGAATGTTGCACAAAACTCATTTAAAATTCGATTGAGGGCTCATGGTGAATCATCAGACTAGCGGCTGCCCTAAAGACAGAACAAACCAGGGTGGCTCAGAAGAACAAAATGTCACTATCGTTGTAGGGGATGAAAAAACTGTCACACGTTGGACAAATGATGTGATTCTTCCAGTGTATGGTAGGCATCAAACGCCAAGAAGAATGTCATGTTTACACAGAGCTCTGTAATGGCCTTAGAGGAATTTTGGATTTAATTTTATTATGTCGCTAATTCTCCAGCTGAAAACAAAATCGCAAATGTTTTATAGCTAGAAACAATTGTACCATGGCACAAGAATTGGGGTACGGTATTGTGGATGCTTGCATACTCATTTTGTTCTTGGTTTCAGAATTGTTTTACCCCTATTCATTATTCCTTTAGAATTTTTCCTCAAAGCCCATTTAATCTCCTCCATATAACATATGTAATTACATTCTTTCCTCTCTATCGGTAACTTTCAGCATCCTTTTTTAGATCTCCTAGGTCTCCTCGTTGAAGATTTTGTTATCAGATATTTTGTGATGTATAGAGAGGACTGGGGAGTTTTTGCTAGTGTGGTGACTCCCGAGTCCAGATCCTGGACCAGGAGGAGGCTTCCTGAGGTTAAAGCCTGCTGATAAATCTGCAGTGAGTTGGGATCAGAATCCATTAAGACTTAAAGTGGTAATTAGTTAGTATTCTAGAGCTGAGGCAGCCTTCAATAGAAGCAGTGACAGCAGGACACAGATTTACCTGCACTGTCACATTCAAAGCCACTGGCACCTCCTTCCTGTCAGGGTTAGAATAGAGGAAAGTTGGGGGAGGTCGTAGTGGGGGTTCATGCAGGAACACAGAAACGGAAATTCATGTAACACTCCAAGGGTAATTGACTATAAAACACAGCAGTGTTGTAGGGGAGAGAAAGCTCTGCCCGGTGCCCCCAAAACCTCTTGCCAAACATTCACACGTGTGTGTATACGTCTGTGCCTCTGCCAGCGGAAGCAGTTTGTTCAGATTTCTGTGGTGGGAGGAAAACTCTTGCCCTAGTGATGGATGACATGGTCACTGCTGGGTCACTAGAGTGGGTGTTGGTGGGTAAAAGAGAGGAGGAAAGAAGTGTCAGAAGAGAGAAGGGGAAATATGACCCAAAGAAAAAATAGATGCAAAAAAAAAAAGAAAGAAGAGAGGGGACAAAAAATGAATAACTAGATTATCTTCCTTTAATACACCCCGAGGGCTAAACCGTTTCCTAATCTCCATGTTCTCATTTTAAGACGCCTGCAATTCTGAGGGCATGTGAAACACAAGCAACAGATAAGTGGACTATAGAGACGCTGTGAAGATAACATTACTGGAGTTGACAAAAAAGTGGGAAGCTTTTTCTGCCTGACAACTCTCATCCTGCTTGTAAAGTTATCACTGATTTCCAGCCAATAAACCCATCACTAATATTTTTATGTGATTTATTTGGATGTTACTATTATTTATGTTGTGCATAGCTCTGGGCAAACGACTTTGAAGTATCAGAAATGCTTTGAAGTCATAAGCATGTTATAGCCTGGCTCAAAGAGTGTGACGTGAAATTAGAGCAACACAAGAAGTAACTAAGAAAATGGGAATTTAATCAAACAAGGATCTTTGTCATTTGGAAGATAATGAATTTGTCAGGCCAGTAGTGTTAAGTATGTAAGGAGAGTTGGGATTGAATTCGGAGAGCAAAACAAATCTAAAGAGTATTTGGAAGAATGAAGGAAAGAGCCTGGAAGACGAGGATGCCAGAGTGAAAGAATGAGGACACTGTGCAGGTGTAGCTCGTGCATCTGATCTGCACCCGCAGGACAAATGGACTGGTACTTACATAGCGCCTTTCCTCTCAGTAGAGCACTCGAAGTGCTTTCAGAACAGCAGAAAAAAGAAGACAGAAAATACCTAGTCCCTGAGTAGCCTAGGAGTTTAGAGGAACAATACACAGTATTGTTTGACGTATTTGTAGGTCTCCGTTTTCTTTCCTTTGCTTGTAAGCGCAACAGAGAGACATTTGTGCTTGGCTGATTTGGCTCTCTTGGAATTGGGCCATTCGATACTATGTTGGCTTTCACAAAAATACCCCCAAAACGTGATAATGTCAAGGTCAGCAGCCTAGAGGAGAGCAGGGCCACACACGTGCAGTTTACACAAGCAGGAAATAGAAAGTAGGAATTGAGAGAGAGTAATGTGCAAATAAGTAAACACACATAGAGCTTAGATTTTAAGATCTGTACATGTGTATCAAAAAAGTCTGCAACATATACTGTAGTGCAGGGGTGTCGAACTCCAGGCCTCGAGGGCCGGTGTCCTGTGCGTTTTAGATATCACTCTGGGTCAACACACCTGAATCAAATGACTAGTTCATTACCAGGCTTCTGGAGAACTTGGCTGTATCCCAATTCAGGGTCTGCAGCCTTAAAGGCCGCATTTTAAGGCCGATTACGTCACAGCGACGCGACAAAGGCTGTCCCAATTCGAAGGCTGCTCAAAATGCGGCCCTCAAATGCCTCCTTCATTTCCCTGAATTTTAAGGACGTGGCGGTGTAGACTTCGTGGCCCAACATATCCCAGAATGCATAGCGCGGCGGTGGATGTGGATAATTTTGCCGAAAAAAAACGGCGGATGAGGGGCGCCCGAAGAGTAACTTAGTAAACTAAGTACTGAATATTATGTCACTTATTTATGTGCAAATGTTTAATAACGAAGAACATGAAAACATTACTGTTGGCCACATGTCAGCAAAGTTATGTGACATTAGTGACGTTTGTACTAACTTGGTTTTAAAGTCTTTACTTTAAAATATACGCCGTTCAATAGCTGAGCTTAATCTTACAGAGAATGATCAAAGCTCATGTAGAAACAAACAAACAAATGAACAAAATATTTTCTCCTTCATTTCTGTCAAACAAAACTGTATGAAACGTTTCCAGCTGTTAGTATCATGGTTGCTAGGCAACCCAGGCAGCGCAACGGAGGCCAGACCGTCCCATTTCACAAGCCTCGCACTTCCGGCCTTAGCGGTCTTTAAGTTCGCGGCCCTTGAGGATGCGTACTTTAAGGCTGCAGCCCCCGAATTGGGATACAGCCCTTCAAGACATGTTGAGGAGGTCATTTAGCCATTTAAATCAGCTGTGTTGGATCAAGGAGACATCTAAAACCTGCAGGACACCGGCCCTGGAGGCCTGGAGTTCGACACCTGTGCTGTAGTGTATTGAAAGTGGCACATGCAGTTACAATGCATGCACCATTTCAAGTAAAAAACTACTCTAAATCATCCCTAACACGTTTGTATTGTGTACTGAGTATGGGCATAATTACAAGCACGAATCTTTTAAAAGTACGGTGTCCATACACTGAATACACAATATGTTAGAAGTTTGGTATAACCATCAGATCACCAGTCAATGCCCATGCAACTTTACATCACTGCAGAAGAGTTTGGGCTCTGAGGCATCCTACAATTTTAAGACACTCACATCTTCATTTTCCTAGCTATGGGGATCTATATCCATCCTTTATTTACAGTCTCTTTTCACACCTAGCTCATGAGGAATATAATATATGAGGTCTATGCGAAGGTCAATCAAGAATCCAGTGCTTGCATGAAAGGATTAACTTTGTTCATCCTGAAAAACACTTTAAATGTGTTGTTGACGTGATGCTTTGCATGAAATACACACATACCTGTGAATAAACCTTTAACTTTTTTTACATAAAACTTTAATGATTTTTCTGCTGTGTGTGTTTGTGTGTATATGTGCAGTATTCCTGACCTGGGTGAACTGCTCCAGTGTGCGTTGGGCGACAAGGATCCAGGACATTTTCACTATAGGAAAACTTCTCGCACTAGTTCTCATTATAATAGTAGGACTTGTCCAAATTTCTAGAGGTAAACACACACACGTGCACACATGCATAAAAAATGTTTTTCAGTAATTGGTAACAGTAATTTCTGTGCTTTGGACATGTTTCATCTCTGGTTTTATTGCATTAAAATGATTAGTGATTAACCAACAATTATTTTACGGTTTTTATTTGCCCGTTCTATATTTCTCATCTTACATCCAGGTCATTACGATGCCCTGCAGCCCAGTGTGGCCTTTGAATTCAGTCAGGACCCCTCAGTGGGACAGATAGCTCTGGCCTTCCTCCAGGCCTCCTTTGCCTACAGCGGCTGGAATTTCCTCAACTACGTCACAGAGGAGGTCGTAGAGCCGCGCAAGTACGATATGCATAAGCAAAGCTAGCAGACACACCACAAGTTTTTCTTAAGTTCTGCCCCATATCATTATTATTTTTCCTGTCATCAGGAACCTGCCCCGTGCCATCTACATTTCCATCCCACTGGTGACCCTTGTCTACACTATGACCAACATTGCCTACTTCTCCTCCATGACCCCAGAGGAGCTCCTCAGCTCTAATGCTGTGGCAGTGGTGAGCAGCTCTCCGGCGCCATGACCGGATATTTTACAAACCCAGTTCTGAAAAAGCTGAGACACTGTGGAAAATGTAAAACAGAATGCAATAACTGAACTCATGAATCCATATTTTATTCAAAGCAGCACATAGAAAACATAGCAATGTCAACTTTTTTAATTAAAAATGAGCCAGTATTTTTCTTAAAATGGGACATTTTCTCAGTTTGAACATTTGAGTCGTTTTCTATGTTCTAAAATGTAGTTTTATTAGATTTGCAAATCATAAAACTATTTCTGTTTACATTGCACACAGTGTCCACATTTTTGGAATTCAGGCTGTATATGCAAACTCGTTTCAGCTCATATACTGCTAAAGTCAACAGACATTCCAGGCTCCAGTTGTGTATTTGCAATCCTGTCACATGTCGAGCAGCGGTCACTTCAGTCACTGCTTACGCATGCAGTTTACTTTTACATCATTAATGGTTATTTTAGTTTGGCAAGTAGCAGGTTGCTGGTTTGATTCCAGCCTGAGACATTAATCCCCTTTGGGATTGCATCAGGAATTGCATCCAGCATAAAAGTCTGCCAAATCAAACATGTGGAGCCCCTTGTAGTGAGGGAGCAACTGAAAGTTGTTGTTTTTTGATCGGTTGTTATTACAACTCATTGCATTTCAATGACATACCAAAGATCGAGACTATTTTTTCTCGATCTTGAGTTCACACCTGAAAAACATTGAAAATATACTTTAAAAAATTCTATCTCGTACCTACGTGCATATATAACCATAGTTTTATAGTGGTATGCAGGCAGGCTGTTAAAAAGGCTATTTAATCTTTCAGTGAATCAATCAATTAATGCATTAATCGAGGGGACTGATGAATTAATAAATAATTCATTTAATCAACATGTCGCTCATCTGGACAATCACTTTTTGTGTTTTTTCAGACATTTGGGGAGAAACTGCTGGGAATGTTTTCATGGGTGATGCCAATCTCTGTAGCTTTGTCCACCTTTGGAGGAATTAATGGATATTTGTTTACCTCCTCCAGGTACAGCACAAACGCTTTGTCTTGCATTATACAACACCAAACCCTAATTTTTACTTATTTTTACTGCTGTTTCTTCAAAATAACGTGTATAACATGTGTAAATATGTCTCTTGTTAGATTGTGTTTCTCTGGCGCCAGAGAGGGTCACCTTCCTTATCTGCTGGCAATGATCCACCTAAAAAACTGCACACCAATTCCTGCCCTGCTGCTCTGCGTACGTTTCACTCTAACAGGTTTATTCAGCTGTGTAGCTTCAAAACAGAGATTCAGTGCTTTAATTTTCTCTTGTTTGAACCTGTTCTGTCCTACAGTGCTTTGCCACAGTTGTCATCCTGTGTATTGGGGAGACACACAACCTGATCAACTATGTGTCCTTTATCAACTATTTGTCCTATGGGGTAACCATTGCCGGCCTTCTCTACCTCCGCAAGAAAAGGCCCAACCTGGCTAGACCTATAAAGGTATGGCACTTGTTTTATCTGGAGGTATAACTTAACCACAATAAAAGCAGATTATAGTGAGGAATTTAAAAAAATGAAAATAGGAAAATTATGTAAGGCAGAAAGAAAAAAATAGAAATTTGAAATAAGCTTAAAAAGCTGACAGATTCAAATAAAAGTATTTAATTTTGAATTAAATTATAATAATTCGATTTTTTTTAAACAAAGGCAAATCAATTATAAAATTAAGCTTCCCATTACATCAAATCAATAATTTTTTAAAAATTTCTATTCAAAGGCTCTGCACAGTGTGTCATTTTTAATGCATTTAATAATGTAAAACAAAGAAGACAGTGTAATGTATAGACTGGTGATGTAGACATACAGGCTAATTTTCATATAGTAGGTTGGGTTACATATAAACACAACTGTTAATTGTTGCCTGTAGTCAAAAAAAAAACATATTTTATTGGACTTGACTTTGACTTTTCTGTGTGTACTACACACATAAACACAAGTAGTCTGCAATGAATGTGTCACAGTAATCTGTGCATTTAGCATAGGAAACTGAGAGCTCCCAGCAGTCTGACTTGTGTACCACTAAGTTAGCATGCATATTGTTT
The DNA here is from genome assembly GCF_056152115.1 of Neolamprologus brichardi. NCBI lineage: Eukaryota > Metazoa > Chordata > Actinopteri > Cichliformes > Cichlidae > Neolamprologus > Neolamprologus brichardi. Next base: position 6,195,778 of record NC_142104.1, on the reverse strand, counting down.
TGGCGCCCCCTGGTGTCACAAATGGCAGTTACATGACATTAGTTAGTGCACAAATATCATCCACTACTTCCTTTTTTCTGTTTACATTCATTCTCCTGTATGCCATTCCCTCCAATCGCTCACTGTTTTCACTTTTATTGTCAAATAAAAGCTGAAAATTAAAATAAAAAGTAAAAACAAACAAATAAGTATTACATTGTAATACATTAAAGCATTAAATTAAATGTCCAAAATTAGTTTTTGATAATATCCCAGACAAATATATGTACATGTTTATATATTTGGATGCTACATGCAGAGACAGTATGGGTTTACAAATGTAAAAAGAAATAAAAAGGTAAAGAAAAAAGATAATTATGTTCATTGCAGATAAATCAACATATTTACAGTGGCGAGGGTTTTTGTACAAATGTGTTTTTGTTCTGTGTAGGTGAACCTGTTGATCCCGATCAGCTACCTGATCTTCTGGGCTGTGCTGCTGGGCTTCAGCCTGTACTCTGAACCAGTGGTTTGTGGCCTGGGTATGGTTATCATGTTGACTGGAGTCCCTGTATACTTTGTGGGTGTGCAGTGGAAGGAGAAACCCAAATGGCTCTATAGATTAGTTGGTGAGTTGGTTTGTGCCAGCGTACAGAACATATTAACTATTTATGTCAGCAGTAATTCCATCTGAGTCTAACTGCTCATGATGCCTTTTGTATTGCAGAAAAACTCACGTACAAGGGCCAGAAGGTGTGTTATGTGGTGTTTCCTCAGGAAGACCCCTCAGAAACTGAGCCCCTCACTGCCAAAGCTACTGACTGAGGAGTGAAGTCAAACCAGGACTTCCCCTTTTGCATCAACGTCAATACTTCCCGTTATCGTCTTAAACGTGTTCTTGTTTGGTCAGTGAAGCACGAAGAGAAAGTGTCATATATTTTTGCACAGGTGTGGACTGGATCGGGCTGGCATGGAGCCCATTTTACCCAGTGCATGTGTTTTTAACTTTTTGGTTTTGCTGTCCATCCGTTGTCATCACCAGCATGCAAAGTTTTATTTTTCATACAGATCCTTATCCTTTCCCTTCTTACTCAAAGAATCTCCATTCTGTTCCGAGTCTGTTTCTTCTTCACTTCCAGGATGCTTCCAGCATGCTAATGTGCCTTATGAAATATAGACGTGTGTATAGTGTGTTGGTTGTGCGGGTATTTGGAGTGTGTAATGTCTTATATGGAATAAGATAAATATGCAAGCAGTTTCTGCACTTAGCAATACTTCTCTATAACTGCTGCTACTTTGCACTTTGCTTTACTAATTACTCACATGATGCTCACTGTTGATCTGTTGTGGATGAGTAATTTGTTCTGTCTATATCTCTGCTTGGCTACAGAATCTGGCTGTTCTATTTTCTTTCCACTGATTTTTTTAAAAATAATTATGATTATATCACTTTTCCCTCATGAGAGATGCTGTTGCTGCCTTAATGTTTTTATTAGAGACACTCATCTCTCCCAGTTATTTTTAAAAAGACGGGCAAGACCATGACTGGTTCTTGCAGGATTTTGTTGCTTCAGCAGTGATTTCATCTCTGGGTTCCCACTGTGAAACCTCTCAAGGTGCTCGACCAGCCAAAACAGTTATTACACTCTTGACCTGTTGTGATACAGTATTTGAGCACTAATGAGTTGTTGCATAACTCAGAATCTGATTGACAGACGGCTGGCAGTGGATGTTTACTTGACCTCTCACTTCCCCAAAAGCCACTACAATGACCGTTAACTCAATATCGCTTATCCACTGATCAGCTGGCTTAACATGACACTGCTGACATCACAGAGTTGGATTAACATCCTGTTTGTATTCCATGACCTCTTGGACTTCCTGTATTAGTCAACATTGTTGATGTATTATGGCCCAGACCTGGTCAAACTTGCAACCTCAGTAACTTTGCATTTACTGTGGTCCAGGAGATATTGTTGTTGTTGCTGCCTTATCGTATTTGAGTATTCTCTTAATATCTCTTTTATGTTGTACATATAACAAACAAATGAAGGTTGGGGCCTTTGGCCTTTTAAAATGAGAAGTAAACCAGCAGCATTGAACTTTATTGAACGTGCAGTCCCTTTCTCAGCCCGTAGCTGCTGGGAACTCCATGAAAAGAGACTCTGTCCTGCCATGTCCCGGTGCTTTTAGCTCTGAGAGCTGTAAATACTGTGTGACAAAAATAAACTTTTAAAAACGCACCAGGGGCTTCTACAAAGATGACATTCCTCAAACATGTTGTGGTACATTTGTATACTGTATAATGGGTGTACCTTTGTTTTGTAAAAGAGTGAAGTTGTAAATTAATAACAATGTAATTGATCATTAAATATAGCGACTTCGAAGAAACTCGGCGCGTCGTCTCCTCTGTGGGATCCTTTTTAGCACCATCAGGTCAAAAATGGGGATTTCTGTGCTAATTAAGTAAGTCGTTGGTTTTCAAGCTTTTTCTGGCATGACCCACTTCGGAAGCTTGGCAGCTGCTATAATAGGTTTTAGCAAATTTTCAGCACTATAATATCTGGAATTATTTTTTTCTTAACAGATTTTAATGGTTTTGTTTTTCCTCTGGTTGTTCATGACCCACCTGCAGTGGCTCAAAGTTTGAAGTAAGATAAGATAAGCCAAAGGTAACTACTGTGCAAAATAAACTATGTACCAGTAGTACGTTGGTGGTTGCACTTGAGTAGTTTGATGCCGTTTACTATAGTACATTTTACTATGAAAAACCAGAATGTGAGTGACGTAGTAGCTCATCCAGCTATAATCCACCACAGTTTACAGGTTATTGTATCATTTAAAGCACAGAAAAGCAAATTATACGTTTTGTTTTCATTGCACAATCTAATGAGGACAATTTGTGTGCACATTACGCTCACACATCACATTAACTCACCGGTCTTTTGGCGACGAGTTAAAAGAAAAAAGAAGAAAAAAAAACAGAAAATACATTTTGAAGTTTATTTATTGCAGGCACAGGAAAATTATGATTAGCAGAACATTAAACAGAATTTTGGATCTGCAAACCCAACAATGCCATGGCAGCATTTCTCTTGCAGCACAAAACATACAAACATAATTCTCAAAACGTGAGAAACAAACAAACATCATCTTCAGCCTGTGAAGGGAACAAAGCTTCAAACTCAAGTCTCTAATGATGATATTATCAGACAGACGCTTTCAGCAGAACTTTACTTTCCAGTCGCCACAATCCAGTGTGCTTACCTGTGCACAAAACTATACAAAAGTACAGCTATTACTAAAGCATACTGAAGACATTTTGCTAAAGCATAAACACTGAAATTCGGGGAACAGAAAAGACACACTTATCTAAACTGACAGATCATAATCATCAACCTAACCACATTAGTAGTCAGTGTAACACAATTTCACTAAAGATTGTACCAAATTACCATGACTCTCCTCAAGCTGATGACTACATCCTGAATAAATCACTATTTAAATACAATGGAAGAAGACCTGAAAGGTTCCCTTTCTCTTACTCTTCCCTGTAATAATCCCAGAGCTGAGATTTCTGACATATTAGTGCACTGTACCTCCAGATCAGTCATATTTAATAATCCCATGACATGTATAAAAGAGTGTTGTCTAGACAAAGACAAATCTAATCTCTTCAAACAGGTAAACCACAGAGTTGATTCATAAACCCTCCTTTGACCATTGCAACAACAGGGAAAACCCATTAAGGCGTTTATAATGCATGTCTCTAAATCCCAAAGCAAGATACGCATTCTTTTTCCAGACAGCAGCTAAACTATTTCACTTTAAGCTAAATGAGGACGGATGAGTTTTAAATAGACTTACAAGAGAACACAAGTAAAACATCTGTAAAACTATAAATAAATAAACTTAGCTTATTTTTTGATATTTCAAAGAAAGAACTGAAGATGAGAACAGATTATGAGGCAGAAATTAGTTGGAAGGACTATGGAGATATCTCTAATGGCACATAACATATAGCAGCTGTTCTTGGCAAAACTTGTAGGGTAGCATGGCACATTCAGCTCATTTTAAAGAAAAACAAACAGTAGGAACGATCTAGTTTTTCCACACGAAATGGCATTCTGGTCAATTGTCTTTTGCTCCAAACCCACACTACTTATTGGCTTCTTATTCTTCTAGTATAAATATCCTGCAGCACAAGTGGGGGGGGATCACTGATATTCATAACAAAAGAAGACTGGTACATTCTTTAAAGGTCCAACAGTGATTAGCGAAATGTTACCAGTGTCAAAAAGCAGCCCAGAAACAGGCAATAACTTCAAGGCAGAAAGAGAAACGTAAAGCAAAACTTTGTACAGGTCTCCACTGAAGACTTGAAAATAGAGGTCTTTGCTTAAGCGTCCAGTATTAGAAAATTCCACAGCATAGATTTGAATTTCCACCAGAATAAACCAGCAGTCCAGACATCCACGGTGACCCAGTCATCGACTGGGATGAAGAGTGAACAAACAGTATTTCCACGTGAAGCTCCTCTTTCCAAAGTTTCTTGGGCATTCACATACAGTCAGTGCACTGAATGGAGGTCAATGCAAACACTCATATACATATATATATAAAGTCGGGTTCATTTAAAAGGATCGACTTTGTTTAATGGGACAGGTTTGGTTTATTATGAAAAGGATGAGAGGCTGAACAGAGTTAGAGGCAATATTCTTGGACTCACTTTGTAAATCTTCATCCAAGTTTGGCTTTTTTTTTTTTACTGATCATTCATGAAGATAAAAACTAAAGCTACAATTGATAAAAGTGAATAAATAAGTTCTTGATGTTTCTTAAAAGTGGTCAAAATAGTGTCTGATGAATCAATACTGACACTGCACAAGTGTTAAAGGAAAAGTTGATATTTTTTCTGGGAGATAAGCTTGCAAATTCTCAATTATAAATATATACTATAGCTTGCACCTACTTAGCTTAGCACAAGGTTATAAAACAGAGGGGAAAACTAGCTTTAATGACTGCCTTCAGACAGAAACTATCCTAGCCTGCACTTGGGTAACCTAGACTACCAGGTGTGCTATTTTCATCAAACTCTCCACAGGAAAATATAAAAACCTATTAAAAAAAATATCAAACCTTTTTCCGACACGGTTCAAAGCTGTATTTCAAGACATTTCTTACTGTCGACAAATCGCACAACAAGACCAAAATCAACCAGTGATATCTGTAATGGTCTGTTATTATGTAACCATGAAGAACAAATCCCTGAACAATCCCTGAATATTGAATATTGACTCTTCATGGAAATGTAGAGTCAATATTCAGCTCAATATTCCATCTATTTATCATCATATTTATCAATGTGTAAAATAAGATTTTATAAGGAAATTACAAAAATGTGTTAAATAATGAATAAATACATAAGAATTTCAAACTCCTGCTTCCACGAGTGCACCTCGTAATCTGTTCGATGTCCACGGCTTTGTCTGATTTCTCTTCTTACTGCTGTTTTGTCTTTAAGAAGGTTGATGTGGACAAATCACAGGATTTGTTGCCAATATTTAAAAAAAAATGTAAAATTTCAGCAACTACATCCTTAATTGATGCACTCAGCCGTGGCATATTAATGATGTCATACAGCAAAAACAACTAACATAAACAATAAAAGGGAACAAGAAAGAATAGAGGATCGATCAGATCAATTTGTGTGTTCACTCATTAGGCTGTTACGGCTCACAGTATATAGCGGTGCATAATGGCTTTGGGTAAAGACATAAAGGCTGTTTTGGCATTTCAGATACATTTTGCCAGTAGTGGGTTGAATTAGTACTTGTGGCCAAAACTGGATTTAATCTTTTGGAACAAATTCAGGGTAAATATCATAACGGGCTAATTGGGGCTATCTGTTTGCATTTAATTAAAGTAGTTAAGCTCTGGCATGAGCTTTAGAAAGCAATTTACAGGAAGAACGACTAATGCTGGTTTTATTCGTCTTAGGATAAGACTGCATGTGCGTAATCGTTTGTAACTGCACATTTTATGCATTCAAATAATGAAATGTAGTGATATTTATTGAGTTTCATATTGTACCCCCTCTAAATGAAGGCTGAAGTACAGGTTCTCACCTCTGACTCTGGTGGAGTCACATCTCAAGGACACTTTATCAGAACGGATATTGCAATTGCCAGCTCTCGACAGTGAGGAGAGCGTCATCCTAAACTTTTCAGCACAGCGTCTCCCTTCCTAAATCTCCTCCCTCTTCACTGATGCTTCTGCCGAACCTGCATAGGCTGCTTCTTGCCTCTGGTTTCGTCTCATCCCTGCTTGGCACGTTCACAGTAAACTGGCTGTCACTGTCCTCTGGTTTCACAGAGGAAAATAAGGGCTCGGTGGGTGAAGTCACCTCTGAACCCTGTGGTTGAGGTTGAGTCGATGGTGTCTGGGAACTGCTGGGAAACACAGGGGGTGAAATAGGGGACAAAGGTCCTAAGGGGGAGTAACGTCTTAAGGAAACCCCCTTCAGGTTAACTGCAAGCTCCAGAACCAATTTTCTAGATGCCCGGGGTGGGCACAGGGGTACAGAGGCTTCCTGGGGGGAGAGAGGAAGTCCACTTTGTACTGAGGAGTCACTCTGGCAAGGAGTGGGAGGTGAAGACTCTGCAGCCCTGCTGCCATCTCTGCTGACAGGTGACAGGTCTTCTTCCTCCTCTGGACTGTCCACTGAATGAAAGGAGAGAGGCGATGCAGGGCTCTCCGGCAGGTCCACACCCACTACGTCAGACCCACCTGCAGGCACGGCCCTGCTCTGAGGTCCCTGCTCCCCGACAGTCCGGTAGCTGTGAAGCCCTAGTGTGATCTGCGTGGGTCCAGGGGGATCCAGGAGTGGGGCGTGGCCTCTGCCTCGTCCTCCACTACGGAACAAGCGATTCCACAGATGGCCTAGACGTCGTCTGGAAGAGGAGGAAGTGGAGCGGCGAGTTGAGTGACGCCTTATCTGCCTGCGCATTGCCAACCGAAGATTCTGTAACACTGAAGCCTGGATGACGGGGGATTAAAACAGAAACAAGCTGAAGTTCATTTCTGTCTAAATGCAGCGTCGCCAGTGTCTGTTAGTGTGTGCGAATTTGTTACCTGGGTGGGATTGTATACAGGAAAATCTTCCACCGGAGGGATAAGACCCTGGGCTATTAACTGACCATATGAAGGAGGAGCCTCTCTTTGGACAAAGTCGGCCTCCATGCGAGTCATCTGCGTCTCAAAAGCTCTGTAAAGGAGTGAGGAAGGAAAAAACGGAGCAGGATTAGGGAAAATCAGGAAAACTATTTGAAAACCCACAAAAATACTTTCACTGCTACAGTTTCTGGCAGCTGCAACAATAAACACCATCCCAGCGTTTCTCTGACTTAACATTCACTTAGCGGCAGAATGAGGGCCCACCTGTACTCTCGGTTCCTGAGGGAGTGCAGTTTAAGGGCACAGCCAAGAGCAATAACCAACAGGAGACTGCAGACCAGACTGCCGATCAGGGCAGCTGTGATCACTTTCCTGGGCACTGCTGCCAAGCAGTCCCTCTCATCGCTTCCATCTAAACAGTCCTCCTGGCCGTCACAGCGCCACGTCTCAAAGATACACAGGTTAGTCCCACAGTGGAAGTTTCCAGGTTGGCAATCGTAGCAGTTCTTCTCGTCCGACCCATCTGGACACCTCTTCTGGTTGTTGCAGCGTTCAGAGGCTGGGTAACACATTCCTGTACCACCCTCGCAGGGGAACTCTCCATCTGGACACATCGGACAGCCCTCCTCATCTCGACCAGATGGGCAGTGCCAGTAGCCGTCACAGCGCTGGCGTTCAGAGTAACAGCCCTGATCACTGCCGCAGGGACGCTCGCCAGGAAAACAGTAACCTTTCACCTGGTAGGATGGAGGAGAAATGCATCACTGTCTAGACACAGAAAGGACAACTTGTACTATACTTAACTGACTGTGTTTTCTGAACAAAAAGAGCAGTTACTGTTTCTAAATCAGTCAGTTTGGATTAAAACAGATCCAAAAAGAAAAACTCTGTAACTTTTAACAAATTAAAAGTTTTAAACAACTTTTAAAAAAGAGGTTGAAAGAATTTCAAAGGATAGATGAGAATAAACGATGAATGAAATGAACGTTAGCCAACCTCAGTACCTGATATGTAGCATTGAAACCATGCCCCGGACTGTGAGGCTGGGCCATGTACAAAACGCTCATCTGTCCCCGGCTCGACTCCAACAGGGCGGGCCGCCTGTTGTTGTGATATGACAACACCTGTAACAGATGCTCCGCTCGCTGCAGCAGGCCGTCATAGACATGCAGCAAATCTCCAGGCCCCAGCTGCAGGTCCAGCTGCAGAACAATGGGCTTAGGATCCTGAGTGTCCAACAACCAGGAGCATCTCAGCTCAGTGTCGCCGCTACGGTTCGCACGGAAAAAATCGGGAGAGGCAAACGAGCCATAAAAGTTCCCCAGACGTTTGCCACAAGTAGTGTCAGGGCAACCCAGTTCGTCGCTTCCATCGTGGCAGTCCCGGGCTCCGTTGCAGCGCAGGCCCGTGGGCAGGCATCGGGTGGACTGGCCCTCGGTGCACGGCAGAGAGCCAAAGGGGCAGAGGCCCGGCTGCGCCTCAGTGGGAGTCGGCAAGCAGCTGCGTTCATCCGAGGCATCCCCACATTCATCCTGACCGTTGCACTTCCAGGAGCGAGGAAGACACTTCCCATTCCCACAGAGGAATTCATCTGACTGACAGCTGCTCTGACCTAGGTGACCTAAAAAAGAATATGTCTGGTTAGCTGCTAAAACATCACTTTTCCCCCCCAAGAGATAGTTGCCAGTCTCATCTGTCTGCCATGTCCAACTGCAATCAATATCACAGGTTTTAGGCTTTTCTCAGCTTTTTTTAAAAAAGACAAACCATAACAAAAAAAATGCAGTAGTATTGTGGATGATCATATCAAAACAAACCAAGCAGTAACCCTGTGTAAACATACAAAACAGCTCTATTAATACAACCCTCACAAAACTTTATTAAATCTCTGTTTTAATGCTGCGTCTTGACTAGGGCTGGGCTATATCATACCGTTCGCGGTAATACCGGTGTAATTTTGGGCAACGATGGGAAAATGAAATATCGCGATAGAATATGGGTAAAACGCGCGTGCGCAGTGTCTATGTTTACATACGCACATGGCGGCGACGCAGAATGAGAAGAGCGAAAGTGGATCGTTAAATGAAACGGATAAACTAGAATTGGTTTGTAAAAATGCTGCAACTTCAGTGGTGTGGAACTGGTTTTGCTTTCGTCCGTCAGATACACAACAAAGCACTATTTTTGGTAGAGCATGCTAGCGGGCCGACGTTAATACCGTGTTTTTTGGAAAATACGGCACACTTAAAATCAATCCTTTGATTTTTCTGAAAGTCGACAGTGCCCCTTATAATCCCGTGTGCCTTATGTATGAACTCTGGTTGTGTTTACTGACCTCGAAACGATTTTATGTACACGGCGCTCGAAAATCTGTCAAATGTTTCAGTACGACTTCGCTAAGCTACGAAGTCGCACCGCTTGATGGATTGTCGGAGCATTACGGCTATATTAAGCAGGCGCCTCGTGGAGTGATACGTACTGTGCTTCAACATAATATTACCGTATTGTGTGCGTATAACCTCTTTAAGTTTTGTGGATATTATACATGGTTATGCTGAGGATATGTCGACCAATTTCCACTGGAAATGCCTTTTGGTTAAACTGTCAGCAAGGAATTTGCATTTGCACTGTTACATTTTTATATAACTTTAATGCACATAAAAACAGCTGCTTGTTTAAGTGAAAATACATTGATGGGGTTTTTTGCACTAATAAAGTTGTGGAGTTGTAAAGTATTTTGTCTAGTGTCAATTATATCGTCAGTTATATCGTTATCACAAATTTTTAAATGTATATCGTGATAAATATTTTTGGTCATATCGCTCTGCTCTAGTCTTGACCTCTATGTTGTTATAACTGTTGTTACTGATGCATGCTCTGGTCTGCACAGAGATTCTGCTACTACTTTACCCACCTCATGTTTTCCACATATGCGCATAGAAGCATGGGGAGGTCCCAGAACAGATGCTTATGTTCAAATATAAAATACTGCAGGTGGCCCTGACGTAAATGTTGTAAACATGATAATTCCACTTTTATTTCATTTTATTTAATAATGAGGTTGCAGTGGGTGTTGCTAATGGATTAAACTGTAGAGGTTTTTCTAATATTTTCACGCACTCTGGTATGTTTATGGAGTGGATAAGCAATATGCAAATATTCTCCAGCTTACCTCTGATGTAAGAGAGTCGGAAGCCCTGGGCTTGCCCAGAGCTGTTGGCTTGAGAGTGGAAAAAGAGCCAAACACGCCCCCTGGTGGAGATGAAGGGCTGCGGCAGCACCGAGCCACATAGCCTGGATTCTCTCTTCCATGTAGGTGTCAGCAGGAGCCAGTCTCCCGTGCATTTTCCTGACTCCGCCAGGTCGAAGTTACGGAAACTGGAGCATGGAACATGAGTTTAGGTGACTCGGTTATAGAAATGTCACATGTATGCAGCGTATGTTTCAGGGACTCTACCTGATGGTAATAACTTCTCCTTGACCTCCCTGAATATGCCAGCTGCAGTTGACCCCAGCTGGGTAGTTTAAAGGCCAGGAAGGGCTGTAGATCACACCCCTCCGCTCTGTATGGATCTCCACCTGCTCGCTGCAGCCTGTCTCAAAAAAGACAGGGGAGATGGCAGCATACATATTAGGGAGGTCGGTCTGAATGCTCCTTGTGCACATCAGAACTAAGAACACTTGGCAGACATCGAGCATTACCAAAATGTTGGCTTCCACACTCTATAAACCGTTTTATCCACATTCTTTTATTTGTGACCGCTACAAAAACACTAAACGATTCACTGACAAGACAAATGACCTTAGTGCCATTGTGGGGAAGCTCCACGCTGATCACATGGAGCTTTAAACAGAAGCGGCAGCCAAACTGGCAGCCAAGGCAACAGCATCTCCTGCTGCCATCACACCATTACTCCAGGGAGCAACACAAATGTGTGAGCAGGCCAGGAAAAGCTCCAGGAATAACATGCAAACCTCTGTGTGGTGTGCAGGCACTGAATCCTGTTGTTTTTCTAAGTAAAGGCGCAGCGATCAAGCTACCGGCATCATAAATGTGGAATGGGAAGTATCTCATTTCATTCTTGTGCTGAAAGCAATAATGTAGAGCAGGCGCATTAATCATCGCATTACTGCTTAATGCCACAGAAAGAATGAAACACATGCAAGGAAACGCTGTCTAACAAGCCTCTTAATTAACCAGAACCACAGAGACAGAACATTAGCTCAACTATGATCCAGCACTGACACGCAGCAGGGAGTCTGCTGCTTAGTGCTGTTTGTTTCTGGCTTACTTGATGAATCAGTAAAGTCAGCAGAGTGAAGCAGGGTGGCGGAGAGAGGAATCGTTTAAGTGCAGATATCGACTATCCGCACTAACTTAGCACACACATAAATACCTACACATACTGGGCTGGACCAAGCTGCTACACAATGCTGTTGTTCGGTACAATGAATAAGAGAACTGAAGCACATTTTGACTGTTGTGTTTGTGTTTCATCTACTTTCAAACTCAGATGCTGGAAAAATCTGATCACAGAGAGAAAGAAAATTCACATTAACTCACTATTTCTGGTTTACCAACAGATGTAAAAAATAAGATTTAGCTGCTGTTTTATGCTTAAACTACAGAACATGAACAGTTCACCAACAATAGTTGCTCAGAGAGCAAACCTTTTCTCCATAAAAGGTGATTATTATGTCGATCCCGTGGCTGAGACTTAGCATCACGCTGGAATTATTAGATGTGAAACAACTGTTCCCGTGGTTTTTTTTAGGAGCTACCTTGGGTTAGGTGATGTAAACCTCAGTGGTGATGATAATATTTGTGTGTTTTCTAGCTTAACATATATCAAACCTGTAGTTTAATAGCTTTCAAACAAATGTAATGGAGTAAACCATGCCAAACTTTCACTGAAATGTGTATAAAGAGATATTAAGTTTTGGTTTTTTTTTGTTTTTTTTAAAAGCTTGAATAAAATACAAAAACATTTGAAATTGCATTTATAGCTTTTAAGGCATGTAAATGTCCCTTTTTAATTTCCTGCTCTGATTACAGTGAAGCGTACCTGAGAGAAACAAGTGGATTAAGGCTGCATTTCAGCATTAAGCCCTTCAGTTTTTAATCTGCATTGTTCTCAAAAACCACATAATCATGAGCTCAGGTAAAATGTGGAGATACTGAATGCAGTTGCAGCTTGTGTGTGTGTATTTGTGCATGCAACTTCAATCACCCTAGAACTTTATGTGTGAAAACATCAATTCTTTTTTTGACTTTTTGCTTTTTAAACCGCTTATCCAACTAGACTCGTGGACATCCTGGACAGGTTGCAAGCACAGGGGAACAGACAGCAACACAGGCTGGAGCACCAGGCATAAGGACAACATGCACACTGGACACATCAGCCAACCTCAAAGCTTGAAGGTTCCTGAGTTGGGATGGTGTGTTCCCCTTTAATCGTGCAAATCTCTTCTCTCCTCAGTCTCACATCACCCTGACTTAACATTCATGATCTTACCCTAACTACAACTTCTCTAACCCAAAAACCTAACCTGAACATATCCCTTTATCTTAATTTTTGAAGACCTGAATTATGTGGACTGGCTTTCTGTCCCCATAATGAAGACACAGTCCCGACCCCACACAATGTTAACACCTGGATCACACACACACACCTCCAAACTCTCACTCTGTGTCCCTTTAGCAGCCTTCCTCTTTATTTAAATGCCAATTAAGTGCAGGGTATGACAATGGAGGGGGGAGGAGGGGACCGTGGGGTTGACTGGCTGCAGAGAAGCAGTGATGTAATGCCGATAGCAGCAGTATCACATTTGCGAAAGCGCGTCCATGTTTCCACACTAACCGTGATCATTTACCCACCACAGATCAATAATCCCGCAGGTTTCTGCACAACGATAGCCTCTGTGCTCTCCCCCCATCCAATCAAAACAATGAAAACAAACCGTCTTCATCTATCAGATCACTTAATCAGAGACACACAGTACGCACAGTAGTAGACAAAATAACACCCACTGCTGCTGCTCGGGTGTGAACACAGAGACGCTCCGCTCTGATAGTCACTGATGTAATCATAGTAGGAGCTTTGTAAATTACCGGATCTCCCGTAAAGATGCGAACACGGATCAAGAAATAGAAAAGCATGGACACTTACATTTCACCGGGCAATGCGGATCACTTGTGCATGCCATCATGTGTTTATGAACATCACAGGCAGAGCTTTCTAAACTAATGAGAACAAGCCTCCGTCTAAAACATCACAGCGGCGTAGAGACGCATTGTTGTTTCTCACCTGCACAGAGCAGAGCACAGCGGAGCCACAGCAGCCCGAGCAGAGGCAGCAGCAGGGGCAGCTCCGTCAGTCCCATGGTCCGGCGGGGACCTCTGCTATTATCTCCCACACGCGTTTCGCTGTTCGCTCCACATCTGTGCGATCCACACTAGCTCCGGCATCTGCGTTCAGCTTGGACACAGCTAGAGCTCCTCCTTGCCGTGAAAATGCATTGTGTCCTTCTTTTGCAGCGGTAGCCAAGACGCTACGATCAAGGTAGCTCCAACTAGCTATGCGGCTTCTTGTTACTCCCTTCAAAATAAAGGCTTCGTGGCAAACGTTAAGTTTTGCAGCATTACAAAACTAAACGTCTTATAGACTATAGTCTTAGATATAAAAATCAAGGTTATATAGGGTTTGGGTTTGTAGTTTAGAATTACAGTTGAGATGCAAAGCTAGAATTTTTTTGTTTTCTTGAAGACTACTTCCGCTCTAACTTTGGCTGACTCTACTCAGCTTTCCACATCTTAAATGAAAAAAAAAAGTGGCTCACATAATTCTTAAGCCTTGTCCCCTCTTTCTCCAGATGAAACTTTATATATTGAGCTGAAATACAAAATTGCGTAGACGGCTTCTGGTAGGAAAGATACATAACAATCTTCTTCCACTCGCCCGCTTGTGCTCTGATTATTTTATGAGTAGGCCCTTTCACTTTCGCCCTCGTGTGGTTAAACTCGTGTACTGCAAGTTGGACTATAAAATAAATTCTACAGTCCCTTCTAATTTAATAACGTATTTTGAGTTTCACATTCACCTGGAAAAGTGTTTTGCTGGGAGAAAAGTACTCTGTAAATGTAAAGTTATGACAAATGGTGCACACCGAACAACAACAAAAGAAACAACTGAAAAGAAATAAATAAAAGGCACCGCTGGGATTCGAACCCAGGATCTCCTGTTTACTAGACAGGCGCTTTAACCAACTAAGCCACGGCGCCGCTGACGGTGACTAACGAAAAGGGCATTTATGAATAGTGACATACACGGGTCCAATGACGTCATGCTATGTTCAGTATATCACATGTATTCCCTGTGAATGCGGCGTGGTATATAAAGTTGTCTCGTCTTATTTTTATCCTATTTTTTTAGCTACTAGAAAATACGAAGGGCTAAAATGTTATAAATAGCATTACACCGTTAAGTTACATTTATCCAAATCAATCAACTAAAAGGAGAGCTTAATGTGGCTTAGTCAAACGGAAGCGTAAATATGAGATGACACTAAAGCATAACTTTAAAGTGTAAGAAACAGTGCAGTGCAGCAGTGTCTTCGGTGTGGATTCAGTATTGTAAGAGTACAGGGTTGAAATACACAGCACACTTAAGCAAAACAGATGATAGTGTGTATATATTACAATTCCCTGTAGATTATTTCAAATTTAAGCAAAAAATATTACGCTCTTGATTCCCATCAATAAGGTTTTGCATAGAATGTCACGTATTTACTATTAACTAGTACATTTAGAACTAGAAAATGCATTTTCTGAAGAAACTGCAGTGTAAATGCTGAGCTGAATGTTTTGAGCTGAAATGGCTGCAGAATGTTAAGTTAAAAATGTTCAATGAGCTGAAATAGGACGAAACATTCACCTGAAGGCTGACGTGTAGAACTGTTGAAAGCTAAAGTTCACACAGATGAAGAAGTTTCAAAGTTGGAAAGTAGCTGAAGATGTTTAAAATGTAGATGAGAAAAAAACTGCAAATTTTTTTGCGCTGTGTGTGTGCGTGCACGTGTATGTTTCTGTGTGTCTGTATTTCCTTGTGTGTTTGTCTTTCTGTCTGTGTTTGTCTGTCTCTCGCGCCCTGTGTGTGTGTGTGTGTGTGCGCGTGTGAAATGTTTGGTGAAAAAATGTTGAATGAGCTGAAATACACCAAATCATTCACCTGAAAGACAAAGTGAAGAACTGTTGAAAGCTCAAGTTCACACAGAAGAAGGGATTTTGAAGCTGGCAAGTAGCCGAGCATGTTTAAAATGTACATTAGAAAATAAAGCATGAAACTCAAACTGGAACTGAAGAAAAAGTATAAAAGATATTGAAAAGATAAATACAAGCTGAATAGTTCAATGTCTTGGCTTCGTTTTAAAGTTCAAATGGTGTCTATGGGTCAACATATGTGGAAGTAGTTAGAGTTGAAAGACGAATAAGTTGAATGAGGATTTGAAGGGTCTCCCGATTGAAATACATTGTAAATTTTTGTTGAATAAAGTTGAATAATTAAAATATATATATATAAAAGATACAGACTCCAACATGTCTCAGAGAAATGATCAAGAAAGACAAGAAGTTGACCCCAGCTGTCTTGCATGGGATAAACCCCTAGACCCTTACCTCAGCTCTCTTCCTCGGGGTGAACACGTACAACTAGAGGAGAAGCGCTTCGAAGAAATGCAGAATGAAAATCTCATGAACAGAGAAAAGATTATGTTCCTGAGGCAAGAAAATGAAAGAAAGAGTGCTGAATGAAAAAAACAGTCCTACCAGCTTCAAGAAAAAGAAGGTATTATTGAGGAGAAACAATGGGCTCTGCAAGACAAAAAGAATCAGGAGCTCCAAGAAAAGCTTGATCAAGCTCTGGAAAAAAATAATGAAATCCTCCAAGAGAAGAAAAAACAGGACATAGAGTTCAAAGAAAGAAATGGACAGCAAGCTTGAAGACATGAAGGAAAAATCCAGAGTGCTCCAAATAAAGCTCAATAAAACACTGCACAGAAATAAAGTTTCTTCAAGAAAAGAACAACAGGACACACAACAGAAAGAAATGGATTGCAAACCTCAAGAGAAAGAGGAAAAATATAAAATGCACCAAATAACTCTTGATGAAACTGCTGAAAAATCAAGAGATGCTTCAAGAGAAGGAGCAACAGGACATGAAACAGAAAGAAACTGATTGCAAGCTTCAGAACACAGAGAAACACAACGAAGGCTTGCAAGTAAAGCTTGATGAAGCTCTGGAAAAATAAAGAAATCCACCAAGAGAAGAAACAACAGGACATCGAGCAGAGAGACATGCAGTCCAAACTCCAAGGCATGGAGAAAAAATACAGAGTGCTGCAGGTAAAGCATAACAAAACATTGCACAAAAATCAACAGCTGCTTCAAGAGAGAAAGCAACAAGAGATAAAACAGAAAGGAATGGACACCAAGCTTGAAGACAAGGGGGAAAAATCCAGAGTGCTTCAAATAAGGCTCGACAAAACACTGCGCAGAAATAAAGATTTTCTTCAAGAAAAAGAGCAACAGGACACACAACAGAAAGAAATGGATTGCAAACTTGAAGAGATGGAGGAAAAATACAAGGTGTTTCAAATAACTCTTGATGAAACTGCTCAAAAATCAAGAAATACTTCAAGAGAAGGAGCATGAAACAGAAAGAAGAAAAACTTGTTCTTCAGTGGAAAAAAACAAAACAAAAAGGAAGTACAAAACAACTGAACTGGTGGGAGAAAAGAAAAAGCCGGAAAAACAATGATCAGAGATGCAGAGTAGCATCAATGAAATGCTCAGAAAAAACACAGAACTTGAGGAACTTTCTAACTACTTGAAGAACAAGAACACTAAAATCCAGGTGCAAAAGCAACAACAACAGAAAACACATGAAGCCCTTCAAGAAATCCAGAGGAGAAATCAGACGTTGGAAGACATGCACAAAAAAGTAAAACAGAGAAATACAGATATGCACAAGGCAAAGCTAATAGAGGAGGCAACATCTAGAGAACTGAAAGACAAGCTTGAAGAAAAACAAGCAGAATTAGAAGATGTGGAGAAACTTGAGAAAGAAAATGCAGAAATAATCCATGAGTTGACGAACCTTACCCTTGAGGAAAAAGTGCTCATGGAACAGTGCCTAAAAAAGAAGAAAAAATACTTTCACTTGTTCTGGAGGAGGGACACTGCTGCTCCTCACCTGATGTAACATCGTCTTCCTCCACCTCTGTTCCATCTTAATTTTCACCGCTCCTCCCAGTTAACCTATATTAGTTCTTTTCAGAATAAATCTAAGTTTTTTTAGTTGTTGTTCTAACTCTCTTATCAGTACGAGTCCACTCAATTCTATCGATTTAGTTTAGCCTGATGCAATCCACCCAATGCTTTGACTCACTGTATGCACAAAGTGACTGGTTATGAATGCCCAGTAACACTTCAAACAGTTACCAATATGTCAGGGTTTATTGCTATATTTCTTTTCTTAGGTATGTTGAAGCTTTCTTAAGTTCTTGTTGTAGCTGTTATTAGTTTGGGTCTAAGTTTCCTTGTATTTTGTTATTCATTGTTTAAGTCCATCTAGTCAATGGACGTTGATTTAAGCTAGCTGGACCAGTGAAACTGATCTTTCTAGTACAAAGAAGTTTACTACACGTTTAATGCTATAATATAACAAAAACAAGTGCAATGTCAACAGTATGAAGAAAGAAATCTGTCAGTCTGACATTTCAGGGGTTAAATTGTCATTATAAAACCAAGAGTGTGCATCCTTTGTTTAATTTTTTAAAAGTATAGTAGATGGTGAAATAAAATAAAAAAAGATTCTAATACATTGGTAAATACGTATGAAAGGCCATGGGGCGGTCCTTATAAATAGGAAAAGGGGTAGGCTCAAATTTATGAAAATGCACGTATCCAAAGCAATCAACTGGATGCATTTTGAGTCTTTGACGGACCGTTTACACCCCCCGGGCCTTATGTTGGGCACCCTTTTACTAAGCACTTTAGGGTTTGCTTCTACAGTGAAGTAGCTAACTTCATCTTTGCCATAAATTAAAACTGACTTAGCACTAAAGAAAATTCCATCCTTTTCATAATGAAAAGTCAATGTGAAAATGCTGTCTAAGCTTGTCTTTAAACTTACATGATAACCATAAATAATAACGATTGTTTTTCACAGTGACACAGCAAAATTGGAAATAAAATGATTTTGTTATTACTTATGTATTTGTTAAAATTTAAATAAAAATACTTTTACTAGATTGTCATTTTAACTTTCTTACATGTCCTACATACTCCACTATCCCCAAATTTGGGAAAACTGTTTTTGTTTTGTTTCGGATTTTTGTTTTCTGTTAATCTGCACCACACTGCAACACAAAACCCTTGCCTCCTTCCCTAGCATTACTACTATGACCACCAAAAAAGAACTGTTTAAGTGCCGTCCCCCCCCCCCCCACTAATGGGTCAACAAGTAACTTCTTCAATATTATCACTATTTTGCATTGTTCCATATTTGTTTGATGGCTCATAACTTACTGCATTTTCCAATAGAATACAAATGTCAGGAGCCCTCTAAAACAAGCACTGATGAAGGAAATCCCTGTGACCTATCAGATACCAGCATTTACACAGGTTTTTCTGAACTCTAATAAAAGTTTGATGATTACAAAGAAGACGTAGCTGAGATTTGTTAAACACAAGGGTCATTGGCACTTGGCACAGGTAGGACATGATCCACACTAATAACTTGGTCTTAGCTGTTTCACTTTAAATGACCCTGAAAGGACCGATAGATGTTTGTTCAGGTCACTGAGGGTTTCTCACATTGAAGTCAATAAACCACATCACAGGACACTTAAATGGCAACACTACTTAAATCAGCACCACTAACCAAAGCTACCAGCATGACCAGTTGAAATGTATATGTATGTATATATGTGTGCTTCTCAACCCATTCAACAGTTTACACTGTACACAAATACTAATGGAAGAAGCAGTGATCAGCTGCCTCTTCAAGAACTAGAGGTCACAGCATTGTAGTTTCATTGGCATGTCTTTCCACTCAGACTGCTTTTAGGACAGTGTGTGATCCTGTTCACTGATAACAGCTGACTGAGGATGGAAATGTTTGATTTAGTCATACAGCACCTCCAGAGAATAGTTGGCAGGATCCTTGGATTAGTTCTCGTCATTGACACATTGTTTATAGAAAGAACAGATAACTTTTGAAACTCTGCTGGCTTCAAACTTATTTCTAGCCTACTAGTTCTGGTGGCAAAAAGAAAAACCTTGCAAAAATCAATGCAACACACTACGAATGATATTTCAACAGTTTATTCAACAACTTCATAGACATTTCTTGAGAAGTGTGCTGCTTTATTGGATGTTTGACAAGTGCGGGAACCAAAGCTTTGTACATGCACATGGTCTCAGCACAGGTACAGACTATAGGTTTTTATTTATTTATTTATTTTTAAATCACACAGCCTTGAAATACAGCAGCTGATGAAGCTTACCAACAACCACTTCAGTGATATACACACTTAATGAATTTTCTGTTCAAATTAAAAAGTAAAGACGGGAAAAACAAAAAAAAACAAAAAAAAAAAACACACGTAAAAACCTAGAAAGAAACTAAAGCTGTAAAAATCAGAAAACAAATCCTACAAATGGCGCCGAGTCGACGAGTCCATGAATGCACAAGTCCCAGGATCTGCATGTCACGTTGCTCAGCTGCTTTGTCTTTGCACATTGGTTAGTCTTTTAAATTAATGTAAATACTATGAAAACAGAACCCATGTCACAAAGAAACATTCCTTTTTACTGATCTTGAGCTCCGATTAGCAGGACACTGGACTATCAGCCATGACAGAGGAAGAGAAAGGTGGGTGGGTGAAGTCTGTTTGAACAGAAGATCATCATCCTAACATGGTGTTCACTGAGGCGACCACTTGTTTCATTACATCTTAAATATTTTATATGAATTTTTACCTAAAGTTGCTGTTTAAAGTGTCTAGATCTGTCTCTGGCTGCACCAGTGTTAGTTCCTCAGACAAAAATCTAAATGATTCAAGGGCACAATATTTCAAACAATCAACAACTTGTGCGTGAGCCAGTGTGATTGGATCTGTGTCTGAGGAGCTACTGAGCCTGACCTGCCTTTGTTTAGTCTGCAACTCATACATTTTCTCCCATCTAGCTCATGGGTTGTGTGTGTCTGTATGTGTGTATGTCAGAGTGGGAAAGAGCATGAGATTACTGGTGGGCACACTGTACTCCCGAGCCGTGGTGGCTGCCCTCTTCGTCCGAGCTGTCATTGTAAGCCTCCCTGCGGTTACCAGATGACGAGCTCTGGCTGACGTCATAATCTTGCAGGTCGACTTCTTCCGTGTCTCCACTGATGATGGGTGGCTCTGACCGTGAGGGCAGCATGTCTTCCAGCTCCTTCACAGGGAAAACAATTGTCAAAATACAGCTTTAACAGGCAGCTTCATTGAGATTTCTAACCATTCTCTGGTGTCAGAAGGTTGTGGGGTCATGACTGCAGCGAGAAGGGGTGCTGTCTCAGGAAGAAATTCACTTCCATTCTCAGCCAGAAAGACAAGCGTGACAGAAGTACTTTCACATTCATCACAAGAAGGAATCAAATCGCTGAATGGAAGTCTGAATGAAAGTCTGAATGAAATATATTTCCCCCCCTCTTTAAAACAACGACAACAAACAAACAGGTCATACTTTCTCTTCAGACCAAAACCAGATTATGTGACGGACTCTGAAGACGTAGTAAAAAAAAAAAAAAAAAAATCATTTGAGAAAACATGCACCTTGGGTTTCTCCCCACTAACTGTACATATATAAATTACTTTCCACCCAAGAAAAACAGCAGTCCTACATGTGAACATGTTACAGGTCAGACAGCTAACTCACTGCTGAGCTGTCTGAAAATCATGTATATTTTTCGAGTTAAAGCAGCTGTTGTTCAAAGTAAGGTGTGCTGTGGCCTTTCTCCGTCAACACTGCTGCCAATATTTCCCTTTTTCCTTGCTTGTTTCAAAGCTGCTGATAAAAGAGCAAAACTGTTTACACTGCCTCCGTGTGCTGCCATCACTGATGCCCCCTCAGAGGCCTGATGGGCGAGTCTGATTTAAATAATACATTTGAACTCAACTGCAAATGACTCGCTGACTTAAGCCAGCTTGGAATATAGTTTTAATGTCTTAATCTAATTATATAGGGGGAAGAAACTGCCTATGAATGACAGTTTTGTAATTACTTCTAAGTACGAAGAATGAGCTTTGGTCTTTGTCTATAATGAGACAAATAAAAACCAGAAGATTAAAGACAGTAAATTAAAAGCACAAATCTGTCATACCCCAAGTTTCTCAGGGCTGATCCAATTGTTGTCAGGAAACTGGACATCAAACTTGATATAAAGAT
The DNA here is from genome assembly GCF_056152115.1 of Neolamprologus brichardi. Taxonomy (NCBI): domain Eukaryota; kingdom Metazoa; phylum Chordata; class Actinopteri; order Cichliformes; family Cichlidae; genus Neolamprologus; species Neolamprologus brichardi. The sequence continues at coordinate 6,174,135 of NC_142104.1, read as the reverse complement.
CTCCTTTCTCGAAAGGGTTTCGGTACTGTGGCATGCCTTCTCCTCGCACCATCCTGACAGAGCCTAGAAAAGAGTCCCGTTTGTTTAAAATTAGACTTATTCACATTTTTCTAAACAGTATTTCCAGCACTGAGCATTTAGGGTAAACCCACCCCCCAGTGTTAGTGTGAAGAACATCTTTACAATGATAGAAACTCTCTGCCAATAAAGCCCAAAGCTGGACACCTGCTCAGCTGTCAGAGCATGCATTTATCTGGCAACCACGTCAGAGCTTGAAAGAATGATGCAGTCTGTTCCTGACAAATTCAGTAAGAAAAGCAATGTTTTAAATGGATGTTTACCTGGTTCAATGACTTTGCCAGCAGGGTACTTAACAACAATTTGTCTTCCATCTAAATGTTTCAACATAAACTGGAAACCACACAGCGCCTCCACCAGCCCAATCTTGTGGTTCATGAAGAGGTCATTGCCATCTCGTCTATATGTCTGAAAATAGAGAGATTGTTAGTAATGTCACAGTTTTAACAGATTTAAAAACAAACAAACCAAACAAACAAAGCATCATATCCTGATATACCAAATATGACAGTGTGGGAAAGCTGGTCACTGTATATCATTACCTTTGAATAAAGCTGGGGCTAAAGCAGAAGTGGAGGTTAGTCAATATTAGGGGGAAAAAAGTTTATTCCAATAATTCAAAGAGTTCTCATCGCTGAAGCCTATTCTCTCAGAAAAACCACATTAAACATGGTAAGAGATAATTGTCAGAGAACAAATTGCTTTTGTCTGTGACTGATAGCCTTTTAAAGTGGTCAGAATCATTTTCTCTGACAGAGGCTTTTGAGCTCGTCATCTGTGACAGCTATAATTGGACTGTGTGACAATGAAGCTTCTTCATGGTTTAATTTGGCAGTCAAGACATTGGGGGAGGCTATGAACTTGGATTTTTGTAACATTTCTTTCTTATGTTGCAGTAAAATGCGTTACACAACAGCTTTAAGAACTCCTGCACACTAAACTGACAGGCAAATAAATATCTTATCAAAAGGCTAGAATTAACAAGAAAAACATCAACCCATAATGCAACACTCAGTAGAGGCCTTGTACTTTAAATTCACACTGTTCCACAATCTAGCTTTTTTGGCACTGTAATGCTTTGTCAATTTTATTTTATTTTTTTTATTAATTATTAGAAAACAATGAAGTTCGCACCATCACATTTTTGTAAACTGTATTGTATCCAAACACTAAACACCTCTGCCTTAGATCATTTGTTAGAAATCAATAGTACAAACAAATATAGCACAAAAAAAGTTACTAATTTACTCAATAGGATGCTGTCAGAATGTATTCCTGTATACACAGACAAGTAGTTTTTTTAATGCCTCTTAAATACTTTTTATTGTACTACTTCAAATGATTTTCAGACCTTTTGATATAGTACTATTTCATAAAGAGTACTGATGTTCCATTATCAGTGTTTTGTGTGTTGTTGCTGCTGGCTGTACCAACTCATTATGCTACAGATGTCTATGAATGACATATTTTGACATTAAAGATAGACATCCTGTGGGAGCCAGACACACTCCTGAAGCTCTGGGGGGTGTTCTAGTTAAGCCAAAACCATCCACAACCCATTTCCTTTAACATTTACCAGGGTCTTTATTTACCTCAGCTGAGTAAGGCAAGTGGCTTGCATATTTCTGAATTTGGCACCATTACAACAAATAAGCTTCATTACGATTTGTCTGTTTTATTAAAATTACAACATTTAGTTGAATTGCTCTTGAAAAAAGATCAGCATCACAAGACTGATTAGCCTATCAATCCACCACTCATGATGTCAATATAACTTTATTTTATGAGAGGACACCCATCACTTTTTGGCATCCAGCTACAAGCGTTGTTAATGCAAACCAGGAACTCAACACTTCAACCATGTAGAATCATAAGCTCTGATTTTTCAGTGAACAGAAACACTCCCTTTCTTCATTTCCAGGAACACTGTGTTCAGCTACTACACAAAATCCTTTTTCCTTTGGTCCACTGTGTGGCTGCAATCACAGCATTGTAAGATGGCGAAAGATGAACCCTTAGGCCCCCTCCTCGATTCAGAGATGGTCTTTCCCTTTTCACGTAAATGGCCTCCTTGACTCCGTGCTCAAACCAGCGGTACTCCCTGTCCAGGATGTGGACAGCCTCATCATTGAAAGAGTGTCCACGGGCCTGTAGGTGTAAATAGACTGCAGAGTCCTGGCCTGGCGAGGTAGCTCTTCTGTGTTGTGCCATCCGCTTTGCCAGATGTTGTTTGGTTTCCCCGATGTATAAATCCTGGCAATCTTCCTGGCACTTAACAGCGTACGCTATGTTACTCTGTTTTTGTCGTGGGCCAATTTTTGGCGCAGCGTGTTTTGGGATTTAAAAGCCACAGAGACCCGGTGTTTCGAAAAAAAATGCGTCTCAACTGTTCCGATACTCCTGACACAATGGGATAACTACAGGTTTTCGCTTGGGCAGCGGTTGTCCTTCTCTCTTGGATCGGCTGGAGCTTTCTTTAGGTGCCTTTCCAGCTTTGACAAAAGTCCAGCTGGGATAACCACATTTACTCAGGGCCTTCTTCATGTGCTGTTCTTCTGCCTCCCTGGCTGCTGTGTCAGTGGGGATGGTGTTCGCTCTGTGTTGTAGCGTCCTGATGACACCCAGTTTGTGCTCCAGTGGATGATGAGAGTCACAGCTTAAATACTGATCCGTATGTGTAGGTTTACGGTACACGTCAGCTTTTAGATGTCCCCCATTACTGATAGAAATCTCACAGAGCTCAAAAAACTATGACTGATACAGAAATTCTATTTTTCTAATCTGTATCAGTTTCACCCATATTCTGTCGCGATATTTCATTTTCTTATAGTTGCCCAACATAATACCGGTATTACCGTGAACGGTATGATATGGCCCAGCCCTACCTAAGACCCATAAAATTATTATCCATCAGCGCTGCAGGAGGTTGGCATATTAGTATGAAAGTGAGGTGAAGCATAATGCCATAGACAGAGAAACAATGACCAGGTCGTCCATCTACTACACTAAGTGAATTTACTAGAGCAAACAGATAATGCTATAGATTGCCCCCAAATTGTATGCAACGCTCCAAGTTACCACAATGCTCACAGATGTACCCAGGTTGTATGCAAAAAGTGCATTGCTAAACCACATCAGGTGGGATGTGATAAAATCCCAAGCATCATAATTAAAAATGAAATCATGAAACGTTACATACAATGTTATGTTGTAGGATAAAAAAAATAAATAAAAAAAATAGGGTCCTGGTTATGACGTAAGGTACGACACAGATCTAACACAGAAGCATAATTCACCTGTTAGAATGACTTATTCACCTTACGTGTCTGTCTGGACTGTGGGAGGAAGCTTGAGTTCCCACAGGCAGAACATGCCAACTCCATGCAGAAATACCCCAGGGAATGATAATGCTAACCTCTACACCAGCGTGACACTCTGGTGCTATAACACTCATTCCAAAATGTTAAAATCTGCTCCTAGATAAATACCCTCTGTGTTAAAATAATTAGATTAAAACATTTATAAACGGGCCAAAACTAACACCAAATTTATTTTAAAAACACCCTGAAATCAAAACAAAAATCAAAATGTAATTAAAACTTGTTTAAAAAAATTGAAATATGCAAATTCTGCATGACTAACTCCAACATCTCCAAGATTTTATTTCCACTTCTTTGATGCTTATTTAGTTGTGCATAAATTCGTCACCTCTGCACACCCACACATGTATCTACTGTGATATGGTACATTTTACGAACCAGCTGAGACTATGAGATTTTGGCCATCATAGTGAAAACAGAATCCAAACAACATCAAAAGAATGCAACAGGAAGCTTTGGTCAGGTGTGAGGAGCTGGATTAGAAGTTCACCTTTTTATGGGAGTGAAGTAATTAGCAACTGACATACAAAAAACACAAGAGGAGAATAGACTGCTCAAAATAATGTTAAAACCATCACCCCCTATTACAGAGTACGCATGGGTTACGAGGGAAAGGATAACATGAATCAGACTCCCCCCACGTACCTCGTGCTCTTTTTCTTGCAGGACAAGAACTATATCCCCAGGTTCAACGCCAGGTGCCTGGTCAGCTTCTCCTCCAAAGGTAATTTTCTGGCCATGCTTCATGCCTTTGTCCACATGCACCTCCAGAATCTTCACCTCCTTCACGACTTTCTTGCCCTCGCATTTTTTACAGCGGTCTTTCTCACTGATCACCTCACCTGGGGCAGATTAAATAAAACACAGGATCAGAGATCTGTGCAGATCAATAAAACACACTTGTCAGTGCTTGGTCACGGTTTACATCACTGTGGCACTTACCCTCTCCATTACAATCAGTACACACTGACTGCATCTGTTGGACCATACCCGGGGCCAGCTGTCTGATCATGATGCGCATGCCACGCCCCCTACACGCCGTACACTTTTGTACAGCACCCGTCTTGCCTCCCTGCCTGTATTCACACAAGGCCACAGATGGATTTGTTGTAACCACCAACAAATATCACAGGATTAAAACTGTTAATATCTAAACTATCAAGCAGAAATAACAGCAAGATGTTGGTTATACTACTCACCCATTGCAAGTGCTACAGAGTACATTCTTGCTAAGTTGTAGTTTAGTTGTTTTTCCATTGTAAAGGTCCTCCAGTGAAACCCTACAGAAAAAAATAAGATGATATCAATTGATGCAAGATAAAATAGTTGTGCTGCACATCAAGAGCAATTTTAATTAATTGCAAACACAAAAACATGAAATCGATTTAATGTAGTACATCTGAGTTTCCAAGCTAGGTCTTACTTGAGTGGATGGACCATGTCTTCTCCTCTCCTCCGACCTCCATTCCTGGATCGACTGCTCTGTCCACCCATGAAGCCAAAGAGTCCACCTCCAAAGATGTGGGAGAAGATATCGTCCATCCCTGGGCCACCCCCGCCACCTTCCCGCAAGCCTTGTTCTCCATAGCGATCATAAAGTTCTTTCTTTTCAGGGTTAGTTAGCACCTCGTAGGCAAAGCTGATTTCTTTGAACTACATTTTGAGAAGACCAGAAACAGAGACAAGACAAAAAATAAAATAAAATTAACTGGACGAAGGGAACGGCCTGTTTCAAAATGGCTTTTGGGATTTGACAAAACAATTAACTGCCCCACTTAGATCCAGCCACACATACAGTCTGGGGTTCTTTTTAGAACCATTAAATAAAAATGTGTCTTAAGCTTATGGAAAGCAGACACCAATCAACTAAACTGGTGAAAAATAAATAACACTTGGGATTTTCCTTTGGCTCCATCTAAAACACCCGAGGGGACAGAAGTCTTGGGTACAATTTCAGCTCTCCAAAACAAGACTTCAGAGCAAATTCACAGCAAATTGATTACCTGTCAAAACAGTAACTCAAAGTTTCAATTGTCCTATACAAACTTTACCAACACTCTTAGGTTTCCAATAAAAAAATAGAAAGAAAACTAATAGTTAAAAAGAATAACATCGAGCTTCCATTTGCTTTGAAGATAAAATGTGACGTTCAGCATGAGTTACAAGTTAATCTCACAGCCAGTGTAAAGGATATTCTCGGTAGGACACACCATTTCCAAAACTCAAATGCTCTCATTATTATGAACACTGCCTCCAGGCTTAAGACTCTAAAGTTGCCATTTTCACGTTGGCAACAATCTCCTGCTGAGAAAATCTCTCACTGCCATATTGGGGATGATGAAAGAGAGGCTTGTAATCCCCCCCCCCCCCCCCCCCCTTTCCACAAACATTCCAAAATCTACATTAGAAACTAATGAGAATGTAATAAAACGGCATATTATTCAATTTGTCTTTTGTAAAAATGGATGCAGAAAATTTAATATCTGAGGAAAAAAAATATACTAATGAGAATGTTAAGCACAGCTGTGGAAAGGGCTCTTCCAACTTCAGGAATTTCAGCTCAATGTTCAATAACAATTTAAACCCTTAATGAAATGTAAAGGCTTAAAGCGAAATCACCACAAAGCAAAAGTAAAACGGGAAGTAACTCCTGTCATAACAAGACTGAAGCTTCAGATACACAAAATACTAGGCACCTGTTCTCTATGAGAGCCCGTTTTACTTAAACATTTTAAACTGTTTTTCCTCTTTAGTTATACATGACACTGATAACAACACATAGCACCTTAGCTTTTAACCAATTGATTAGTTTTAATAAACATAAAAAACCAAGAAAAAAAATCTGCAAATCAATAAACAAAACATTAATTAAGTACACATACATTAGAATCGGGTGCATAAAATGAAAATAGACGTCATCTCAAATTAATTTAAAAATACTGAGAGCCAAAGCAAATCATTTAGTCATCAGGGAGGGGTGTTTCTTTCCATTAACCCTTACAAAGGGGGTTAAGGGTTTGTTTGTTTTTAGCTTTTTATTGTTTTCCCAATCATGTTTTTTTAATTACAAATCACATAACTCATCTGGACATATGATGACCAGCTCCACTGTAAATGTAAACCAGGTGGAGGCTGCCACAGAGGCGTTACCTTATCTCCAGAATTAGGGTTCTTGTCGGGATGATATTCTTTTGCGAGTTTCCGGTATGCCTAGAAAATAGCAAAAAACAGAGGTAACTCCATTAGCTAGCAAGTTTTACATTGGGCATGCGTTGTTTACGGGAAACTTACGTCGACATGACTCCAACACACATGAAGGAAGCTTAGCTACGGTTTACGCAATCACACGTGCCTCCCTCCCCGACAAACCTGGCCGGCCACGCTCTTCCTGTCTCGGCTTTAAAAAAAAATTTCTCCTAACAATAACCCATAACTGGTTTAGTAGCGACGACTGCTATTCACCATTTCCACGCACCCATCCCCTGGAATTACCCTTTAGTGAAAAAAAGGCAACTCAAAATGTCTGACAATTTCAGTGCTAACGCTTCTAAGCTAATTAGCATATCTTCTCGCCAAGCACGGACGCGGTAACGATAACGTTTAAGATGAAAATATGACAGCGTAATAAAGTTATCCGATAATGTGCTAATAAACAAGAGGTCGGTCAATTTAGTCTAGTCTAGCATGGCCAGTTAGAAAAATATCACACGCCGGTTGGGAGAAAAAAACCCAACCAAATTTAAAAAAAAACCAAAACCGCTGAATAAATATCAAACTTGGATTCTTCTGCTCATTTTGATCACTACGTGTTAGGAATCTCTATTTCCACCGTTTGTCAAACACAAAATCAAGGACTAGTTTGGCTGGTTTCGCGACAAACACTTAAGCTAAAGCTAGCGTGAGGTCAATCGTTTGATGCGTACGAGCTAGCCCAGGTTTCGGTTGACCTTTTTCACATTAACAACTTGAAAAACATACGTTTTCCTAGTCGATCGTAGCTAAACTGTGAAAGAAAAAGAAAAATTTATTGAACTCATAAACGACACAGCCTGACTGTCACATGAATATCCAGGCCGGTCAGCCTGATTCACTGCTAATGTTAGTTAGCTTCGCATAGCAACGCATTTCCTGATTGAGGCACTTTTAAGACTTTGAAGCTTAAACGCAATATATAATCCCGCAGATTATCTCCCGTGTATTTACCTTTTTCAGCTCATTTTCAGTTGCAGACGGAGACACTCCGAGGATGTCGTACAATTTCGTGTCGACAACATTCGACATGGTGTTGCTGTTGATGTTGCTTCGACAGGAGCTGGATGGACAAAGAGAGAAGGAGCCGGTGGAAAATGTTTGGCTCGCCTCGTGTCTCCATTTCCGGAAAGTCAGACCCGCCGCGTGTCCGCTGGTGCCCCCTGGCGTGGATGTGCTTGATGACCGATGAGCTTACACACAAGAGTAAACAGTCGATTTCCTTTTCATTTTTCTTCTTCTCTTATTTATTCATTTATTTATTTATTTTACCAAATATTAACAATTTAATTAAAGTTAATTTAGACAAAGCTTGAAAATTTTCTTGCCATTTTATAACTGGCCCTATAGTTACACCTTCACATATAAAAGTTTAAACTCAGTTTATGAGCTCTGTTAATGAAAAGCAAACTTTCTATTTCTCTTTATGCTCACTGAATCTTCTTCTTTTGGCCGCTCCCTTTAGGGGTCACCACAGCAGATCATCTGCCCCCCTGTCACCCTCTTCATAGCATCCTCCTCTGTCACATCAGGCTTCCGTATGTCATCCTCCACTATATCCATATACGTTATCTGGCAGCTCCATCTTTAACATCCTTTGTCCAGTATATCCACTATCCTTCCTCTGCACATGTCCAAAATATCTCAACCTTGGTTCTCTAATTTGTCTCAAAAGCATTGGACTTGAGGTCCCTCTGATATACTCATTTAGAATCCTGTTCGTTCTGGTCAATCTCAATAAAAATCTGAGAATCTTTCAATTCTGCCACTTCCAGCTCGATCTCCTGTTTTTTGTCAGTGCCACCATCTCCAAGCAATCCATCATAGCAGGTTTTACTTTGTAAACCTTCCATTTCCCTCTTGCTAATATCCTTCTGTCACACCTCATACTCATCTCCACCCACTCCACCTTGCAGTCTCTTCTTCAGCTCTCTGTTGCTTTGGATGGTTGATCCCAGGTATTTAAACTCATCCACCTTGACTACCTCCATTCCTTGCAGACAAATTATGGTTGATTTATTATTGGGCCCTTTTATTTATTATGGAATACATTGTTTTTGAATGGTTGCATCTTAGTACAATCCAAACCATGTGATTATCACACACTCACATGGTTTGGATTGTACCAAATCATGTGAGTGTGGTACAAGTACAAGATTATATTCCCATTCCCACAACATGGGAATATAATCTTGTACTTGACCACATTAGCACTGCAGGTATTTGCAATTTATTTTAATTCGTTTTAAACCCGATGCTAATTTAAGATGTCGGTCACGATTTAGAGTGGCATTGAGTTTGTTATGCCTGCACAGAAATTCAATTTTGGAGTCAGTTAATGAATTCAACCTAATAGCGAGTGTCTCAATAATTAAGATCTCTCCACGTCTAACTTGTCTTCATTTTTCATGTCAAAGATCCATTACTGTTGTGGCATATTATAACCTCAGATGTCTCATCCAGCGTTAGGACCAGAGGGGGATATGAGAGCTTGTCCGTGCAAATTGTCTTGGGTGTCAGTAGATCCCGTCTCACTCCTCTTCTGAGTGGCCATGAACAGTGCAATAATACTTCGACAACAAACTCATCCAATCAGTCACACCCTGTTAATTATAAATGCTTATTACGTCCTTCATTGCATGTACTTATACACGTGTTGTATACTCTTCTGTATGTACCACGTAGCAAAAGGATAAACTAGAACAATTACTGTCTAAACAGGTTTGTTACCACAGTCACAGCGCATTACTCTAATCCCAGAGAGGACATCTCAGCTTTTCAATTTCATTTCATTGCTTCTCTTCCAGATCATACAAGTGGACATTGATCTGATTTAGAAACAAAATAAATGTTTTTGATATTTAAATTAGACACATTAAATTATTTTTTGGTACTTTATTTATGTTACAATGATTTCTAACTGATTTTATTTGCCATTTAATTCACCGCAATCCGTCATATGTCTTAGTTTATATGCGTATAAAACACTTCTCAATGTCCAGATTTGTGTCTTTAGCTCAAATCTTATCAATCTAATAAAAATGCATGCTGAATGCAGTGTGTCTGCAGGTGGCGCTGCTTTTTTATTATTGCACACGTTTCTCAGTGATGTTAATGGTGACCTTTGGCACTTATTATTGTAAAAATACAAGCAGATAGTATTCTGTTTTCACATGAAACACAATTTGTTATGGAATTTCCCACTATGTTATGCTGTGTTATAGAAATTCTACTACTCTATGCAGTTCTGTGGAAAAAAGTAACAGCCATGTGCTGTTAATTAAATGCACTTGGTTAAATGTTCATCAGCAATAGTGACCACCTAAAAGCAGAGGTTTTGGCAGATTCCTGCAAAAGAATGGCTGAACGTGAAAAGAAACAACATGTTGCAGTGGCTCAAAGTCCAGACCTCAACCTGATTAAAATGCTGTGGCAAGACTGCAAGAAAGCTGCGTATAGAAACTAATACCTGCAGAACTCAATGAACTCAAACAAAGAATAGTGGAACAAAATTCCTTCACAAAGATTTTAGACTTATAATGTTCAGAAAATGATTACTTGCTGCAGGCTGTACTTAGCTTTTCACAGTACTGCATACTTTGGCTGACTGTTATTTGTAGTGAGCTGTGAGACTTTGTGAAATCTGCTCTATTGTACCTCTATTGTAGGGCCTGCCTTACAATATAAAGCGCATTGAGGTGACTGTTGTTGTGGTTTGGCGCTATATAAATACAATTTAATTGAATTGTTCACGAGTGATTTCAGCATAATGTATTGATTAATATCATTAGATTGAATCCCCAGACAGCATGTGTAGGTGTCACTGTGTAGGTGACCAGCCCAGTGCATAAAGGAATTAGCATCAATAACGGCCAAATACTTTAAGACTGTGTCATAAGCTTTTAACAAGGCAAACACATCATGACAGCAAAGGAAATAAAAGAGCAAGTGAGAGACAGAGTGGGAGGCAAAGAGAAAATAATACTCTGTAAATATTAATTAAGCTTAATTGGTCTTTGGTGGTCAGGAAGCAATGCATTATGCATTCCGCTCAAAAAGTCTTTTAAGCACAACAGATGATGGAAGTGGAATTTGTCAGCTTTTGATTATTTGCGTTCAACTTAAACCACAACTCAGGGAATAAAGTATCCCCACAGCCCCTTTTGCATCAAAGCAAACCAAAACACTTTGCATAGGCTGTGTCTGTTCTGCCTGCATGTCACAAAGTGAATCTTGTCCTGACATCTCCAGCCTGAGCAGAGTTACTTTTATGTTTGTTTTTTTTTTGGTTACAGCGAACAGAAACACTCACACGGTGAGGTGAATAAGCTCTCGTTTAATTCAACAAAATGAAATTATACAACTAGTGGTTAAAATCATAATTGAGTCCCAAGTAGGCTACATGTCTGTCACTGTAAGGAAACAGGTTGTGCTTGTTTTACACACTCGATTCATGGGGACACAGAGGAATTACATTTTCTCCTTTTAAGGGTAGGGGTTTGGAGAGGCATGGCAGAGAGAGGCTATCTTGATTCAAGCCAGGGCTCACATCCAAATATTTATATCCGATAAATGATCACTCAAAGTCTGAATCCTCGTATGCTATAAAACTCACAGAGCAGAAATAGTCTTTTTCTGTATTTTTTAGCAAAATAAGACAGTCTCTTCATGTGCTCTTCCTGAGGAGAGACTGAATGAAACGTACCTTCTGTATATGTGAGGTAACCATGAAAAATACATAATTATTATAGTAATATCACATAATTATCATCGCCATCTTCATATTTAGTTGATCATTATTGATAACAACAACTTCTTCATCTTCCACCTCATCATCAACACAACATGTCATGGATGAGTCACCTTCATAAAATCGTCTGAGCAACAAATGAAAAAGATCAAAGAGTTAAAAGCCAAGCATCATCGTGAGGCTGGATACATACTGGTCTTAACGGTACAGTACACTGACAAAAATAAAGACTCAAATAAATTATTAGAAGACACACTATCGATCATATATCATATATCTGTGCATGGCAGGTGAATAAATGCAAAAAGTCAGTCTACAACATCTCTCCAGGTTTCTCTCTTTCTGTGTTTGAGTGGTAACCCAACAGAGAGAAGTCTGGGTCTACATGCGAGAACATTCTCCTAGAAGTCTCTGATGGAAGGAGATGTTTATTGAGTATAAGACTGCAGAGACCAGATGTCTCCACACTTTGTGCACTCCAAATCTTTCAGTATCCTGAAGAACAGAACCAGTAGTTATGTCAGCTTTTTTTCCCACTTCCTTTTAGTTATTTTGATCCATTCTTCCCAAACCTCCAAATGAGAATGAGAGGAGTCCTCGAGAGTTAACCCACAATACCAATGCTTGAAGACCAATGGCAGAAGAGCACGCAGGAGTAATCAGTTTGGAATTATAGTCCTCCTGTCTTGCATTCTTTAGATGATTAACCTGCAAGATCTGTTTCCATTTCTTTTCTTCCATCTAAAAGTCCATGGACATCGAGCGCTGTTGTGGATCAACTATGGTGGTACTGTTACGAGCACTGTTGCCACGAACACTGAGGGTTCCACAGGCTCCTCCCATCCCACCAATACCTCCAGCGATGCCACTAGGCCCTGCCATGCTCATGGCTCCTGCCATACTCATTCCACCACCCATCCCACCACCCATTGCCACTCCTCCCGTTATACCCACCGCTCCACCAATCGCTCCTCCTGCAATCCCTGATGCTCCTCCTCCTCCCATTGCTCCTCCACCTGCGGCTCCTCCGCCCACTCCTGTTGCACCGCGCCCATAAATCTCACATGTGGTCTCCTCTGTGACTCGGTCCTCAATGACCTGCTGGTCGCAGTCGTGAGTCTGTGAGTGCTGCTTGTAGCCATAGCAGCTCTTCTTATAGCTGGCTGTGGAGTTGAAAGTCTTCATGGGTGGCGGCTTGGAGAAGTCGTTGTGGTAGGACAGCTCCATCGAGCTCAGAGTGGTGCGGCTGTGTTTCATGCTGCCACCGCCGGTAGCCACAGAGCCTTGTGAACCACAGTGGTGCTCGTGGACGCAGCGGGACATAGTGGAGGAGCGCCGCATCTTGTGGAAGCTGTCCAGCTCCTCAGAAAGGTCAGCTAAGTCAGAGGACATCTCTTTGTCACGCAAAGAGAAGAGCTCGTAGTGGGGAGGGTCGAAGACCTCCTGGAAGCCAGCCTTATTGAAAACACCAGGACGTCGAGCTACAACCTTGAAAAGAAAAAGAACCATTCAGACTATACACTTAAGTGATTACCAGGCCACTGGTTGTCCACTGTGATGCAGCATGAGCATATATCAAGACAATAGAAGGAATAACCATTTTAAGTCTTAAAACTGTCAAAAAAATGTAATAAATGTGCTGCTTGAAGCACTCTGAAAACTAAATCTCTCCTTTTCCTATATGAGTGATTTGGTCCAACATGGACAGAGATTTAATTATCTTCCCCTTTTCATTAGGACCTCTCCAACATTAGACACGTCAAAACCTTGGGTTTTAAATCAGAATGAATTTGTACTACTTTTATGTGTCTCATTTCTTACTCAAATCTTGTCATGTTATGCTTCTTTTTCTTTAATTTTATCATGTCTTCCTATGTTTTTATCTCTTTTGATTATCTGAAATGTACAGCACCTTGGTCGACAGTTTTAAATGTTCTATATAAATAAATTTGACTTTGACTAATTTATCACATGAGACATTTATGTATGTTTTCTTTTTTGTGCTGATTGACTGGATGGGTGTCAGCTGGGAAATGCCAGTTAAATGTTAAATCCGAAACACCTAACTCTGAATCTTCTCCACTTAAACAGTCATGTTTCTAAAATGGTAAAACAAGTACTTAAGCACTTGTTTTAGTAAGTACCTTTTGTGCCATAAACATGAATGAATAATTTAACTGAATGCACATTATTTGCTTGCTTTTTAATATATATATTTTATATCCATTTAAAGCATGAGTCAAAAGGAGAGTACTCCTTTTTAGGGTCTCCACTTTGAAAAATGTTCAGCACTCACTCAGGGAGAAATCCATTATGGGAGAGTCAGACTCCAGTATTTCTGGCCACCTCAAGACAGCCATAAAGTAATGCTTACTGAGTAAGTAATGGGTTCTGGGAATTATGAGGCATCGTAGAGTGATGTAAAAATAGATGGAAAAGGAAGCTTAAGAGAAAATGGTGTAACATAAGAAAATATTACAGTGCGACTATACATTTCCTATCTCATGTACTGGATTATTTGTGACATGTGGTGAAATCTAAGCATAAGCTTTTTTTTGTTTTCTGTCTTTAGAGCTACATTCGTTTCCAACTTGTAAGTAATTCCATTGCTTTTAATAATGTATCTTTTTAGGCTCCGACATCTCTTAGTTGAATGAAAGTCATGAAAGTCCAACCACCGTCTTTGGACCTAATAGATCATAGAGATGACGCAAATCCCCCTGGGTCTGCCTTGAGTTGATCCCCGGTTAGGGAATCACTCGATTTCCTGAATGCTGCAGTTTTATCGTGGGAGATGTTGATTCCTGTGCATGAGAGTTTCTATAGATAGGTGTAAATATGGGCTGTCTGGATACACGAATGTGATGAGGTTGAGAGCCATACAGGGGTTAAGGGGTGGCGGGATGGTGGGAGGGGATCACATGACGTGTTTTCAGTCTTGCTCACTTTTTTCTTTTTTTTTTCTTCTTTTTTTTGAGTTCTTTGTTTTTTTTTTGTTTGCTTTTAAAAAAACCTGTAATTATTAATGTTGCTATGCTGTTATTATTATTATTATTATTATTATTATGCTTGTATTTTCTGTGTTTGGTTTTCGGATGTCTGAGGTTAACCTTGAAAGGCATAGATACAAGTTGTGAGTTTTCTGTTTGTTTTTTTGCTTTGTTTGTTTGTTTGTTTTTATTTGTTTTCCAATTTAAAAATGAAAATAAAGCTTGGGGAAAAAAAAAAGAAAAGTCAAAAAAAAAAAGAAAAAATGAAAGTCCAACCACAACCAATGGCAAAACAAAGACTGTTTTACCTTTTTTCTTGGCTGCTTCATCTGGACCAGGATGGAGATGATAAGAAGAACAAGAACTATGCCCGATGAGACGCCGATAACAGTGCCATGGGTCTTAGTGATCTGATGAAAAAGCCCCTTAGATCGCTTCTCTGTAGCAAAAAGGTTAATGAGAGGAACAACAGCAATGAAAACTGAGAAATTTAAAAGCAAATCCAAACTTTACAAACATGCCATGTAAATCTTAATCAGCTAGCTGGAAGAAAGAAGATAATCACCTTTGCAGTGGTTTTCATCCCATGGGTACACACAGTTCTGAACGCCATTGCAGACCAGGGAGTTGTTAATACACATGTTGCTGTGACAGAAGAAAGTATTGTCGTTGCAAGGAGCTGCAGGCAAAAGACAATACACCGAGATAATGGAATTTAGAAAAAAAGAAAACATCTGTCTAACAGTGCAGAGTAAAAGATGACTACACTGTGAAAAGGACCAGAAGCTATTTTGATGATAACAATAAAACAATAACAATAAAGGAACAATCATTTGGCTGTGGAAATCTGTAGAGGCCCGTAATAAAAGATGAAATGTTCTATTATTTTCTGAAACACTGGAGGTCTAATGGAGACGCAGTACACATAAGGCCATGCATCATCATTTCCTGCACACATAACATCGGAGTGACGAGGGGAGGAGATGACGGCTTCACTAAACTGCAGCCATCACGTCAAGAGACTCTAACAGAGGGGAGACAGAGAGCGGGTGGAGAGGGGGAATAGGGAAAAGATGAAAAGAAAGGCAGCGGTGGGGATGCGGTGGCAGAAATGGCTTCGGTTCATCATGGGGGTGCAGGTGGTTAGGCAGGTGCCGCGAGACACAGCACATTAAAGCAACTTTCAGCGTATGAAGACTGTGATGGCAGAGACAGAGATGGCTGGTAATTGAGGCTGGCTGCTGGGCTCAGGAGACCGATGCACTGCCAGTCAGCAGGAAGACATGCAAGGCTGAAAGAAGATGCAGATGACTGCATACTCATATAGACAAGTTTGGATCTGCAGCAAAAGCCAATTCTTATCTGCCAAGTGGAACTAGAGATGGGTGATGTGGAAACTGGGTTTAGGGCAGCGGTCCTCAACCTTTTTTGCACCACGGACCGGTTTATGCCCGACAATATTTTCATGGACCGGCCTTTAAGGTGTTGCGGATAAATACAACAAAATAAAACCGAAAAAAAGAAGATTTATTCATAACACACATGAAAAGACCAAGGAAAACCGAGTAAACGATAAAAACGATAACAAAATAACGCTGAAAACTGATAAAAACCTTGAAAACTATACATTTCACACCTGAGCCTCAACTCTCGTGGCCCGGTACCAAACGACTCACGGACCGGTACCGGTCCGAGGCCCGGGGGTTGGAGACCGCTGGTTTAGGGTACTTAAGGATATTTATAGAGTATTTTGTTTATTAGTCCAGAGGAATTGTTTAGCAGACAGAATATTTTAACACTAATAGTTGGTTAATATTTCACAAAGTCCTCTATATAACAAATGGAAAATTCACGTCGGGTTGTAAAGAAACAGGAGTGTGCAACTAAAACTTCTTATTGAGTCTAATTTAAAATAAGGGAAATTAGAAAACCTGATCTTTGTGAAAGCAGCCCTGTATTATAAACACATTTAACGCCAAGTGTGTCATATTCGATACATGAGTTTCTGTGTGGTTCAGTGTGTTTTTTCCCAAAAAAATCTGATCACATGAATAATCGGACACATTCCATATGCAAAAACCATACATACTAAAACTAATATATGCAAATTGATATTTTATTTTTCTTTAATTTGTCAGAAGGTTCAATAAACACTCTTGTTTCTAAAAATTTGAATTTTATGGTAATCATTTCATGGTTCAAGCTTTACAGGGTTAAAACAGCTGAGGAGTAGTATGCTTTCATTTAATTTGTTCCCATTTCAGTTGCCAACAATAACAGAAAATGATGTCTACAGGATATTTTCTTCATCTAATTTCAAGTCGGTTTTACACTAAATCCATTAGTATCCAATTATTTGTATAAGACGTGTCGTATATCCTGGACAGGATGGCGCAGGCACAGAAACAGCCATTCACGCTCACATACACAAAAAACACTGAGTAACAAATGGGAGTTCAGAGAGGGAAAACATGCCAAGTCCACACTGAGAGATTCAAAGCCAGAACAGTGCTAAGCACACTGTCCAATCCTAAAGCTCATAACTTGTGCAAAATATGACCCAATCAGATTTGTCCTGTTCAGTTGAGTAAACAATGTAACAGAGAATAGATTGGAATAAAGTAATGATAACATAAAAAAACAAAAACAATTATGATTAATGTATGACTCATATTTATACTTCTTTGTTGAGCCCAAAGAATGAGCATGCTTTTAAAATGGTGTTCACAAAGATAAATATTGTTCCTCTTCGCATGCAGCACAAAGCAAAATCTGTCTCTTATGGCTTGTTCGCTTCTCCAAACTGTCCCTTCCAAGCTCCCCTGAGTAAATCATTCCACCCTTTTTTCCTCTCTCCTTTTTTTAAACACACAAGCTTAGCGGCTGTGTGCACACACACTCTCTGAGTCTTTATCACAGCTGAAACAGACTCTAGTTTGCTCTACTAGTTTCAACCCTCTTCCAAGGTCCATTGTGATGAGGGCTTTGTGCCTCCTCTTGCTTCCTCTGCCTCAGGGTTAAATAACTTTGACAGCAGGACATGCATATGGGCATGTATGTGAGGTTGTGCATGAAAGAGTATGTGTGTGCTGGAGTGTGCTCTCCTTCTATTTCCCAGTGAAAAAGCAGACAGGGTCGCTCCCCTGACACCGCCATCACTTCCAAACCGATTATGTGTCTCTCGCCTTCAAAATGTAGTTTCTGGGAAGGTGTCAACAGCGCTTCACCCTCACAGCCTCTCTCCTCACACAAGGACATAACTCATCTGAGTGTGTGCATTGTGTGGCCGTGTGTTTATTTAATAAGGCTTTCGTGTGCCTGGTTTACATTTCATAGGGGATTCTGCTGGAAGATTAGAGCACATGACGGAGTGCAAAAGGCGCAACTCATCTTCTACTAAGTGACAAAGATTAATTGTTCCCTCTGACCTCCAAGCAAACTTTAAGCCAGTCACTGAGTCTGACCAAATAAAGTTTAGGAGTTCTTCAGGAGTCTTCAGACTACTCTGAGATGAACTGTGTGTTAGTCAAAGTCAGAATTAATGAGGATCCAAATGATCTTAAGGACTCTTCAAGTAAAAAAAAGAAAAAGAAAAACACTCTTGCTGAATCTAAAAGCCTTCAAGTTGCGACTGCAATCGCTATGGGTTTGCTGATGAAAACAACATTAGCATTCACACAGGGCTTGGGAAGTGTGCAGGAGAATGTAGCAATTAATATTTCAGTCCATTCAGGCATTTAATGAAAATATTACAGTGTGCTAACAGAAAACTGTTTTCTGCCAGGCAATTTCTTTCTACTTTATACGCAACCTTTGGCAGCATTTGTCTGAAAATCTCTTGTACTTCAAAAGTGATGAAGCCAAAACTGAAATTACTTCCATTAACCCCATTCAGCATTTCCTTTCACCAAAACAGAGAAATAAATTCCTAGTCTCCTTTTGTAAGTGACCTATAATAAACACAGTATGATGCTGTGACATGCATATCAAGAAACTATTTGATACTTTCAGTTATTTAAAAATGCTGGAGTTAATAATTGGTTTTCTCATATCTGCGGTCTAAACATGGCGCAGCGTAATTAGCTTTCCTTGCTGAAATGGCACTTCAGTGTCTGCTGCTGACTGCTGATGCAAATAGAACACAGGACCTCATAAATCAACTGTTTTTACGACTGCTCGTGTGTGTGGGGTTGATAATGTAGAGCCTGGAAGATCCTGAAAGTATCAACATGTATTTCCTCCTTACGGATGGGAATTGAGAACTGGTTCCAGTTGAGAAGAGGCACCAGATTCTTCAAAGTTTCAGTTTCTTTTATTAGTATGAACACATTTTTATGAAATTTGCTCAATCTAAAACACAAGGCAGCAGAACGTTTTGCATGCCCGAGTCACATGTAAGCGTATTTCTTCTGTTTATTGAATGTGTTTGGACTCAAATAGTAAATCAGCCATGCTAATGCTGAAAACCTGTGAAGGCTTTTTCTTTTTTCCTAAACAGGAAAATGACGAAGACTCATTAGGGAAGTGTTAATGAATCACCAAACCAACAAGCAGAATTGATGATGGCAACGAAATCTTATCTATATAAATTAACAGAGAATTATTCAGCCAAAGAGGGCAAAGAAAACTACAAATCATACTCCTAATAAACAAATAATAACACAAAACTGTTATATTTTATCTTATTTGTCAGCTTAAAAAAGCTAGAGATGGTTAAATCCCTTTAATTAGTCAATATCTACAGAGAGGCATAAAGTGCTGTTCAACAGCAGCGTCAAACCCGCAGCAGAATGCCGGGTTTGACGCCGTAAAAATTGTCTAGCTCACAGTTTTTATACGTGTGGTCAGACTGAGCCCATTCTGTGTATTCCAGATGGCATCCAGAAACTGATGTCTTAGGCTTGTTTTGTTTTGTTTAACAGCATAACAAATGGCTCTAGGCCAAATACTCAACCATGTGGAAGTTCACACGAGGAAACAAGATGTTAAAATGCTGGGTCCAGGCTGAATTAGTATTGTCAAAAGACTGGCACTCACGATCAATAAATGATGTGAACAGCATGCGGAAGCGACTGAGTCGGCTCTTCTCGTCGGCCCACATTCGCACGACTCCCATGTCGTTGTTAAGCATCACATCGTTAGCCACAGTGCTGCAGAACTTGGCCTTGAGGTTTTCAATGGCACTGCTGCCATCGTACACAGCCACGAAGTTCTTCTTACACTCATTGGAATGCTCCATCTGGTAGTCTATGAAGCGCAGGTAGATCTGGGGATGCACAGGAGATGCAAATAAAAATGAAATTCACAGCGATACATCACTTCGCTTCACTGCTGTCTAACCATGACAGCAGACTAACTTTACTTTTTATGCCAGCAAAGTGTGAAAAATATTCATTAAATCAGAAAACCCAATATAGCAGACACGGAAAATGTTCAGACACTCGTAATAAACAAAACACAGATAAGAGAAGAACCCCGTGAACCTGTGAGTTGTTATAAAGCCCTTCCTTAGAGCATGTAGGTATGGAGGAAAGAACATAGGTTTACTTTAACAAGGTAAATCTAATTCATCCAGGTTGTGATACATATAGCAGTATATAGCAATGTATAGCAAAGTATAAAAGAAAATCTGAGAATATGGAGCAGCGTGCTCTGTGTTCCTCACACACTGTTTTTTTCATGGTTCTCTTCAGAGAATACCGCAGGGAGGAAAGACTAGTGAGCTGAAGCTGCAGCTCTCCTGGCATTGAAAGTCTGGCCTCAGAATGAAATACTAATGGTGTGTTCACCTGGTCAGAAAGTCAGAAAATTTCAGCTTTCCAGAAATTGCAGTCAAACACAAGTATCAAAACAACTCGTATTCATCATGTTGTACTGACTCAAAATTTAATGGGATTTTTAAAAAACCTGACTGAAATGCACTAGTTTGTCCTTTGAACATCGTATCGATTCTCAGCCTATAACAGTTTCACCCGGTTATAGCAGGAAGCACAAAGAAGCAAGTCGTAAAGAATAAGCCAGTCACAAAACAGATTTAATAAAAGCTACTTTCAGCTGCTCCCTTAGTCACAAGGGGTCACGCTAGAAGGTAGTTCTACATGTTTGATCTGCCACATTTGAACACCAGACACTCTTGCTGACACAACCCCATTGAGATATGTGTGTCTCCTTACTGGACTGAAACAGGACCTTTGACTTGTTAGAGAA
The DNA here is from genome assembly GCF_056152115.1 of Neolamprologus brichardi. Lineage (NCBI taxonomy): Eukaryota > Metazoa > Chordata > Actinopteri > Cichliformes > Cichlidae > Neolamprologus > Neolamprologus brichardi. The sequence goes on along the minus strand of NC_142104.1, from coordinate 6,153,481 downwards.
ACGTGGAAAAATGCTAGACTATGCAGCCAGTAGAAAGCCTCCTCAATACAGTTTCTTTATTCATATAATTTTGTTACTACACCTGTGCTTTTTCTACAATAACACTACTACTGAGATACAACTTCACTTTGAGCCTGTGCCCTGTTTATGAATGTCTTTCTTACAAACTGGACATAAAGGAAGCTGATGACATTTAAACCTGCATTTTTTTCTAATTACCACCAGGGGGAGCCTCCCTATTATAAAGCAGCCTATGAGAAAATACATAGCTATTGCAAACGAATTAATGACCTCAATCAGTAGTTTTACATCAGTTAAGACAAAGTAATTTTCATCAAAGTTGTGGAATGATCTACCCTTGCATGTTAGGCAGGCCTCTTCTCTTTCTGAATTTAAAAGTCTTCTTAAAACATATTTATTCGCTGAAGCCTTTGGCATTTGATTAGAGGGGTTGACTCAATTTGTTTTAACATCTTTCAATTTATTTTAGTTTCTTAGTTATTTATTTTATCTTATCTTATCTCATTTTAATTTTCCTTACTTATGCTATTAGCATGTACAGCACTTTGTGAACTCTGGTTTTATGTTAAAGTGCTTTATAAATAAAGGTGGTATGGTATGGTATTTTGCTAACATGGACCCATGCTGAATAAAATAAACCATCAAGCAGGTTATGCTTTAGGATGCTACCAGCTACCTTGACACTATATGAGGGTGCAACACTTTCCATTTCTCAGTCAGAGCCACCTCTTGCTCCCAATGCGTGTTTCCAAAAAATTGGTGACGGTTAAAATGCCAGCCAGGCTTCAAAATTAATTTCACAAACCAGTGGGTTTTGTCACAGTAGCAGTGTCCATCTTATCTTTACAGTCTATGTAGCCAGCACAGCATAGTTTGCTTATTATTAAGCCCAAGTATATAACTGTGTTTCATTTCAGCTCCCACTGTGAGTAACTGCATAGCACGAGTCAACAAATTCTTCTGCGCACAAGTCACGTCAGGAATAATGACATGATAAAATCACGACCATGGCTCAGATTAAATTTCAGCACATTTAGCTCGCAGACACCGGTGAGCAGGCAGCAGTTAAGTAGCTGCTGAGCCTGCTGCTCTTTTCCTTTTGCGTCATTGAGCTAATGTCTGGCCACTAAACTCTGTCCTTCTACTAAATTCAGATCATCTTCACTTCTGCTTCACACTGCACACGATGAATCAGTGAAGCGATTGTGGAGGCTACTTTCTATGCAAGTAAGAAAAGAATGCGTGTCCGTGCGAATCGTGTATGAATAAAATATTACTTTCCTATATACATATCAGTATTTAATGTGCATAGGTAATTACTTGTACTGTGTGAATGGATCCTGTGTAATTTGTGACTGAATGCATCTGCCACTTTATACTTAATAGGATGTGCATGAATTTGTGTGCATTAGTGAGCAGCCCAGGAGTGTGTGGATGACTCATTTAGTCACGAAGGAGAAGCAGAGCAGCAATGAATTAAGGCTAGCCAGGTTGCGGTTGTAATTCCAATGAGATTTTTGATATCCAGTCATAAATATCAGAACTTATCACTGGGTTTTCACTCTTGGCCTGAAAATATTGCCTACTCGTGAATCTCCAGGGCCACACTAAATAAAATTCGCCTGCTCTGCTTTTTCCCATGCTGCCTATCTGTGTATTTGCACTGCTCACACCTATTATGTTTTAAATTACAGCCACAGTACAGACAAGACTGCCAGAAGTGTTGTTCTCAATGAAAGGAGTGCACAATGCTACTGTGTGCATTCCCGTTACATATTTAAATGTAAATAATTTATAGACTCACTCAGATTTATATCCACCGATCAGCCACAACACTAAAACCCCTGGAAGTGAATCAGTGGTCATTGTGCTACAATGCAACCTGCCAAGGCATTCATGTGGATGCCTCTTTTTTACATGCTACCCATTCAAATGTGACAAAACTGGCTCAAAAATGTGGCAAAAAACACATCTATACAAGAGGCTTATTTAAATAGGTGAGGGGTGCCATAGCTGTAACAGACTGAGTACACTCCAAGGAAATAACACTCTAGTTGTAAAAACTGCTCGGCTACAGCTCAAGGAACATGATTAAAATGGAAAAAAAACAAAGTACTGAGTTGACTTTGCATGTATTGGCACAGACCTGATCTACCGAGACCCACAAACCACCTCCTAGGCGTCCCCCTTCAGTGGTAAACAGTAAACAGGTGGTTTGTCGGGTTGTGGTTTTACATCTTCTTGGCTACATGTTTACTTATTTACTTGATATTCTTATAGAGAATATCAAAAATAGTTTCCCAGTGACACAAAAACAGATAAAAGAAATGTGTAATAGCATCACAATAGTAATAGGTGAATGTGCAAATTAATGGTGCAAAGACAGAGAACAGTAGGAAGGTGAAGCAATGGAAAGTGGGGCATGCTGAACAGACTGGCAGTATACAAGATGATTTCAGAGTTTACTTCATGACTGTTTAGATATTCTGAGTCGTTCCTATTCTTGTTTGTACTCCAAGGATCCCCCCCCCACACACACACACACACTCGCTTCAACTCCTTTCAAGTCCTCATGGTAAAATTCAAAATTACTTCTCCTCAGATTTCTTTTCATGGATGACTATTCATATCTATTCTGGGATTAACTGCATTTGTTGCAAAGAGATTTTTGTATCATTTTCATGCGATCTTGGACAGGATTCATGCAGGCTTTAGTCATTTCCACAGTTCCATTACTGGCCAAAATAAATATTCTGAGCTGGGGTGTGAACAGAGCCCCTGTGCTCTTACAATTCGCTGAGAAAGATGTGTAACCTCAATTTTCAGTGACGCTGAGAGGCGTGAAATGATTGAACACAACTGAGAGAAACATTACTGATGCTTTAGATGTAAAATTTCTGTCTTTTTGTGGCGCTAACTCAGTATGTTGCCAGTGTAACAAATATCCCCAAGAGAGATTAATAAAAACCCTTGAATGTTATTCCACTTTATTTTGTAGTGAGAATGGAGGATGTTTAGAGACTTTTATTTATTCAAGGTGTGCATTTGTCTGGCATAATGAAATGGCTTTGAACATGACTCATTCAAGCAGAAAGATAGACACCGGCTAGATTTTAGGGTTTAGAAAGCACCACAATGGAGCTCGAGCAGGATAGAAAAAATGTGTTAAGGATTGTACCTGGTTACTAGGGGTGCAACGATACTCGTATCGATATTGAACCGTTCGATACAGTGCTTTCGGTTCAGTACACATATGTATCGAACAATACAAAATTTTTAATTTATTTTATCAACTTTCCTTCTGACAATGCTGTCTGTGTTGAGCGCTCAGTGGATCTGCGCTCGACAGTGCAGCCTAGGCGGAGTAGTCGAATGCAGATTCACTGAGCGCAGGGCAAGCTAGCAAGACAGAAGCTAAGCTCTCCTTGCAACATGGCAAATTGAACCTCCCCCACCCTCATTCAGATCTGGCGTTTGGAACTATTTTGGTTTTCATGTGACGTATGACCCTGAAGGTAAGCGCGTCATGGACAAAAGTAAAACAGTATGTCGGATGTGCCACACAATGCTCAATTACATTGGTGGGAACTACTGCGTTAGCGCAGTTAGCTTGTTAACGTGTTGGCCGTCCAGCCCCACGCACGGGGCGATCCGCGGTAGCTCGTTAAGGGAGATTTGCCGTGTTGTGGCGTTAACGTCATTTCAACGAGATTAACGCTGACAGCACTAGTGGGAACACAACGAATATGACTGCACATTTACGCCGACATCATCCTAGTGCAAAGACAAGTGGAAGCAGACAAAAACAACAAGCACGCATGCTACAAACTTTACCCGAGTCATTTAGACAGCCGTTAGCACATGATTCTCCTTATGGGGACCTGATATGTTTAATATGCTGCTGAGAGTATAGCCCAGAAGAAGCGTATAGTATAGCTTTTATTTTGGAAAGAGACATTTCTCTGTAATAAACTCTCTTTTCCAAAGATGACTGATTTCTTGATCAGATAGATTTATTTTTTTTATTACTTTGTTGTTTCAACAACATTAAATTTAAAAACTGTACTTTTGAGTTAAAATATATATTTATAATTTTAATAAATGACAAATTAAAAAGGCATGAACATTTTTTTTGTATCGAAAAAATATCGAACCGAACCGAACCGTGAATTTTGTGTATCGTTGCACCCCTACTGGTTACTGACTAAAATTAGTCAGTACTGTACTGACCTTGGACTGAGAAGGAGCCTTGATTGTCCAGATACAGTCCAGGGCATCACCAGGCTTCACTCGTTTTTCTTCCTCCACCTGACTGGAGCGGATAATCCCGTCCCATCCACCAACATTAAACTGGCATTCTGTAGAGAGACAAAAGAAATGTGGAGGAGAAACATTAAAAAAAAGAAAACAAAATGAAAGGAGAGAAGGGTGTAAAATAAAGAAGTCAAGAATGGGGTCACATGGATGTACATAAAAGAACCAAATAGAAAAAAAACGAGCAGAGGATAACAAGAAAAATGGTTATTATGAAAAGAAACACATGACAAACAGAGGGACAGATAATGGATTTTATTGAGGAAAGAAAAGGATTTAAGGCTGAACTGAAGTCAGCATAGCGGATTAGGAAAAAGGACAATAGGAAGACAGAGGAACAAAGAGAGAAAGGCAGGGAGGGAAGAGCAAGATAAAAGAGGTGTGTGTTCCTTCTTTCGTGTTCTTTAATTTGTACATGTGTGCTCATGTACGTCCTTTCAATTCATATACAGTCGTGTGCCTGTCAAGGTACATTTGCGCATTCAGCATTAACGCCAGTGCCTGAGATAGCCTCCGGTAAGCTTCTGAGCACAGAGGAGCTCTTCAAAAAGGATCGAACGCAAACCTGCAAAATACTGAAGAGCTTACCTGGGATGGGGTTTAGCAGTCCACCCACGTGCAGATGAAAATCAGGGTCTGAAATGATAAGATTTGGATGGCACATTACTCTCAATCCACATAGCAGAAACAGGTAAGAAGAGAACACAAGATAAGATCACATTAACGCATCCTAGATAAAGCAGAAAGGAGGTCTGTTTGGAGCTAATATCTGTCACCTGATGGGAGGCACTGATTTCTGGGCATACTGGGTTTAGATTTAGAAGGCTCTGATGTTGGACTTGTCTCTATTGAACGGCAAGAAAACAGGGGGGAAAAAAAATCTATGATTGAAGAAAATTGTAGATCGTATGAGAGAACTGTGGATGTCCATTCTGTCTTTTTTCCATCATCTTTCACTGGTAATGAACACAAACAAGATGGGAAAGGGGGGAAGATAAGTATTCCTTTTGTTATACTGAGATCAGATTCTCCTTTATGTTTTGGGATAAAAGCAAACTAATCAGATCCTGTTCTTCACACATCTTGCTCAAAACCTTTGATGTGTACAAAAACATGCTTTCACACTCTGTGCCATTACATTCAGTGCAAATGTGCCGTTCGGTTGCTTGTACCTGCAATAAAGGTGTACTCGATTCGGAATCCAAGGCCTTCCAGCTCCTCGTCGCTGGTGAACTTAACCCACATAAAACGTCCTGTGGATGTGACAATCTCTGGATTCTTTCCCCCACAGAAGCGATCAATAAGCGGAGAGAAACCAAATGGCCCATCACGTATTTCGATGTGATCGAAGCGACACTCAAACGATGGCTCTATGTAGTAGTTCTTATCAAAAGACAGCTGAATCCTTTGTCTAGGAAGGGCTTTGGCAAACAAGGGAGCAGAGAGAGAAAAGAAACAAAGGGAGAAAATCTGTGAAAAGAATACAATTAAGTCTTTCCTTTAGAGGACACAGATAATCTGGGTGGTGACATGAACTTTTTAGAAGTTGGCTCAGAGCAAGGTGCAGATTATAAAGTCTTGTAAATCCTGTTCCACATTGCTGACTGTTAATTTCTGATACTTAGCCATGCGAAATGTTTACTGTATGTAAATGTTTCTTAAGGTTGTATTCAGGCTAGGGGTGGGCGATATAAACAATATAAATTTGGCCAACGATAGAGATTTTGACTATACCGCTCTATCGCGATAGCGCATGTTGATGATGTCATCAAGCTGCGCCTGTTTTGGTCGAAAGCATCCAGCGGCTACAACCATTATCATCTGCAAAATATGCCGACAGTCATAGCTAAGATATGAAGCACTTTTGAAATATGGGGAAAGCCAAAAACGGCGCTTCCTCCACTTCCGTAACATTGATTCATTAATGACTTTTATCGAGTGGAAAAAAGTTGGCGTTCATCCTCCAGCTTCACTATGCTAATGTTATGCGAACATAGCTGTGTCGCTAGCAATCACGTAGCACAACATTATATACCAGGTAGTCCAACTTGAGTAACCCTGCAAACGTCACTGCTGTTTAGTTTTCTCTCTTCATTTATGTTGGAAGTGGTAGCAGAGCTGTACGTTTTAATTAGTTTCAAAAATCTCTCAGTCAGAACATGGTATGTCATGTTTAGGTGGAAACTAGCGAGCTAACTTTCTGCTAACTTCTAACTCCGTTAAATTTAATAACTTCTATTTTCATGGATGCCTGGATGTTAAACTTATTTGTTACACCTGGTAAAGCAGCAACGCTGATGATTTAATTAAAGGTTAAAGAATTTAGACCGTTTTTTACTCTCAGTGTTCGTTTGACTTTGGGACCAGAAGAAGACGGAGTTTTGGACCCAGATTACTCCGCGAAGCTCCTCACTACGGCAGCCGTAATGCTCTGACAATCCTTCAAGCAGTGCAGCTTACCAAAGTTGTACTAAAACATTTTTTTAACAGATTTCTGCACGCCCAAATCGGTTTGAGGTCAGTAAGCACAACCAGAATTCATACATAAGGCACACTCTCGATTTTTGAGAAAATTAAAGGATTTTAAGTGTGCCTTATAGTGTGGAAAATACCTTATACAGAAGAAAATAATATATCGTGATATATATTGTTACCGCACATGCTTGAAATTATATGAATTTTAGGCCATATCGCCTAGCCCTAATTCAGGCATGATATTATATTTCTAGGGAGAACCAAAATGATCAAGAAAAATGTGACAAGTGGCCCACAAGAAAGTGGTTTGACTACTGAAAAGTAGCACTGAATTAAAAATGATCAATCCAAATGAAAATGTTTCCTGTCTCTGTACAAGCTGCATTACTGAGGTCTTTCAGAGTAATTTCTGCTATTCAAACTATGAATAATGACCAATATTAGCACAGGTGGTGTTCACCCCTGAATATGATGGTATAACTCAAAATCCATCCATCCATCGCAGACAAGTTTTAGCTTAGATTTTATACTTTCAAGTTATGCTACTCAGTCCGTTTACAGTGCATTCCCTGTGTTCATCACTCAGAAGAATACATATACAGACAGGTGACAAATTAAAGGAAAACCATAAACTCTTGACACCTACAATGAGAAAGTAAGTAAATAAGTAAAATTTATTTATATCTTTTCACAGATAAAAATCACAAAGTGCTTCACAATACAGAAGGCGATTTTGTTTGCTGGGGAAATATTTGGCATGTATAGTTTGAGCCCACTTCTCGCCTCAGAAGAGGTTCACTTCAAACCAGTACAAAGTTGCTCGGAGCATTTCTGACTCTTCAGTGTATGATGACACATTTCTGTCTGGACTGGAGTGGTTTCTTCAAGGACGAAAATGCTCTATCCATAAGGTATAAGTGTGCACTGAATGAGTATAAAAATTATGTAAGTCACATTTGATTGCCTTTGCATTACCCAATCTTAACCCAGCTGAACGCCTACGAGAGACTTCGACGGAGATGTCAGGCAGTGCTCTCCAACCGTCATCAAAGCACCAAATGAGAGAATATATCTTGTGACAAAGTTGTTCATCCTTCCAGTGGATTACAGAAACTTGTATGATCAATGTCATTTTCTGACAGGTGTGCAATGGCCCAACACTAAAATATTCTATTCTGCACTTTTCCTTTAATGTGTCACCCATGTGTATGTGGACACACATGACCACAGCATCCACAAATGGAGCCACTGTGGGATATGTCAGCACTGCTGTCACTGATTTTGTGAATACGCAACACTGCAGTCACAGCATGACAAGTTCATCTGCCATGCAGATCCAGATGAATGTACTGAATGTTTGTGGCACTTTAAAACCATGCCTTCCCTCCCCGCATACACACACACACACACACACACTCACACAGTCGGTTGCAAGGGCAATTCATGCCTTCAGAGATGAATCATACTAAAAAGAGATGTTGAGGGTGAGGGCGTGGGGCTCTCAATCATGCCAAGCTTGCAGAAGCCAAATGCACCCAGGAAAAGAGAAAAAAGAGCAAGGTCAAGGGTGGTACATGTGTATGGCACAGAGAACAAGTGAACTAAAATAACCAAAGTGATTCTCTTTTCCCTGTGTGAGTTTTTGCTTCTGTTCTTGCCTTTGAATTTGAACCTTTCTGCTTGAATGAGTAGCCTGTATGCCTGCACTTCCTGCTATGAGTGCATTCACTCCCTGATGTGTTGAGTCTCATTTTCTCTATAAATTTCTATCTCCTTCTCTCTCTCTCACACACACACACACACAAACACACATGCAAATGACACAGCTTGATACGTAAAGAGCAGAATGTATAATCACTGAGCTGATGAACTCTGGGACATGACAATCAATGAGGCTCACTAACCACAGTTTATGATTACAAAGCGATTTGATTAGCTCTTCTACCAAACGTGAGCATCCATCTCGCTGCGATTCAGAATGAAAGGCTGAACACTGGAGCCTGAATATGAATATGACTAAGGCCATTCAGGACTAAATAATAGTAAATGATAGGTTCCATCTGTGGTGTCCCAGGCCTGCTGCGAGGTACTACTGCACACATCAGTGGGCTTATTCACCAACAATA